>NC_041217.1:136734244-136752244 GCF_002837175.3 Physeter macrocephalus
TTTTTTTTTTTTTTTTTTTTTTGCTTTTCAGACAGTGAGGTAAACAGAGAGAAGGCCCCTTGGTCCTACTGTAGTGCTGTACACATTTAGGCTCTGGGTGATCCAGCTCAGCTGGGACTCTATGGGTGGCAAAATTCTCCCTTAATTAGGCTACCACCACTTTCATTGTCTCAGCAACAGCTGGGACTAAGCCCCTTGCCCTGAATCTAGTCCATCATCTCCTTGCTAGCTGCTCTCTTTGCCTCCCCACACCCCCCCCCCCCCCCCCCCCCCCCCCCCCCCCCACACACACCCCACACACACCACACACACCACACACACACACACCCCACACCCCCCACACACACCCCACACACCCCCTCTCCAGCCACCTCCCCCAAGTCCATCAAATTCTATTGCCTTCAGGGCAAATATCTCATGTCCACCAGGGCCAGAATTCACATCCTCTGATTTGAGTTTTAAAGACAGAGATTTTACACAGGATTACAATCTTTTTTTTTGGGTTTTGGTTGCTTCTGATTTCCATTGTCTGAATCATAGCCATGGAAATAATTGAATCTTTTTCTAACATAGAATATATTGCTCTTGAAATAGTAGGAAATGTTGATAATTGCCTTTTATTGGACTCACAAATAATTTATAAGTTGGTCTGGTTTGGAAAAAATATCATAGTCCTTTATTTCTTTGGCTTCTTCCTTGAGGCTAGGAGCAGCCTCTAAAATAGCTGCCTGTGCAGGGATGGGCCTAGCGCTTCCCCTGGTGGCCGTTACGTGGGATTGCGGGTCCAGTAAATGGACCGAAAGCTGCCGACAAGGCATTTGAATAATTCTTTCTCCCCTAAGTACACAGAGAAATTTGATTTATTCTTCACAGTCATGTCTGCATTACAGAACACTTCTCCTTATAAAGTCCATCTGCTTTGAGGATAAGTAAATGATCAATCCCTCGTATACATTATCATGCAGTGAGCACTTCTCTGAGGTAGTAACAGCTTCTGTGGTTCTACCAAATGTCAGGGAAGCTGGGAGTTTCTTCTTTCCTTCAGAAGATACTGAAGAAAAATACAAATTGACCTTTATGTAACTGCTTACTGAGGGAATTAACAAAAATGTGAATGTGTATGGTGGCCGGGAGGAGGGGTGTTTAGAGGAGGAAAAAGGAGAAACCGGAGAAACAGAAGGCTGTGGAAACACAATGCTGAGCTTAGAATCCTGGCTCCGCTTACAGAAGGTGGTAGGCGGCATCCTGAGATGGCCCTCCACAAGGGAGACAGACAGACATGCTCCCTCGTCCCTGGGGCACTTAGGAAGACTCTGTCTCCCAGCCCACCTTGCAACTGGGAGCCATTGACTGAGTTCTGGCCAATAGGATGTAGGCAAAAGTGATGCAGCCCTTTCAGACCTTATCCCTAAAGCATCCCTAGTGATTTTTCACACACTCTCTGTCTCTGTATCCACACGGATGGGAACAGAATAATCGAGGATGTCAGGGTCACACAAGGGAAGTGAGCCAAAACCGTGAGTTATCACTTAAGGACACTCACATAGGAGAACCACCTGATTACCTTCGAACTGTGATGTGAGCAAGAAATAAACATATATGCTAAGCCACTAATTAAGAGGTATTTGTTACAGCATCCAGTGTTAATTATCCTGCAAAAGCAAGTCAGGTCACCTGTTTCAGCCACGGTTTCCTCAACTAAAAACAGGGATAATGTATCAAGATTCAATTAAAAATGTATATGAAAACATTTGGTACAGACTCAGGGCTCAATAAGTGCTGGTTAAAAAGCACTTGTGTCTCACATAAGCAATATTTTCATTCTACAAAAGAATTTTGTATTGTTATCACACAGGTTTCTATCACAAGAAAAAGAAGACCCAAATGGCAAGCCAAATGGGGACTTTATTGGCTCCCAGAGCTAGAAATTCCATGTGTAGATTAAGCCTTAGGGCTGGTTTAATCTATCCAGCAGCTCGAGGACCCATGTTCTTTCTTCTGCCTGGTAAGTTTAATTCTTTTTTAAAAAAATTTTTTATTGAAGTACAGTTAATTTACAATGTTGTGTTAGTTTCAGATGTTCTAAACCTGACTCTCCTGATGGTCAAAGATGGCTGTCAACAGCCCTCACTACTACATGTTCCTAGCGTACTTTGAGAACAAGAAGAAACCTCATTCCAGTATTCTAAGAAAGAATCCCCCAACTCCTCTGATTGGATTGGCTTAGATCACATGATCACCACTGACCCAGTCACTTTGTTGGGGTGGAGGCAGGTGCTGATGACCTGTCAATCAAGACCCATACCTGGAACTAGGGGTGGGATCAGCTTTCTCAAGATCACATGGGCTTGTGGGGGAAGCATGAGCGCATACATTTTTTTGAAAGAATATTTTTAAGCAGGAGAAAGAGGGAACCAGGGGAAATGAATGCTAGCTATCAAAAGTGTGTGCTGCAATTGGTATGTTTATTTTCCTTGAAGCAAAAAAAAAAAAGTTGTAGGAGTAGATAGTAAATGTTATTTTGTGATCACTCGGAGTGATCATCCAACCTTTCAGAAATCTGAAAGTTAACTGGATGTTATGGTTTTCAACTTCCAAACCTTTGACAATGAGTTCCCTAAAGTATCCTCAGATAGTGACTTCTTGAAATATACGCGGATATTGACTTCCTGTCTCTCTTGACAGTGCAGTGTGAAAAAAATGTCTCTTAAGAATAATTTAGTTTCTTGCCCTTCTGCCTCCTTTTCCTATCTTTATTTCTTTGTACTTTCCTTGGATTTTGTGCAAGTGTTTTAGAAAGCATAAGATGCTATACCAATGGGAGGGGCTGTCCTTTTCATCTGCTCTTCATGCCTAAACTAAATCATAACGATGCTCAATCATAAAATAATGAGACTGACTTTTAAACAGACTCCTTAGATGTAAGAATGAGTACCGCTCTTCTGAGCAGCCACCTAGAGAAGTGACCTTCACATTCCAGTGATGTAGCCATAGCTCAGATTGTATTAATTACACCTCAGTTTTAGCCACAAAAGCACAGTGGCTTGTCTGACCACACTCTTCCTCTGACAGGACTCCCAATCCCCTGTGAGGTTTTCAAAAAAGTGAATCTGTCCTCCAAAGCAAAGATGTGCCTTTTCAGATAACCTATCTTGAGATCTGAAGACAGCTGTCAGATCAGAGAATTACAAACCTATTTTGAATAAATGTTAAAAGTGAGCATTCAGGAGGACACGTGCATTTCCCACTGGTTTAGTAGGAGAAGAGAGGATATTGGGGTATTAAACTCTTCCTGTACAATGAAGATGATCTGCTTACCACCCACTTTCAGTCACCGTACAGCTGAATTCCCCAGGCCTCCGGGCTAAATCTGAACTCAGCAGACCCTTCAGGCCTCGGGCTGCCCCTACATCCTGCTGTTACCTCCTCTGGGCTGCTTTCCTGCCCACATGCCCTGCCCTCCTTAAGGCTCTCTCTGCTCCCTGGGGATGCCAGCACCTCTTCAGAAGCTGTGGTCCTCTGCATGCCATCGCCTCTCCTGAAATGTCCTCTCCCTGCTTTCACTTCATCCTCTTATGCCTCACTCAAGACCTGGCTCATCTGTCATCTCCTCCAAGAAGTTTTCCTAACCCTTCCCCTCCACAAAAAAGGCACTTTGTTGCTCTATCTTTTTTTGGTCTTGCAACTTTAGAAGAGAAGTCTATTATAGCGTTTACTTTTTCTCTTGTGATATTCGTATTTATCCTCTGTGCTTGACCTGGGTGAGATTGCCCACAGATCCAATCCTCACCCGACCCTGCCCTCTCCTGGGTGGCAGGGTATCTGACCCTGCAGGCTGCATGACTCAGGCCCTTGCATTGACTGGCATCTGCCTGGGTTTGGCTATTGGGAGGCACTCACAGGAGACAGGATGGGAGGAAGGGAGAAGCCAGGCTGATTGCATCCTTTCTATAGAAGCCTCAGGAGGTATATGTGCCAGAGGCCATTTCTCTCTCATCTCCTCTGTGTGATTCCAGCTCCTGAGCCCTGATAACACCACCTCTTGTTTTTCACTTCAGCCTAGTGGCTCCCAGCTGTTGGGAATCTCTAGGTTTCCTCGTGGTCCCCATTTTGGTCCTAGCTCTTCCATCCCTGGTGTAACCAATTCTTTGTGTTAAATCCCCTCCATTTCAAACATTTAGAGTGATTCCATTTTTCCTAACTGGACCCTGACTGATATATCAGCTCATGTCCACCATCCAGCAGTCAAGAATGGTTGGTTAAATGAATGACATCGGTGAATGGATGAACAGACAACCATGTTTACCTGTCATACATAATTTGTATATTTCTATTTCCTAAGACACTTTTATGACTCTTCCTATCAATCTTTTTTTCCTTCTGCTACCCCTAATATTTGTTTTCAAGCTCTATCCACTTTTCCTAGCTGAATTCCCCAACCCCAAACCCCTTGTTCAAGTTTACCCACACTCAAGTCCGGCATGGCCTCTGCATCGCTGACAGATGGTGAAGGTATCGGGTGTGGAGTGAGATCATCAAGATGAGAAGAGCTACAGAATCCAACAAACCCAGGCATTGGCCAGAACCCACAGGATGACAGTGAAGGATTCATGATCTCTCTGCTCTTCAGGTCTGTCTGTGACTTAAGCCAGAGCCAGGCCAATTTACAGTGATTCCTGGAGCCTAGTGCAATTTGCAGATAAAGGGAAGATGCACGTTTGTGGCCAACGTGGAAGATTCGAGTATTAGCCTGGCTGCTAAAATGCTCCCCTGTGTGTGAGACCAGCACATGGCTGGATGGTCTCCTCAGCGCTGCCCAGAGCATCATTTTATTGCCACGGTCTGGAGGCCAAGTGAATACAAACCAGGCATTAGGAAGGGATCTGGGAGTGTCTGGGGGTTAATGCTTCTGCTCCACGAAGAGGGAGGTGCCGCCCACCTTCCTGCCCCTTCCTGCCCCAGGCATCTCTCAAATCACTTTGACCCCACATGGTTTAAAAGTTAGTTGCAATGTAGCTTTGCAAAAGTGACAAGAAAATGGGCTTCCTGCTGAGGACAGTTTCCTGCAAAGAGCTGCTTACAGCAGGGGGACCACCAGTCTAAGCCTACACCCCCCCCCATATAGGGGATGGAGGGAAGCAAACTGGTTGAAGAGATGTTTTTGAGTAGTCTTGTCATTTTCTGAGGTGAAACTAGACTGTAAGCCTCTTGAGAGCAAGGATGGTACCTCTTTTGTGCCAGAAAACCTCAAGTGCCTAACACAGGAATGGGCACTGAGTAAATATCTGTGAATGTTGTTGAATGAGGCACAGTCAATTACACTTGAAAAGTGAGGATTGATAGGAGTCAGGAATGGCAAGATTTCATGAGCTGTTTGTACATTTTGGAGATTAATCCCTTTTTGGTCACTTCGTTTGCGAATATTTTCTCCCATGCAGCTCAATATCAAAAAAACAAACAACCCAATCAAAAAATGGGCAGAAGACCTAACTAGACATTTCTCCAAAGAAGACATACAGATGGCCAAAAAAGCCCATGAAAAGATACTCAACATCATTAATTATTAGAGAAATGCAAATCAAAACTATAATTAGGTATCACCTCGCACCAGTCAGAATGGCCATAATCAAAACATCTACAAACAATAAATGCTGGAGAGGGTGGGGAGAAAAGGGAACCCTCCTACACTGTTAGTGGGAATGTAAATTGGTACAGACACTATGGAGAACAGTATGGAGGTTCCTTAAAAAACTAAAAATAGAACTACCGTATGACCCAGCAATCCCACTCCTGGGCATACAATAATGCCATTTGCAGCAACATGGATGGACCTAGAGATTATCATACTAAGTGAAGTAAGCCAGACAGCAAAAGACAAATATCATCTGATATCACTTACATGTGGAATCTAAAAAAATGATACTAATGAGCTTATTTACAAAACAGAAACAGACTTCAAAAACAAACTTATGGTTACCAAAGGGGAAAGGTGGGGTGGGGATAAATTAGGAAGTTGAGATTAACATATACACACTACTGTATATAAAATAATCAACAAGGACCTACTGTTATAGCACAGGGAACTCTACTCAATATTCTGTAATAGGGCTCCGCGGTGGCGCAGTGGTTGGGAATCTGCCTGCCGATGCAGGGGACCGGGTTCGGTCCCTGGTCCGGGAGAATCCCACATGCTGCGGAGCGACTGAGCCGTGTGCCACAACTGCTGAGCCTGTGCGCCTAGAGCCCATGCTGTGCAACAAGAGAAGCCACCGCAGTGAGAGGCCCGCGCACCACAGTGAAGAGTGGCTCCTGCTCGCTGCAACTAGAGAAAGCCCGTGCGCGGCAACGAAGACCCGATGCAGCCAAAAATAGATAAATAAATAAATAAATTCATTAAAAAATATATTCTGTAATAACTCAAATGGGAAAAGAATTTGAAAAAGAATATATATATATATGCGCAACTGAATCACTTTGTCGTACACCTGAAACTAACACAACATTGTAAATCAACTATACGCCAATATAAAATAAAAATTAAATTCAGTTTGAAAAAAGGAATGGCAAGTTTTCTGCTTTGGAAAGTGGATGAGCTTGATGCCATTTGAGTGGGTTTAGGGGATCAAGTCATTGGCTCAGTTATGGCCGTGTTGAATGTGAGGTGTCTATGGAGCACCCAGGTGAGCTGTCCATCAGGTAGTTGGATAAATGGATCACTGTTATACAGAACAATGCCTAGCTCAACAAATAAATAAATCTTTGTGGGGATGCATGAATGAGTGAATGGGTCTGGAATTCAGTTATGACCTAGACTCCTTGACCACCTTGTACAAAGTGGGGCTCCTTGTTATATTGTGCCCTGTTGTTTTCCTTCACAGAAATTATGGGTATGAGTCATCAGATGACAATTCACCTGTTTGTTGGATGCCTGACTCCCTGACTAGACTGCACGTGAGCACAGTGTGTGTTCTGTTCTTCACTGGATGTCTTGGCCTAACCTAGCTTAGAGTCAAGATTAGGTCAATACTAGTTGAATGAATGAAGGGCTAGAGATATGGATGTAGGCACAGACAGGATGTAGATGCAAGCCAAGGGAAAGGATGGGTCTTGGTGAGCTGGAGCTTCCAGGTTCAGAGTTACTTGTTTGTAACATTTTCTTCCAACTTCCTCCATTCCCCCCTCTTTCTCCACATGCTACTCCCCCAAATCTAATCCTGATCAAGTCCTTTCAAGTCCTTCTCTGAGCTGCTTTTCCCTCATCTGTATAATGGGGATTTATTATGTGCCCTGGTTGTGAACATCAAATGAGGTAATTCAATTCACCAAATGTTTACATAGGTGATTAAATGCCATGGTGAGAAATGCCTTTGAATAAGTACACTGACCTCCATGCTCTGTTCCACCTGGCTTGAAGCAGCATCCTCTGCTCTGGGAAAGAGTGGGAAACAAGATCTCTTTGACACATGCCACCTCTCTTCCCAGGAAGCCCTTCATTGCAACGACAAAAGGCTCTCATCTTGCAACCTGAACAGGGGCCGAATGGCCTGTCCCGTCCAACAGCCTCATTCAGACTTGACTGAGGTCTTTCACACAGGGCTTGGGGTGGTGGTGGGGGCCTGGCTGCAACCCACATCCCTGCAAGCTGTTGCACCAGCTCTTGGTAGTGTGGGACCTGAGCTGCTGGCCATTCTGATAACGTAGCTAGTGAGCAAGAAGCCAGCATTAGAGCAGAAAAGAATGTGCCATCACAGGGCTGCTTTCAGGATGACAAAGGATCCAGAGCAGCAACTCCTGAAAGCAGAGACCAAGCTTTTTAAAACTTTTCTCCCCCTAAAGGGCTGCTTGGGAGGCTTGATTGTTAAAGGCAGGGCTTTGCACAGGCCACTTTCTCCCTCTGGACTGTTCCCTCCTTGACTACTCTAGCACTAAGATCAAGCCTTGTTTCCTCTCTGAAGCCTTTCTCCACCCCCTGGGCAGAGATAGATAACTCCCTCTCTATGGAGAGAGAAGAGGGGAGAGATCCAGCCTTCACCAAGTGCCTACTAGGTGTCAACTACTGCACGTGATTCTTTATATTACCTTTTACCATTTCATACTCAGAACCATCTGAGGGGTTGAGTTTGTTAGACCCCTTTTACAGATTGGGAAGCTGAGGGTCAATGACACAAGTCACTTGGCTGAAGGAAAGCTCGTAAGTGGCTGAGCCAGAGTTGGTCAAAAATCAAGTACCCAGTGTATTTGCTTTCGCCATATTTCTAACAGAACACTAGTTGTGTGGCTTTCGTTGATCTGTTCACAAGTGGGTGCCTCAGAGCCAGAATCCCCTCTAATCCATCTCCCCTCCTGTCCCAGATATACACTGAGCAGGTCTAGAGGCCTTTGACCACTAGGACTCAGACCCTGAGCACCTCCTAACCAAGTAGGAGGATGGTAGGGGGCATCCACACCAGCAGGGGAGGGCTGGTGCTAATCTTGCTACTCTGGTCTGGCGTCCATTGTTCTCTGGGGTGAGTTTTCTGTCACCAGTGTGCTATTGTGCCTCAGCTGTCACCCAGCCTTTGCTGTGTGTACCTTGTTCCACTGATGAAACATTGCCTCTATTCTTGGTTTTTACTCTTTTTTCTCTGTGAGTCCTTAAACCCTAGTCTGCTTGCCTGATGCCCTAATAACTCTTCTAGATGCTGCAGCTTCTTTCCCTAGGTGTTGAAATCTATCCCCCAGATGCTGCCAATAATCCTCTAAGTAATTAATACCATCCTTTCCCTAAAATCACAATGATGCCACCCCTGTGAGCTTCAGCTTGGCTACAACCTATAGTATTGTGATTAATAGCACTTGACTCCAATCGATCAGATGAGTTTGAACCCAATTCTGCCTCTTAGAGGCTTTGTACCTAAGGGAAAAATTCTCAGTCTCTTTGTGCCTCAGTGTCTTCATCCATAAAATAGGAGTAATGACATCTACCTCCTAAGATTAATGAGAAGATTGAATGGTATATGTATTTAATGTATATAAGGCAATTTGATATATGTAAAGTAATGACCACTGTGCCTGATACAACACAAGCACTCAATAAATAAAGGATGTCAGTTGTTATTCCCAGCAGCCCAGATAATGTCATTTAAGCGTAGATATCTGGTCTTCAATTCAATCCTCAAGAAGCTGGCTAAACCCACCCAAGGATTAGTTTCCTTATTCCCTGACCCAACTCTTCCTATTTCCTCTGCTTTTCCTACCAGCTCACTAATACATTTCACTAGTCAGAATAAGATAGATTATGCTGCAGTAACAAATAACCCCCAAATTTTAATGGCTTTATATAGCAAAGATTTATTTATATCATTATCTGATGACTATTGGACAGA
This sequence comes from Physeter macrocephalus, assembly GCF_002837175.3. Lineage (NCBI taxonomy): Eukaryota > Metazoa > Chordata > Mammalia > Artiodactyla > Physeteridae > Physeter > Physeter macrocephalus. The sequence goes on from NC_041217.1 coordinate 136,743,610, forward strand.
TCTCCTTAGTAGCTCTCTAAGAAGAAGAAGGGACTTTGGGATCCAGGCTCCTTCTGTTTTGTGATTCCACCATCTTCAGCACATGGCTTCTGAGATTGCTGCAAAAGGAGAAGAGAGAAAGTGGACAATTGAGCAGGCAGGCCTACAAGTAACATTCACTAATCCTTCCCACATCCTGTTGATGAGAACCTAGTCACACACCTAAATCTAATTGCAAGGGAGGTTGTGAAATATAGCCTTCTCACATACCCAAGAAAAGGAGAAGGAATTGGGATTTGGTGAATACAAAGCAATTTCTCTGCTCATCTTACCTCCCTTAATAAAATAACCTCCATAGCCCCCAACAAGTGAGAAGAGGTAGCTGTATCTCAGAACCCTGAGTCTTCCATCCCCTGTCCTCCAGGCGCACCAGCACTGAGTCTCTCATTAATCAGTACTGCGCCCATGCTGACCTCAGTGGACACTGCTCTCCCTTTATTTAACATTCCATCCCAAATGTGGACCAAAGGTGCTTCCTTTTTCACTATGCCAGAGCTGAAGTTAAATATCTAACAATATTAGATTTTACCAAAGATTGGGGGATGATATATGAGGAATTAAACAGAGAGTATATATGTCAATCACAATCTCCCAATTCATCCGCCCACCCCTCCGGTATCCGTACGTTTTTTCTCTACATCCGTGTCTCTATTTCTGCTTTGTAAATAAGATCATCTGTACCAATTTTTTCAGATTCCACATATATGCGTTAATACACGATATTTGTTTTCCTCTTTCTGACTTACTGTATGACAGTCTCTAGATTGGGATTGACATATATACGCTATTGATATAAAATAGGTAACTAATGAGAACCTACTGTATAGCACAGAGAACACTACTTAGTGCTCTGCAGTGACCTCAATGGGAAGGAAATCCAAAAAATAGGAGATATATGTATACGTATAGCTGATTCACTTTGCTGTATGGTAGAAACTAACACAGCATTGTAAAGCAACTATACTCCAATAAAAATTTAAAAAAATACTATTGATATAAAATAGGTAACTAATGAGAACCTACTGTATAGCACAGGGAACACTACTTAGTGCTCTGCAGTGACCTAAGTGGGAAAGAAATCCAAAAAATAGGGGATATATGTATACGTATAGCTGATTCACTTTGCTGTACGGTAGAAACTAACACAGCATTGTAAAGCAACTATACTCCAATAAAAATTTAAAAAAATAAACAGAGAGTAAGCTACAGTTGCTAATTTGCTTTTTTTTTAAATGGATTTTATGTATCTTCAACTGAGTCTTCCGTAGGACCACCTGCCTGCCACACTCCTGTCCCACAGCCAGAGGTCAGGGGCCATTTGACCCCTCCTATCCAGAAGTGCTACACAGGTGTCTTAAGTCCACAAAACATAAGCATGGCATTTGAAGGAGAGTGGCTAGAAAGAGAGGGGGATGTGTACATGGGTGGGGGAGAGAAATTATGCCTCCCTAACTCCTTGCAAGGAAAGCAAATCTAATTCTTATCCTTTGATAGAGCTTTCAAATATATATAAAATCAGCTACCCAAATTATGATTCATGAGTCACATGCCAATTGACCTGTACCACTCCTATATCTTAGTACTCTGAGCCTCCAAGTTGCAATCATGTGGTATTCCTGTGCCTTGAAGTGCAGACCCAAGGAAACATGACCAAAGAGAGAGAGGGGGATTTCTGCTTGAATTGTCCATCTGAGGACCCCTTTTTCTGGATGATGGGATATGGGAATGGCTGATACTGGGAACAATTCCCTACTTCCTGGCAAGTCCCATCTCCTTCCCACAGAGGAGTGATATTCCTTTCATCTCTACAAGATAAGCAGATCAGAAAACATCTTAATCATTCATCTGAGTGATGCATACATAATGTAACTGGCATTAGTGGAGGAAGATGAGCCTAAAGGGCTGCTGTGTCTCCAGCTCCAAGCACAGCACTTGACGTAAACTAGGTGCTTAGATCCTTGGTAAAAGGCTGTTAAAGGGAAAGCAACTTGCCTTGGTCATGTTTGTTTAGCATCCTTCAAAAAAAACCTCTTACTGGGCTTCCCTGGTGGCGCAGTGGTTGAGAATCCACCTGCTGATGCAGGGGACACGGGTTCGTGCCCTGGTCCGGGAAGATCCCATATGCCACGGAGCGGCTAGGCCCGTGAGCCATGGCCGCTGAGCCTGCGCCGCGTCCGGAGCCTGTGCTCCACAACGGGAGAGGCCACAACAGTGAGAGGCCTGCATACCGCAAAAAAAAAAAAAAAAAAAAAAAGCTCTTACTAAATCATGATATAGTGTTAAGTTGATGCCTTAGATAAGCACAAAATTCAGCTGTGAGCTTCCTTCCAGGCAAAAGAGAAACCAGCTGGCTTATACAGTTTTTGCAAACCAGTGGAAAGGAAGCAAACCCTTTTTTGAACCCACATACCTCCTAAGATAATTTGAGGTATTTTATCCTTAAATGATTTCCATTTAGATAACTGCATACCTTGTAGTAACCATCCCATATTTCTGTACTGTTTGTCCATCCCTTCTGCCTTCCCATGCACCCTGTCCTCTATATGGCATTTATCTTCCTGTTCAACCATCCTACTTTATTTGGCTTTGTATTGCCCAATCCTTCAAGTCCTTCTGGCCGCAGCATGGAAGGAAGGAAGGAGCCATGTGTGGAGGCAGGGTAGAATCCAAACAGAGAGTCAGACTTGGACTCTTCAAGGCCAGGGTTATCTGCCTTGACCTTCCTGAGTCTCATGTGCTTCACTTGTCAACCAGGGATAACATCTCTTATCTCACCATCATCCTGAGGAATAGAAGAAAACATATGCAAACCGTGTAGCTTCTTACACAATAGACTCTCAATAACTTTAAGTTCCCTTCCTCTTTCCTTCCCTCCATTTCAAAAGTAGTCAGGATATAAATTATATATAAATAAATCATGCATTGCACTGGAAATCCTCAGAAATGATTAATGTAACCAATAATAATATTAATCATATATTGCTCTAGCAGCACCGTCCTGATTCCGACAATCTACTCGCTCCACCTTTGTCCTCATATAACAAATGGTGCTCAAAGTTTACCCTAGAAAGAGGTGAATGCACATGATTTCCCATTTTTGGATATTGTTTAAAACCTTTTCTACATCACAGTATTCTGCTACAAACCATTACTTATGGTGCAATTTGTAGCAATACGTTTGCCGAGAAATGAAAGACAGACAGGAATGGAAACACTAAAAGTCTACAAGCAGTATCTGAGACTGAAAGTAAGGTTTGGAAGCATGAAGAATGTGCTGGAAATACTGATATCTACTGCTCAGTATGCCCAGGAATGGACGGGACCTTGTTGGAGAGTGTGGTCCATTATCCCCATTACCAGGGGGGCAAACTGAAGCTAGGGGCTTGAAAGACAGAAAGGTCTAGAAGATATCGAGCCTAACTTCAGCCGAAGTATCTGCTAAGCTTTCTCACTGAATGAGAGGAGGATTCAAAGAACCCTTCAAGCTCACAGATTCTGTGAGTTTATTATTCTGCATTTCTCTAAGATTTAAATGGAAGCAACCAGAGTGGCGTTGAGTGTGGGCTCTGGAGCCAGACTTCCTGGATTGCAAAGACTGCTCTCCCACGTGTTAACTATGTTGCCCTGGATTGGTGACTTTAACTGGTCTGTGTCTCAGTTTCCTCAACTGGAAAATGAGAATCATAATAAGAACTAAATAAGGTGATGTTTCTAAGGTCTGGGAGACCATTCCCAGTGGGCAGTACACGCTCAGTCCGTCACTTCCTGGTCCATAATTAAGTGCAGATCACTGAAGCTTCACAGTGGGCCACCAAAGCACCTTGTAGATGTAGGAGGATCTCATAGTTCTTTATTCAGTTGAATTACTTATTCCTAAAGTGTAATGAGATCTAAACTTAGATCAAAACCCATCACCCCCCGCAATGTCTGCACTTTGTACCTGCCTCCACCCTCCCACATAAGCCCGTGTGAGTTCTCCTTGTATCAAGCTGGATGCAAGGACCTGCGTATTCATGGTTTGGGAGCTCATGAGCAAAATGGGATCATTATTCGGAAATAAAACAATGCTCCTTCACTAGTACATCCAAGTGCAACATGTGCATTTTGACACTGACATAACCACCATGAATTGAGAAGGAGAAAATAAAGGAAGAGAGGAACCAATATGTTTGGTGCTTATTAAGCAGTGAGCACTGTAGAGATTTTCACCTGGCACAGTAATCCTCAAGCTAACACCACCAGCCCTCTTATCTAGTTGTACACAAGAGAAACGTACATCCTAGGGGTTTGTTTGCATTTCCAAGGCCAACATTTAGTGGGAAAACTGAGTTTAGCATCTAGAGGATCATAACGTAATGACAGGGTTCTAACAGTCATGGTTCTTAAGCCCACTTGCAAAAGACTCCTAACAGCTACCAATAAGTAGTGCATCCTATGACCTGCCACTGTAACTTGTCCTGACCCAAACCAAAAATCACAGAGCTGCCAGTCCTGGCAGGTCCAGGGAGGTGAGAGTCCTTCTGACCTAGTCCATCCCTCTCTGCCTTTGTAGGCTGGTCTGAAGCCACCAGGAGGAGCCCTTGCCTTAAGAGCAAAGGAAATTTGACAGCCTAGTTATCAACTGGGATTGGGAGGAGGGCTCAAGTTCTCCTGAGGGCTTCTGCCCTTGATTCCTCACTGTATCCTGTACACATGTATACAAGAAATACTTGCCTTTGACCTGAGTGAAGGCCAGGCTGGGAGGGAAAGTTACAGAGAACCTTGGGCTTGTGCCCCATGTAGCTTGGAGGAGTGGGCCTCTAATCTGATTGTGGGCTGAGCCCCCATAACAACAGTGTGGATCAGACTGTGAGTCATGAAATCAATGGAGTGGGTGTGTTGACCATTGATTTTTTAATTAAATATCACATCATGGCTCAGAAGAAAATAGAAAATATCACTGTGATCACACACAGCACGAGTGATTATTGTTTTGAGAAATTTTAATTTTAGTGTGTGTGTGCCTGTGTGCTGAGTCATGATGTAAAAGATAGGTCTGTGAGTCATTTGTTATTAAAACACCTTGACCTAAAAAAGCTTATTGAAATCCAGATTCCCAGACCCTAGACCAGAAGAGTGGGCTCCTGTCTGCCCTGGGGCCTTGAAGCCTGTATTTGTAATATATTCCCTGGCAGCTGTGATGATCAACTCCGTATGGGAGCCACCTGTTAGAGGAAATAGGCAGGGCAGGTGGGCTCTCCTCACCTGCCCTCCCCCTCCTCTGCCCTGGACAGGGCAGGAGAGGCTTTTCACTTCATGAGTTTGGCCCTAACAGAGCAAGAAAAGTCACACAGACTGCCTGCTGTGCTGGCCTCCCAAACTCCAGGACAGCTGTGAGCTCTTAAGAACTGGGAATTGGGTTTCCAGCACCAGCTCTGTCAGAAAAGCGAAAGAGCGCGCACGCACACGCACGCACGCACGCACACGCACGCACGCACACGCACACGCACACCCTAGAAAAATAAAATCCCTTTAGAGTCAGCCAGACCCGTGTTGAAACCCGGATCCTTCTACTTACTACCTGTGGGGCAGGTTACTGGGTCTCTCTGCACCTCAGATTCCTCCCCTTTTGAATGGGATGATAGCACTTCCCAGGGCGATTGCAGGATTTGGGTAGAATAATGTATCCTGCCGAGATAGTGCCTGACCCCAAACAGATGCCCTAGTATCGCAGCTCCCTTTCTGGCCTCCCTGAAATCCTTCCATGAGCTTGGGCACTACCTGCCCCCCTTGGGCTTCGGTTTTCCTGGCCTTTTGTGAGGATGAGTAGCCATCCGCAGGGTCGGCCGGGGTAGGCCGAGGCTTTTACTAAGGAAGAGTACATGGTCGGGCCTCAGCCGGCTGCCCTAACCGGAGCACGCACACGCACGCACGCACACGCACACGCACACCCTAGAAAAATAAAATCCCTTTAGAGTCAGCCAGACCCGTGTTGAAACCCGGATCCTTCTACTTACTACCTGTGGGGCAGGTTACTGGGTCTCTCTGCACCTCAGATTCCTCCCCTTTTGAATGGGATGATAGCACTTCCCAGGGCGATTGCGCTTCGGTTTCCTGGCCTTTTGTGAGGGTGAGTAGCCATCCGCAGGGTCGGCCGGGGTAGGCCGAGGTTTTTACTAAGGAAGAGTACATGGTCGGGCCTCAGCCGGCTGCCCTAACCGGAGCGCCGCCGCCCCCTGTTCCGCAGCTACTCCCCCGAGCCTCGGACACCATGTGAACTCCCTGCAGGGTGACTGTCGGCCCAGCCTGGGGGAGAACCGTGCGGAGAGCCGCTTGCCGAGAAGGGCCAGAGTCTGCAGATCTCTGGTCGGAGAGATCCCTCTTGACCCCGGCAAGTGCGGGTCCTGCGAACTTGGCGGACGGAGGCCGGCGCGAGCCCCGCCGCGGGCAAGAACGCTCCAGCCGCAGCGGAGGGAGGAGCTGCCGCCCAGGTGGGGCAGGTGGGAAGCCTGGGCTCAGGTGTGTGAGTGGCGGCCGGGGGAAGCGATTGCTTCCTGGCCGGTGCAGGCGGAGCAAAACGGTCCCGTGGCCTCAGGATCCAGACTCTGTCTCCCAGACTCTGCCTCGGAGGAAAGCCATGGAAGGGGTAAGTCGTGCGGGTTTAGTTGTGGGCTTTCTGTGGATCCTTTCTTGCCGGGTCCAGTTCCTCCCAGTAGAAAGCGTGGAGAGAGGCAGCCTGTGCACCCCGCCTCTCCATGGAGAGGAGTAAACAGGATGTGTTAGTTGTGTTACTGCCGCCCAGCTCACACTGGCCTGGCGGGGGTGGTGGGCGGGGGGCGGAAGACGGGTATGTATCCGTCCTGTGCCACCTTGGAGGCTGAGGGCACAGAGGCTCTCAGGAGTGGTGGCGTGAGGGACCCTACCTCTAACCCTGCGAGCTGGGCTTCCAACTACCCCTCCCCACCCCCCACCCCCGCCTCCAGCCTGGGTGTCAGTGAATGTTGGCCCCTTTGTTTGCTTGCCCTTGGGGACTGTGCCGGTCCTCCGGAGATTCGTGGGCTTCCTGGTCAGAGGGCAGGGCCGCGGGGGCTCTTCTGTGGCTTGTGACTTTCCTGCCGGCTCTGCGTCTTATAAACTGTGTGGCCTGGGGCCAGTAAGTGCATCTTCCTAAGCGTCTGGTTCCTCGCTGGTAGAATAGGATTACTACTAGAATAACTCGCTTGTGAGATGATTGGAGCTGCTTGTAAAAAATAGACATGACCTATGGGGACGTGCCCAGCACAGAGCAGGACTTCCCTTCTCCTTGGCTGGCCACGTGCTGTTCGCCTAGTTGGAGTTTCTCCGCCTGACCGACCGTAGTTTCCTTTTTCCTTCACTAATTCTCTATACCCCCCTTCCCCCCTTCAATAAGTCAGTTTCTTTCCAAGGGGGCGGGGCAGGGATGCGTTTCACCTCCATAACTTCTTTATTATACATTTGGAGTCAAGTCGTTTTCTCCTGTGAATCAGGAGGCTTCCTTCCCAGAGGTACATTGGGACGGAGGACCCTCTTCAGCAGTCACCCATCAGGAGAAGCTCCCCTTTGTCCCAGGGCAGCGGACATGTGTCTCTGTGGCTGACCCTCCAGTCTAACTAGCTGAGTTTTGCAAAAGAGAGAGCAAAGGCACACTGGTATGGCTTCCGTCTCCCCTCCTCTGAATTCTCTCCCCCCCTACCCTGCGGTTTAGCAACTTCTGAGAAACTCCTCCTTGATGTACAAATGGCAGACTGAATAGATCTAGTGTGATTGTGAGAAAAAGAAACGGACTTATATTTTACCCTCTCTGATGTGCCAGGATATGCACTGGCATCCATTATTTCAGTTTACCTACAGGACAACACAGTGAGGTCAATGCCAATTGCCCCAGCTCTTATGGGGGGAGACAGAATGTTGTCTGTTGCTCAATGTCACACAGTAAGTAGCACAGACTGCAATTTGTCAATAACAAATATTGAGTGCCAACTGTAAGCCAGGTATCACTAGCAAGGATGACAAGAAAACAGGTGGAATGTTAGGCAACTGAGGAGAAAAATGTACCAAAGGGCATGTTAGCTCATAACATTTTTATGGGAGGAGATAATGCAGTTATGGGATAAGCTGATGTGGTTATGCAACTTTTTCTGCTCAGAGAAAGAGGGAAAAAAAGATCAAAAGAGAAATATGGGTTATTTCTCATTTTAAACGGAGGATTTGGTTTTTTTCTTAAGTCAATAAAATATCCATTCATTATGCATTACTAAGCACCTGCATTGTGTTGTCAGGCCTGTGTCAGGGGTTACAGATGCCGCAGTGACCCAGTCAAAAATGCGTGCCTTTATACAACTTATATCCTAGTGGCAAAGACAAACACACACACACACACACACACACACACACAGTATATATATATATATATATATATATGTGTATTCGTAGTGCATACCTGCTCCCGTATGTAAATATATGTGATTGTATGTGTGTAGACGTCCTCAAGTATGCGTAGACGCACCGGTGTACGCGTTCTCTGTAGTCTGCGTCTACACTACACAAGGAGGGAGACACACACACACACACACTGCAGCTCGCAGCACGACTGCTG
>NC_041217.1:136752727-136781116 GCF_002837175.3 Physeter macrocephalus
GGGAAGATCCCATATGCCACGGAGCGGCTAGGCCCGTGAGCCATGGCCGCTGAGCCTGCGCGTCCGGAGCCTGTGCTCCACAATGGGAGAGGCCACAACAGTGAGAGGCCCGCATACCGCAAAAAAAAAAAAAAAAAAAAAAAAAAAAAAAAAAAGCTCTTACTAAATCATGATATAGTGTTAAGTTGATGCCTTAGATAAGCACAAAATTCAGCTGTGAGCTTCCTTCCAGGCAAAAGAGAAACCAGCTGGCTTATACAGTTTTTGCAAACCAGTGGAAAGGAAGCAAACCCTTTTTTGAACCCACATACCTCCTAAGATAATTTGAGGTATTTTATCCTTAAATGATTTCCATTTAGATAACTGCATACCTTGTAGTAACCATCCCATATTTCTGTACTGTTTGTCCATCCCTTCTGCCTTCCCATGCACCCTGTCCTCTATATGGCATTTATCTTCCTGTTCAACCATCCTACTTTATTTGGCTTTGTATTGCCCAATCCTTCAAGTCCTTCTGGCCGCAGCATGGAAGGAAGGAAGGAGCCATGTGTGGAGGCAGGGTAGAATCCAAACAGAGAGTCAGACTTGGACTCTTCAAGGCCAGGGTTATCTGCCTTGACCTTCCTGAGTCTCATGTGCTTCACTTGTCAACCAGGGATAACATCTCTTATCTCACCATCATCCTGAGGAATAGAAGAAAACATATGCAAACCGTGTAGCTTCTTACACAATAGACTCTCAATAACTTTAAGTTCCCTTCCTCTTTCCTTCTCTCCATTTCAAAAGTAGTCAGGATATAAATTATATATAAATAAATCATGCATTGCACTGGAAATCCTCAGAAATGATTAATGTAACCAATAATAATATTAATCATATATTGCTCTAGCAGCACCGTCCTGATTCCGACAATCAATCTACTCGCTCCACCTTTGTCCTCATATAACAAATGGTGCTCAAAGTTTACCCTAGAAAGAGGTGAATGCACATGATTTCCCATTTTTGGATATTGTTTAAAACCTTTTCTACATCACAGTATTCTGCTACAAACCATTACTTATGGTGCAATTTGTAGCAATACGTTTGCCGAGAAATGAAAGACAGACAGGAATGGAAACACTAAAAGTCTACAAGCAGTATCTGAGACTGAAAGTAAGGTTTGGAAGCATGAAGAATGTGCTGGAAATACTGATATCTACTGCTCAGTATGCCCAGGAATGGACGGGACCTTGTTGGAGAGTGTGGTCCATTATCCCCATTACCAGGGGGGCAAACTGAAGCTAGGGGCTTGAAAGACAGAAAGGTCTAGAAGATATCGAGCCTAACTTCAGCCGAAGTATCTGCTAAGCTTTCTCACTGAATGAGAGGAGGATTCAAAGAACCCTTCAAGCTCACAGATTCTGTGAGTTTATTATTCTGCATTTCTCTAAGATTTAAATGGAAGCAACCAGAGTGGCGTTGAGTGTGGGCTCTGGAGCCAGACTTCCTGGATTGCAAAGACTGCTCTCCCACGTGTTAACTATGTTGCCCTGGATTGGTGACTTTAACTGGTCTGTGTCTCAGTTTCCTCAACTGGAAAATGAGAATCATAATAAGAACTAAATAAGGTGATGTTTCTAAGGTCTGGGAGACCATTCCCAGTGGGCAGTACACGCTCAGTCCGTCACTTCCTGGTCCATAATTAAGTGCAGATCACTGAAGCTTCACAGTGGGCCACCAAAGCACCTTGTAGATGTAGGAGGATCTCATAGTTCTTTATTCAGTTGAATTACTTATTCCTAAAGTGTAATGAGATCTAAACTTAGATCAAAACCCATCACCCCCCGCAATGTCTGCACTTTGTACCTGCCTCCACCCTCCCACATAAGCCCGTGTGAGTTCTCCTTGTATCAAGCTGGATGCAAGGACCTGCGTATTCATGGTTTGGGAGCTCATGAGCAAAATGGGATCATTATTCGGAAATAAAACAATGCTCCTTCACTAGTACATCCAAGTGCAACATGTGCATTTTGACACTGACATAACCACCATGAATTGAGAAGGAGAAAATAAAGGAAGAGAGGAACCAATATGTTTGGTGCTTATTAAGCAGTGACCACTGTAGAGATTTTCACCTGGCACAGTAATCCTCAAGCTAACACCACCAGCCCTCTTATCTAGTTGTACACAAGAGAAACGTACATCCTAGGGGTTTGTTGACATTCCCAAGGCCAACATTTAGTGGGAAAACTGAGTTTAGCATCTAGAGGATCATAACGTAATGACAGGGTTCTAACAGTCATGGTTCTTAAGCCCACTTGCAAAAGACTCCTAACAGCTACCAATAAGTAGTGCATCCTATGACCTGCCACTGTAACTTGTCCTGACCCAAACCAAAAATCACAGAGCTGCCAGTCCTGGCAGGTCCAGGGAGGTGAGAGTCCTTCTGACCTAGTCCATCCCTCTCTGCCTTTGTACGCTGGTCTGAAGCCACCAGGAGGAGCCCTTGCCTTAAGAGCAAAGGAAATTTGACAGCCTAGTTATCAACTGGGATTGGGAGGAGGGCTCAAGTTCTCCTGAGGGCTTCTGCCCTTGATTCCTCACTGTATCCTGTACACATGTATACAAGAAATACTTGCCTTTGACCTGAGTGAAGGCCAGGCTGGGAGGGAAAGTTACAGAGAACCTTGGGCTTGTGCCCCATGTAGCTTGGAGGAGTGGGCCTCTAATCTGATTGTGGGCTGAGCCCCCATAACAACAGTGTGGATCAGACTGTGAGTCATGAAATCAATGGAGTGGGTGTGTTGACCATTGATTTTTTAATTACATATCACATCATGGCTCAGAAGAAAATAGAAAATATCACTGTGATCACACACAGCACGAGTGATTATTGTTTTGAGAAATTTTAATTTTAGTGTGTGTGTGCCTGTGTGCTGAGTCATGATGTAAAAGATAGGTCTGTGAGTCATTTGTTATTAAAACACCTTGACCTAAAAAAGCTTATTGAAATCCAGATTCCCAGACCCTAGACCAGAAGAGTGGGCTCCTGTCTGCCCTGGGGCCTTGAAGCCTGTATTTGTAATATATTCCCTGGCAGCTGTGATGATCAACTCCGTATGGGAGCCACCTGTTAGAGGAAATAGGCAGGGCAGGTGGGCTCTCCTCACCTGCCCTCCCCCTCCTCTGCCCTGGACAGGGCAGGAGAGGCTTTTCACTTCATGAGTTTGGCCCTAACAGAGCAAGAAAAGTCACACAGACTGCCTGCTGTGCTGGCCTCCCAAACTCCAGGACAGCTGTGAGCTCTTAAGAACTGGGAATTGGGTTTCCAGCACCAGCTCTGTCAGAAAAGCGAAAGAGCGCGCACGCACACGCACGCACGCACACGCACGCACGCACGCACACGCACACCCTAGAAAAATAAAATCCCTTTAGAGTCAGCCAGACCCGTGTTGAAACCCGGATCCTTCTACTTACTACCTGTGGGGCAGGTTACTGGGTCTCTCTGCACCTCAGATTCCTCCCCTTTTGAATGGGATGATAGCACTTCCCAGGGCGATTGCAGGATTTGGGTAGAATAATGTATCCTGCCGAGATAGTGCCTGACCCCAAACAGATGCCCTAGTATCGCAGCTCCCTTTCTGGCCTCCCTGAAATCCTTCCATGAGCTTGGGCACTACCTGCCCCCCTTGGGCTTCGGTTTTCCTGGCCTTTTGTGAGGATGAGTAGCCATCCGCAGGGTCGGCCGGGGTAGGCCGAGGCTTTTACTAAGGAAGAGTACATGGTCGGGCCTCAGCCGGCTGCCCTAACCGGAGCGCCGCCGCCCCCTGTTCCGCAGCTACTCCCCCGAGCCTCGGACACCATGTGAACTCCCTGCAGGGTGACTGTCGGCCCAGCCTGGGGGAGAACCGTGCGGAGAGCCGCTTGCCGAGAAGGGCCAGAGTCTGCAGATCTCTGGTCGGAGAGATCCCTCTTGACCCCGGCAAGTGCGGGTCCTGCGAACTTGGCGGACGGAGGCCGGCGCGAGCCCCGCCGCGGGCAAGAACGCTCCAGCCGCAGCGGAGGGAGGAGCTGCCGCCCAGGTGGGGCAGGTGGGAAGCCTGGGCTCAGGTGTGTGAGTGGCGGCCGGGGGAAGCGATTGCTTCCTGGCCGGTGCAGGCGGAGCAAAACGGTCCCGTGGCCTCAGGATCCAGACTCTGTCTCCCAGACTCTGCCTCGGAGGAAAGCCATGGAAGGGGTAAGTCGTGCGGGTTTAGTTGTGGGCTTTCTGTGGATCCTTTCTTGCCGGGTCCAGTTCCTCCCAGTAGAAAGCGTGGAGAGAGGCAGCCTGTGCACCCCGCCTCTCCATGGAGAGGAGTAAACAGGATGTGTTAGTTGTGTTACTGCCGCCCAGCTCACACTGGCCTGGCGGGGGTGGTGGGCGGGGGGCGGAAGACGGGTATGTATCCGTCCTGTGCCACCTTGGAGGCTGAGGGCACAGAGGCTCTCAGGAGTGGTGGCGTGAGGGACCCTACCTCTAACCCTGCGAGCTGGGCTTCCAACTACCCCTCCCCACCCCCCACCCCCGCCTCCAGCCTGGGTGTCAGTGAATGTTGGCCCCTTTGTTTGCTTGCCCTTGGGGACTGTGCCGGTCCTCCGGAGATTCGTGGGCTTCCTGGTCAGAGGGCAGGGCCGCGGGGGCTCTTCTGTGGCTTGTGACTTTCCTGCCGGCTCTGCGTCTTATAAACTGTGTGGCCTGGGGCCAGTAAGTGCATCTTCCTAAGCGTCTGGTTCCTCGCTGGTAGAATAGGATTACTACTAGAATAACTCGCTTGTGAGATGATTGGAGCTGCTTGTAAAAAATAGACATGACCTATGGGGACGTGCCCAGCACAGAGCAGGACTTCCCTTCTCCTTGGCTGGCCACGTGCTGTTCGCCTAGTTGGAGTTTCTCCGCCTGACCGACCGTAGTTTCCTTTTTCCTTCACTAATTCTCTATACCCCCCTTCCCCCCTTCAGTAAGTCAGTTTCTTTCCAAGGGGGCGGGGCAGGGATGCGTTTCACCTCCATAAGTTCTTTATTATACATTTGGAGTCAAGTCGTTTTCTCCTGTGAATCAGGAGGCTTCCTTCCCAGAGGTACATTGGGACGGAGGACCCTCTTCAGCAGTCACCCATCAGGAGAAGCTCCCCTTTGTCCCAGGGCAGCGGACATGTGTCTCTGTGGCTGACCCTCCAGTCTAACTAGCTGAGTTTTGGAAAAGAGAGAGCAAAGGCACACTGGTATGGCTTCCGTCTCCCCTCCTCTGAATTCTCTCCCCCCCTACCCTGCGGTTTAGCAACTTCTGAGAAACTCCTCCTTGATGTACAAATGGCAGACTGAATAGATCTAGTGTGATTGTGAGAAAAAGAAACGGACTTATATTTTACCCTCTCTGATGTGCCAGGATATGCACTGGCATCCATTATTTCAGTTTACCTACAGGACAACACAGTGAGGTCAATGCCAATTGCCCCAGCTCTTATGGGGGGAGACAGAATGTTGTCTGTTGCTCAATGTCACACAGTAAGTAGCACAGACTGCAATTTGTCAATAACAAATATTGAGTGCCAACTGTAAGCCAGGTATCACTAGCAAGGATGACAAGAAAACAGGTGGAATGTTAGGCAACTGAGGAGAAAAATGTACCAAAGGGCATGTTAGCTCATAACATTTTTATGGGAGGAGATAATGCAGTTATGGGATAAGCTGATGTGGTTATGCAACTTTTTCTGCTCAGAGAAAGAGGGAAAAAAAGATCAAAAGAGAAATATGGGTTATTTCTCATTTTAAACGGAGGATTTGGTTTTTTTCTTAAGTCAATAAAATATCCATTCATTATGCATTACTAAGCACCTGCATTGTGTTGTCAGGCCTGTGTCAGGGGTTACAGATGCCGCAGTGACCCAGTCAAAAATGCGTGCCTTTATACAACTTATATCCTAGTGGCAAAGACAAACACACACACACACACACACACACACACACAGTATATATATATATATATATATTTATATTTATATATATATATATATATATATTAGGTCAAATGGCAGTGAATTCAACATAGAACCACAGCATAAGGAAGAGTTTAAGGATGGTGAGGCACCAAGCAGGAGAGGCTGCTATTTTAAATGGGATAGTTTCAAGAAAGGCATCAATGTAAGGTGCCATTTGAGCAGAATTTTGAAGCAAGTGAGGAAGATGGCCCTGTGGATCTCTTAGGGAAGAGTATTCTGCAGAGGGATAACAGCGAATGCAAAGGCCCTGGGGCAGAAGCTTGTCTGATGTGTTCAAGGGGCAGTAAAATGGCCGGTGAAGAGAAATCAAAGGAGAGAGTGGTCAGAGGTAGAGGCCAGGTCCTGTAGGGTGCCGGAGGCCATTGTAGGAATTCCAGGTTTTCCTCTGAGTGAGATGGAGAGCACCTGAGTGTCATGGGTGGCAGAAGGGAATGATCCAACTTACTTTTTAAAAGGATCACCTGGCTGTTGTTTACAAACTCGATGATAGAGCAGGGTTAGAAGTTGGCTGACCAGTTAGGAGGCTCTTGCCCTAATTCAAGCAAGAGAACATGGCTCAATCCAGAATCTTAGCAGTAAAGGCAGCTAGAAATGGTCAGATTCCGGATATATATTAAAGGTAGATTCAACAGGATTAACTGAAGGATTGGACCAAAAGGATGTGAAAGAAAATGACTCCAAGGTGTGAAGCCTGAGCCCATGGAAGAATGGAGTTGAGGTTGAATGAGATAATTTAAGGTAGAACAGGTTTGCAAGGAGATCAGTGGTCAGTTTTAGACATAGTAAGTTGTAGGTTGAGGGGCTGAGTAGGCAGTTGGATATTTAGGTTTAGAGTTCAAGGTAGAGGCCCAGGCAGTAAGTATGATTAAGAGTAAATTTTCATTGCCTAGCAAATACTGGGTGCATAGTAGTGTTTGGTATATGTTACCATGGTGGTTTTCAAACTTGGCTACATATTCTCTGACATTCCTCCATAAAGAAGTGGAGTTTGTGTTCCCTTCCCTTGAATCTGGGCAAAACCATGACTGCTTTAGCCAATAGACTGCAACACATGTGACATTATGTGACTTCAGAGGCTGTGACATAAAGGGCTATGCAGCTTCCATCTGGTTTGTGAGAACCCTCACTCTTGTAGCCCTCAGCCTCCACATAAGAGGTCTTTGGAGACACCTCAGGTAGGTGCTCTGGTTGAGCACCTAAGCCTAGCCTTCCAGCATTCCTGCAAGACAAGAACCAGGGCTCTGCAGACCAGCCCATCCACCAGTGAGATACCACTGGGTCAATTTCATCAACACCCTGCGGAACAGAAGAGTCACCCAGCTGAGCCTTGCCCAAATTCCTATCCCACAAAATTGTGAGATATGGAAAAATGGTTATTGTTTCAGGCCACTCAGTTCTGAGGTGGCTTGTTTTGCATCAATAGGTACAAGTATCCTTCATTCTTTTTGGTTATAAAAAAACATATCATTCACCCCTGTAGACATAAGGCTCCAGGGGGTTTCTATAAAAATATAATTTATTATGTAGTTTAGCTACCCAAAGAGAGATTGATGAGCTTCTGTTTTTCTAAATCTGAGAGTGAAGTTCTACCCTAGTGCACTCCCTCAGCTGGGTAGCCCCACAGTCTTGGCAAGAGAGAATCCTAGCATTTTTGAGCTGGGAATGCTAGTAAGCTTAGAAAATGGTACTTGAATTTTTGATCAATGAGCATTGGAGTTGGAGTTGAAAGATCCATATTTATGTTTACTTCTGCCTCTTAATAGGTGATTCGAGCCAGCCATTGAAAAATAAAATGTAGGAGTTGGGAGATTTCTCAAAGACCAACCAGTCTAACAGCTCCCATTTTAGAGATGGAGAGATGGGAAACTTGGGATCCACGGGGGAAAGTGGGCACACACTTTGTAACTACTTCCCCACTGTGCCTCATACAGCGTGGATGCTCTTAAATGTTCTTGGTAATTTTGAGAGTAAACTCTGAGCAGCAGATGCCTACACTCTCCCCTTGCATTATTTGATAGAAATTCACCAAACATCTTCTCTGAATCAGGCCCTTGCTTAGAATTTCTGAGAGGGGGCCTATCATAGATGCCCTCTAGTTGTTCAGTTTTGCAGGGGAGAGTGTCAAGAAAACAGACAACTGCAGTAGTAATGAAAAGTAGAATAAGGAAGAAAGGCTCAGGTTTCAACAGGAGCGCCGAGAATAGGGGCCTAACCCAAAGTGCAACCATCCTGGGCGCCTTGGAGGAGTTGGTATCTTGCTTGCACGTCAGAGAACTAGGTGGCACTTCATCAGGGAAAGAGGAAAGGAGGGGAGGAAAGCAGAGCACGGACAAAGGAGCAGAGCTGAGCAACATGGTGGGGTGAGAATCCAGGAAGGAAGGAGCTAGAATCAAATCCCAAGAAGTAAATAGGGACCAGAAAGCCCCTGAATGCAGATGTACTTCATCCTGGAGGCCAAGGGAGCCACTGAGGGACTGCACCTCCAAAGTGGGACTAAATGTCCCCTGCAGTCTTCTCATGCTCTGATGTCCTGGGACTGCAGGACTTTCTCAAGGTCATATGTGGCTTATTTTTGACAGCACTTAGTCTAGAACCTGGGTTCTAAATGCCTGTGAGACCACTTAGCAAGCCCTCAAGAACAATTTCAGGGTTTTTTCCTGAATACTCTGATTTTTAAAAAAAGTTTATTGAAGTATAGTCAATTTATAATGTTGTCTTAGTTTCTGCTGTACAGCAAAGTGATTCAGTTATACATACACATATATCCACTTTTTTTAAGATTCTTTTCCCATATAGGCCATTACAGAGTATTGAGTAGAGTTCCCTGTGCTATACCATAGGTCCTTACTAGTTATCTATTTTATATATAGTAGTGCGTGTATGTCAGTCCCAGTCTCCCAATTTATCCCTCCCCATGCCTTATCCCCTGGTAATCATAAGTTTGTTTTCTACATCTATAACTCTATTTCTGTTTTGTAGATCAGTTCATTTGTACCCTTTTTTAAGATTCCACATATAAGCGATATCGTATGATATTTGTCTTTCTCTGATCTTTAATAAATAGGTCATGAGACAGGGTAACATCTGAAAAAGGGGATGGTCCCGCTGAGAAGGATGCAGCCATAAAAATGGTCTGTTGTTAACGAGCTTGTTCTTGGGAGAGTGGAGTTCACTGGGGATTCAGATCAGATCGTCGGGGTGAGGCTTCTTGGGAGTTCCAAGAGGATATCTGAGAAGGGGACAAGGAAAGATCACCCAATTATTCACCATTCCTAAAGACTGGCCACCTCACCACTGTCTTTGCAGAGAAAATGTGCTGCAGAGGCCTCTTGAACTGTATTGCTTTGTCCTTGACCATGAAACATTAAGTGGCCTACACAGGTGCAGGGCTGATGCCCGGTCTTAACCAGCAGCTTGCACCCTGGATTTACCCAGTGTTACCTTGACATTGAGTCAAGCTTTCCCTTCCCCAAACTATGTACCTACATCTCTCCACTGGAGAGGCGGTTCTAATAGGCTAA
Organism: Physeter macrocephalus; assembly: GCF_002837175.3. Classification (NCBI taxonomy): domain Eukaryota; kingdom Metazoa; phylum Chordata; class Mammalia; order Artiodactyla; family Physeteridae; genus Physeter; species Physeter macrocephalus. The sequence goes on from NC_041217.1 coordinate 136,762,266, forward strand.
TCTGATCATGTCACACCCCTGCTGAATCCCCTTCAGTTGTCCCCTGTTGCCTGTGCAGGTAGAGCCCAAGCCCTTTCACCTGGCTGACAAGGCCGAGGTGCTCCCACCCCAGCCTCCTGGCCCTGCACCCCTTGTGCTCCAGCCTGTTCTACCCCATGCACACTCCTCTCTCCAGAATCCTGATTGTCATTTCATTAATACTCAGCTCAGGTATCACCTCCCTGAGAAGCCTTCCCTAGCCCCTGGGTCACAGTTGGTCTTTCTCCACCTTGCAAGACCCCAGCCCTTTGAACAGCCCCAGGTCTGGACTGTGAGATCCCAGAGGCAGCACAGCCTGGCACTTAAAAGCACAGACTCTGGGGCAGCCCAGCTGGTTTCAATTTCTGGCTCCACCATTTACTAGCTGTTCAGTTTTGAGCAAGTTACCTAATCTCTCTGTGCCCAGTTCTCATTGGTAAATGGGATAATAATAGCTACCTCTCAGCAGTCAACTGAGTTTTATATAAAGAGCTTAGGACAGCTCAATGAGCTCAAAGGGCAGGTAATTCTACAAACTAAAATAGCAATACGGTACAGTAATAATAAATGGACCATTATGGGTTGAACTCTGTCCCCTCCCCGCAAATCCATATGTTGAGGTCTTAACCCCCACTGCCTCAGAAGGTGACCTTATTTGGAAATAGGGTCTTTACAGAGGTCGTGAAGTTAAAGTGAGGTCATTAGGGCAGGTCTAATCCAATATGACTGGTGTCCTCATAAAAAGGAGGGATGTGGACATGGAGATACACACAGAGGGGGGACAGCATGAAGATAAAAGGAGAACATCTTGTGAACATGAAGACGGCCACCTACAGGCCAGGGAGAAAGGCCTGGAACAGATCCTTCCCTCACAGCCCTCAGAAGGAACCAACCCTGATGACACCTTGATCTTGGACTTCCAACCTCCAGAACCGTTGTTTGAGTCACACAGTCTGGGGTACCTTTTTTATGGCAGGCCTAGCAAACTCTTCCACGGACCTGACCGGGAAATTAAGAGAATTTATGTCAATACCCAATGCAGTGCCCTTCCTCCATCAACCTGGGAAGGATTTTGTACCGTGTTGTTGTTTTGACTTCTCAAAAAAAGACAGCTGTGCCTAGCTCTTCAGAGAAGAAATCTGAGAAGTATTTCTTAGTACCCCGCTTTGGAAATGGAGTGACATGCTCTCAGGGCCAGTGGTCAGTGTTCCTTTCTGATCACTGACTCTTGGGTTTGGTTTTCCTCGTCTGTGGAACTCTAAAATAGCAAGCTCTTGGGGTGATTTTTTAAAATTAATACTAATATTTTGTTAGGACATACTAAATACAGGCAAGTTACAGATGACACGCTTCAGCAATAATGAACAGTTTTGAATCATAATACTGGAAAAGTTAAAGTTTTACTCCTTACTCTTCACTCTATTACTGTTTTCATCTTACCCATTTTACAGATAGGGCAGAGTCAGGACTCAAACTCAGACATATTTGTCTCAGGGTCCCTATTCTTGATCCCTGGTTTGGTTCCTTTTTAGAATGATCACAGTGAGTGGTTTATTGGACAGAGGTGTTTAGAAATGTTTCAAACAGAACGCCCGAATTTGAGTCTAGGTCTGCCATCCCAACCACTTGTTATGTGGCCTTGAACGAACCACTTAACTTCTCTGAGACTCAGTGTTCTTATCTCTGGGTGTCTAATGATACCTATTTGATAGTTTGTCCGTGAGGATTACATAGGATAATGTATCTGAAGGTACTGTTGTAAATAATAAAATTCCATACAAATATTCAGAATTGTTGATATCATTACAATTCCCCAACCAAAATTTGAGCAGAGAAGACAGTAGAATTCAAAGCCCTTTCCGAGCCCTGCACTCTCCCCTTTATGTGAGCCAGCCAAGAGCTCATCTCAGAGATCAGTGTGTGATCTCAGGTAAGAAAATGGAAAGAAAAAGGAAATCATAAGAAGGAAATCATACTTGGGAAAGGTGTTTAACCATTTGAAGTTGATATACAAAAACAAAGCAGCATTGTCATTTAAACGTTTAAAGGATCAGGACAGAAGTGCCATCTTCCACACCCTTAAAAATATCACCCCAAAGTCTCCTGTGTTCTGTTTTTCACCCAGTGCTCTTCCTGAGTACATGCTCTGGAGCTTTTCCCCAAGCTGTGGTACCCAGGAAAGGACACTGAATTGAGAGTCTGAGGACCGCTTTCTGAATTTAAGTCTCTGCCGCCCCTGCCTGTGTGCGCTGAGGCAGATGTTTCACCTCAGGGAGGCCTCAGTTTCCTCACTTACTAACAAGGATTAAAGGAATGAGGTGACATATCGAAAGAAAACAGCTAGCATCAAATACATCCATGCACTCTTAGTCTAACCTGCTAGTCCTTTTAAGCTGGGTGGTAAGACCTTAGGAAGAATTTAACATGTTTCTGCCTCATTCTGATCAACATGTCATGGGCAAGGGACCCTAACGCCTGGCTCTGTAATTCTCAGAAACAAATGAATTAACAGTAGATGTGCTCTAACCAGCTCTGTGCTCTTAATTCCCCTTAGCGCCCACCCATGTGCCTTGCTCAGTGACTATTGTGTTGAACTATATTGCAGGAAGGAAGGAAGACCATGTTGATGGAGGACCCACTCTGTGCCAATCCCTGCACTAAGTGCATTATTTCATTCAAGCTCGCAAATCACCTGAGAGAAATATTATCCCCATTTTACAGACGAGGAAACAAAAGTTCTTTGGGGTTACATGGTTTTGCTATTGTCATTATTAACAATAGCAGCTAACAGTGAGCACATATGTACATCAGTCATGACTCTGAGTGCTAGATATGTATTAACTCACAGCCACTCTAAGATAGGCACTGTCATTAGGGGGGGTAGGAACTCCCTTTGAGAGACCCAGAGAGGTTGAACAGTTTGCTGAAGGTCACAGAGCCAGTTGGTGGTGGCATTGGAATTCAAACCCAGAAGCTGCAGTTTTAAAGAACATGTTCTGTAAGAGTTCCCCTCTCCCAGAAACTCTAGGGTAGTGGTGTCAGGCTGTCAAAAGTACAGAGCTAGCTGAAAAAGGGGAGGTATCCCAGCGCACCAATGCCATGAAACCCAAGGACACAAATAGCTTCAGTCTCTGCTTGGAAAACCAAAAGCAGTTTTGACCATATACTACCCCCAGGGAAAATGGCATAGTCAAAACATTCTTACTGTCCCTTAAGCCTCTCTTTCAGAAGACATCTCTTCATAGCATGCATTCACAATGAAAAACAGTAAGAAGTCTCCCAGCAGAAAAACAGAACCTGGTAAACGCCCTTCATCTGAAAAGTTGTTTCCAAATGTATCTGTAACTGTTTTGAGTACTTTCCAATTAACTTCTTCAACAGGCGAAGGCATTCATCTTTGCCTCACAGGCTATAAATCTCCCATATCTTTACTAGTGCTGAAGAGAGATTTCTATTGACTTTTAGCTTCACAAGACTGATTTAGGAGAGAATATTCAACTTTCAGACTCACTGTTGGGATGTTTCCTGTTTTCTCCTCCAACCCAGGAGTGCAGTGTGGACCTGGGGGTGGTAAGGGATGAGAAGGAATCCCATTATTGCCTTTCCATGCTACCAGCACTGATGGACAGAGGGCTGCGTCCACCCAGATGAGGCAGCGTGGTACAGGTTAGGAGCCTGGGCAGGGTTCCAGAGGCTGAAGGTTAAGCTGTACCCCTTGGGACATTAACTCCATGGACCTCAGTTTTTAAAACCTGAAATGTTGGAATAATATCTGAATCTATCTTATTAAAATGGTGCAAAGATTTACATGGAATGTCTTTCTCTGCTTCAATTCTCCCACCCAGAACGTTAAGAAAAGTGTTGTTTTGAGAAACAGTCTTGGCCTTGGCAGGAAATCTGTGTGTCTTTGGGCAAGTCTTCAGGATCTTCATCTATAAAACAATAGGTTGAATCAGAATCTTCAGTTACCACTTTGAGTACTGACATTCAAAGATTTTATACCTAACATCAAGGGAAAATTTCTGGTTTGTGGGGAGGTTAAGAGGATTAGTGATGGTTATTTTATTCATTGGTAAACCCACTGTTTTACCAAGTAGAATATGAAACAACAACTCACACATTAACGTCTCCACATTTCTTTTTGCTTCTCTGGCTAATGATCTCCAAATGTAGAATCGTAGTCAATACTGAGCATCTAACAGCTTCAAGTCAAACATTTGGTTCAAATTCTAGCTCCATGACTTTCAAGCCATGTGTTGAGAGGGTGACATCACTAGATGGTAGGTCCCTCAGTGAGGATGAGGAGCAGAGTCATTTCCAACTCATATCAGACATGTGGTGTGTGTGTGTGCGCGTGTGTGGGTGTGTCTGTGTGTCTTTGTGTGTGTGTGTCTGTGTGTGTGTCTCTGTGTGGGGTGTGTGTGTCTGTGTGTGGGGTGTGTTCTGTGTGTGTGTCTGTGTGGTGTGTGTCTGTGTGTGGGGTGTGTTCTGTGTGTGTGTCTGTGTGGTGTGTGTCTGTGTGTGGGGTGTGTGTGTGTGTGTGTGTGTGAGAGAGAGAGAGAAAGAGAGAGAGCGAGAGAGAGTGAGCGAGCCTGACCTTTAGGTTAAGCCACTGAGATTGAGCAGTTGTTTGGTTACAATAAAACCTCTCCTATCCTAACCACTATATGCCCCAAAGTTTTATTTCAGAGCATGTATACTAGTTTTCTATTGCTGCTGTAACAAATTACCACAAACCTGGTGGCTTAAAGTACCACAAATTCATTCTCTTACAGTTCTGGAGGTCATAGGTTTCAAATGGGTCTGCGGGGCTGTGTTTCTTCTGGAGGCTCTCGGGAAGAGTCTGTTTCCTTGCCTTTTTCATCCTAGAAACTACCCACATGCCTTGGTCTATGGGCCCTTCCTCCAGCTTCAAACCGGCAGCAGAGTATCTTCTCTATGACCTCTGCTTCCGTCTTCATGTCTTCTATGACTTTCCTCCCTTCCTCTTATAAAGGCCCTTATAATTATATTAAGCCCAGGATAATCCAGGATAATTTCCCCATCTCAAGATCTTTAACTCAATCACATTTCTAAATCCTCTTTTACCATGTAAGATGACATATTCACAGGTTCTGAGGATTAGGGCATGGATATCTTTGGGAGGGGACATTATTCAGCCTACCACAGCCCTAGCCTATCCTGACCATATTCACCCCAAAGTTGTGTTTTCTTTTTCAGAGCATGTGTCACAGCTTTTTTTTTAAAGTGTAAATATCTATTTAATTTCTCCCATTCTAGATTGTAAATTCCATTAGGAAGAGGCAGTGCCTACTTCTTGTTCACTGTTCTCTCTCCTGATAGCTTAAATGATTAAATAACAACAATAATGACAATAGATAACATTTTGGAGTCTAAGCACTGTGTCTAGCTCTTCCTTTGAATAATATAATTTAATCTGCCCAGCGATCTGGCAAGGAGGAGTAACATTACTGTTCCTGTTTTCAGGTGGGGAGACTGAGCCTCAGTGAGTTTAAATAGCTAGACCCCAAAGCCACACAACTTGTTAAGTTGATCCAGGAGTTGAACCCAAATCTGTCCCAGAGATCTTTCATTTAACAGACAAGGTGCTGAGGGACCACAAAATCAAACACAATTTATACCTTCCTCAAATTGCTCCGAGTTTAATAGGGAAGATGTATGAAAATAACAATTATAATACAGTGTGACAATTATAACAGTGTGAACAATGACACTGTGTTCAAGTAACTGAGGGAGCAGAGAGAAAGAATCTTTTAACTAGAGCTGGGTAAGGTAGAAAAGGCTTTCCCAAGGGAGGTAATTTCTGATTTGGGTTTTAAAAGGTGAAAAGCATTCACCAGGCAATGGGGGATGGGAAAGGGTAAGGCATTCCAGGCATAGGGAATAGCATATACGCAGGAACTGAGGCAGAAAATGGCATGGCGTGTTTGGGTACAAAGGGACAGTGGCATAAGGAAAACTTGGGGACTGTGTGCCTCTGCTGAGGACTGCATCCTCTACACAGCAATGGACAAGTACTAGGGTGAAGAGTGTGTTGGCGGGGGGGGGCCGACAGCAAGGATAGAACAGATTCTGAATTAACTAAGTCCTTTCCCCCTTCCTCAAGTTGCTTATGAGCCAGCGGGTATGTGGTTAGGGAACTGCTTAGTTTCAAAGTTTCAGATAGAGCTTCATAGAATCATTGTATTGAGTCCTGCTTTAAGCTATTCTCCCTCTTTTTACCCCAGCCCCCCATGAGGTTTATTCATCTATTCATTAATTTAGTATGTATTTTTGAGTATCTACCACGTGGTAGCTGCCTTGTTGAACACCGAAATCCCAAGCTAATTGCTTCTCCCCTTTGGTAAGCCAATTCCAAGGGTTAACTGCTCTTTCTATCTGGAAAATCCTTTTGTGTCAGATCTATGGCATTTATACATGTTTAAAGATAATGTCTTAAATCTGTGTTGCATTCCGTTTATTTTTTATTTTATTCAAAGTGTCCTCATAATTCATTGTATTTGATATTTATAAGGACTTTGTGAGGTAGACAGGACAAATACAATTATTTACATTTTAAGTATTACAAAAAAAGAGTGAGATTTTATATCTTCAATTGGTCAATATGTGTTTTAGCTAACTTCCTCAAGCCATGGTAAGTGCTGTGAGAAATAATTTCTATATGGTTGAATAAGGTTGGGGTTAATAAAGTTCTTATATGCATGTTCCTTTAGTCAACATAAATTCATTAACTGTTTACTGTGTGATCAGCATCAAGTTAGACTCAGGGATTTCTAATCCTTACCACAAGCTTTCAAAAGCAAGGTATCCTATTCTATAGATGAACAAATTGAGGCTCTGAGAAACTAAATGACTTCTCAAAGATCACAGAGTGACATAGATATTCACCCCTGGGCTGATTCCAATATTATTTCTATATTCAGTTTGGCTTCAATGAGTCAAAAGCTTACACATTCTTCCCAAGGACCCAAGGAGATACACCTTAAAAATCAGCTAGATCACTTCTCTCCTAGTTCTCATATTTCTTCTCTCAAAGTTAGGCAATTTTCAATGGTTATTTTTTGTTTGCCAGCATCATCTGTTATTAAAGCCTTATTATTTCCTATGGTCACTTAACACAAAGAAAAATCTCAGTTAATGTACCACTAAGCCATACATTCTCCTCCTTTTGCCCTTCAATTATTCTGCCTGTTTACCTCAAGCTAGTATCTCTGAGCTTAGTGGCAAAGTCTGACCCAGCACCCATGAGATCAGTACAAGGCCATCTCCATCTAGTTGCCTTGTCATTTTTTTTTCTTGCTTGGGGCCCCTTTGGTATTTCTAGATTTAGCTGCCAATGAGCAAGAGAAGCCTTCAGGAGGGAGTGCAAATGTAGACTGAGCCTAAGTAAAGCCAAACTGAATGTTTGAAAGGTGGGTCCCGTGTTGCCATCCATTGTTCTGAACTAGCTTTGTTGGCTGGGTTGGGGCACAGGTGGGGAATGGAGAAGGATACAGAGATTTCACAAAATGAGTAGAACCAAGGTGTAAAAGCCATGGATACTTCAGGTCAGTGAATGCAGAAGAAGAGGGGGGTCAAAATGGAAGCATTTCTGTTATTGGAAACCAAAATGCCACCAATTAGAATGGATACAATTTTTCCATCTGAAATCATCAGGCCAATTAACTCTGTACATATTTCCTAAGCATGTGCTCTTTGACACAGATAATCATTTCATCATTGTCAGAATCACCATGATAATCATGATCATCAACATCATTGTCCTCCTCTTGTTCATAATCATCATTCTTTTTATCCATATTACAACCCTTCTCATCAAAATGTCATTACTGGAGGCCTCCTTTGTGCCAGGCACGGGGCCAGTGTTGATGTCCATGGCAGTTCTATGATGTGAATAGTCGAATCTCCCACTTACTATTCTGGAAATAGGGAACAGGGAACAGAAATAGTATTTTCAAGGTGACGGAGCCAGAATTCATACAGATAGGGTTTTAACCTAAGACTTTCAACTCCAAACAAAGCCCACATGCCTAATCCTATTGCTGCACTTACAGTAGCTCTTTGTCTAGGCAGGAAGGGGAAATATAAAAGACAATAACTATGTAATCAACACTGCAACTGAGAGAAGCACAGGGTTTCCCGGAGCAGAGAGGAGTCAGTGCCTCTCGCTGCATACTTGATGGACGGCTTCCTCAGGGAGTTACAACTGAGCCGAGTCAAGCAATGCGCACATTTCAGACAAGAAAAAAGCATAAGAACATTCTAAGCAGAGGGTGAAGTGTGTGTGTAAGTATGGAGGCATTCATTCCTTCAGTAAATATTTACTGTCTTCTCTGCTCCAGGTACGATGTTAGGAAACCCAAGGGTGAGTAAGAAAGAGAGAAATATATCCAGTGCAATGGATGCCCTAGAGAAGATAAGTCTGGAAGCTTCAAGAACAATAAGAATTTAGAGGGGGAAATGAGAGGAAAACAAGCTGTTGATAATATCCTGTATTATGATTTAGCGTGCCTTTTCACATGCCTAGAACACAACCTAGTACATAATAGGCATTTGACTAGTTAATGAAGGACTGAATGAATTATCTCCCTTGACCTTTAACACGATCCATTTGCTTATAATTAGTGCCACGAGGACAGAGAACATTTGTTCACCAGGATCAGCACTTGTATCTGCAGGGGAGCCACTGAGTTGCAGGTCTCCAGAGGACACTGTCTACAGGGTAGTCTATGTTGAATGGTCTGTGTGATCACAATGTGACAAGTGCCCCTGGGGATGTGCAGCTTGGAAACTTGGGTTCACACCTGCTCCAGGGGATTCATATTTGTTGATTGAATAAGCTAACGAATGAAGAAGGCAGGAAGGAATGCTCAACAGCGATTCGTGTTATTCAGCCTCTTAGTCATGAAAGAGGCATTAGTTAACTCTCATGCTGTAAATCAGCATGTCTATTTCACAGATGGGGAAGAGATATAAAGGGCCTCCCTCAAAACATATATCTAGGGAGAAGAGCCAAAAGAGGAACCCAGGCCTCCTCTAGTCAATGCTTTTCTGCTACAGTGTGCCGTTTCTCTGTAAATCCATCAGTTCGTGGTTTCTTCCAAGGGGGCCAAGGTTGCCTCTTTCCTAGGAAATGGCTGGGTTGCAGAGTGTGTCCCTGGTCCCACACAGCCGGCACCCTCCCGAGGTGAAGGAAATTGGGAGCTGGTGCCGGGAGCCTGTGTCAGGGATCAGTGTGTAAGTAAAATTGCTGCTGCAAAACCTCTCACAAGAGGCTTGGACTTCACTAGTTCTTTGAGTAAAGATCCCGAGGTTCAGTGAGTGGATTAGCAGGATATGTATTCAGACAGTACAAAGATTGCTGAGCATCAGTTTTGGATGAAGAAATCTTGTCCCAGATAAAGGGCCTGGCAGACACTCTTCAGTTGCATTTCTTGACTGTTTTCAGACAAAATTTGAGGCTGCAGTAGTGTCTTAGAAAGAATGGGGGATGGAGGTCCCAAGGTCTAGGGTCGGCCATTTCTTAGCTCTTTGATCTTAGGCAAGTGACTTGGTCCCTCCAGTTGAGTCTCTTCATCTGTAAGAAGGAAGTTAACCACTTCTCCATGGCAGCGTTGAGTAAACAAAACAATGTATGAAAAGCGTCTAACCCAGTGCAGTAGCATGAAAGAGCTTGAGTTTTGGAATCAGACTTGATTTTTTAAATTCAAATTTACCTCTTAATAATGCAAACTTCAACAACATCAGTAATAATAATAATAATAGCTAGAATTTATAGAAAACATGCTATGCACCAGGCCCCATGCTAAACACTTAACAAGGATTGTCTAAATTAATAGGCAACAGTAGAGTAAACACTATTATTGTTTCCATTTTATTCATGAGAACTGAGGTGATAAAGGTAGAGTTGGACATCACCTTGCTGAGAGTGAAAGGGCAGGATCCAAACAAAGTCCACAAAATGGCTTTTTTAAATTGAAGTATAGTTGATTTACAATATTATGTTAGTTTCAGGTATACAGCATAGTGATTCTTTTTTTAATGCAAATTATATTCCATGGGGTAGGTTATTATAAGTTGTTGGGTATAATTCCCTGTGCTATACAGTAAATCCTTGTTGCCTGTATATTTTAAGTACAGTAGTTTGTATCTATTAATCCCATACTCCTAACCTATCCCTCACTCCTCTCTCTCCCCTTTGGTAATCATAAGTGTATTTTCTATGTCTGTGAGTTTATGTTTCGAATATGGATTCATTCTGTATTACTTTTTAGATTCCACATATAAGTGATATACTATTTGTTGTTCTCTGTCTGACCTACTTCACTTAGTATGATAATCTCTAGGTCCATCCATGTTGCTGCAAATGGAAATATCTCATTCTTTTTTGTGGCCGAGTAATATTCCATTGTATATACATACCACATCTTCTTAAGCCAATTGTACGTTGATGGGCACTTGGGTAGTTTCTATGTCTTGACCATTATAAATAGTGCTGCTATGAACACTGAGGTGCATGTATCTTTTCAAATTAGAGTTTTCATCTATTCCAGATATATGCCCAGGAGTGGGACTGCAGGCTCATATGGCAACTCTATTTTTAGTTTCTTAAGGAAACTCCATAGTGTTCTCCATAATGGCTGCACCAATTTGCTTTCCCACCAACAGTGTACGAGGGTTCCCTTTTCTTCACACACTCTCCAGCATTTATTTGTAGACTCTGTTTCTTTTTTTTTTTTGGGGGGTGGTGGTGTACGCGGGCCTCTCACTGTTGTGGCCTCTCCCGTTGCAGAGCACGGGCTCCGGACGCGCAGGCTCAGAGGCCATGGCTCACGGGCCCAGCCGCTCCGCGGCATGCGGGATCTTCCAGGACCGGGGCACAAACCCGTGTCCCCTGCATAGGCAGGCGGACTCTCAACCGCTGCGCCACCAGGGAAGCCCTGTAGACTTTTTGATGATGGCCATTCTGACTGGTGTGAGGTGATACCTCACTGTGGTTTTGATTTGCATCTCTCTAATAATTAGCAATCACAACATGGTTTTTAATCTCTGAGCTAAACTCTTCTCTCCAAACCTCAGTTTTGTTATCTTTAAAATGGCGATAATAACACCTGCCCAGCCTGGTTGGTAGGAGGGTATATCTGGAAAGCACCTGTTGCAGGGGTCCACACAGCTTAGTGTGTGGTATGGTGGTGGGGCCATGGTGGTAGAGGTGGTGGAGGGGATGGTGATACCCATGGGGATTATTGGCACTGCAGATCTTCAAGGTGACTTCTGTGGCTATTATTGGAGAGAGAAGATACTGAATAGACAGAAAAGGAGATAGGAGCTGCTTTCTCTTCTTTAGAAAACAAAAACAAAACAAAAACATCAAACACCTGTAAAACCTGTTCCCTGTTGCACTTAGAATGGTGTCTTTGATTTCTTTTACTGTTTCTTCATGCAGCTGGGACTCTAATATGAAAAGCAAACCTAAGAAATTAAAATGGCCGCATTGGCTAAGGAGTTTATATCACACGCTGTAGGGTCAAAGCAATAAAGTGGCTCAAAGAAGTTATTCAGCCCTTCTCTTTTCAGTGTTCAGTAAATTGCACTTTAAATAAAACTGTCACAAACCCAATGGACGCTGAATGACTGTTCTGTCTGGGGCATAAGAGGGCGGTACGGAGAGCAGGAAGCATTTTCAAATAAGGACACTCTGTGGTCGATTTTTCCCACTTGCTGGCAGCCAGTCTAGGGAAATTTCCCTGTTCTTGCCCCAAGTTTCAGTGCCCAACAAGCACGGAGAATGTAATGAGGAGGCTGGTAATGGGGTAGTTTAAGGACTGGCCTGCCATCAGAGATCATAAATTCTGACTTCAGGCCCTTATCCCCAGACTATTAACTCAGTCATACGTGAGTCCCTCTGCTGGGAGCTGCATTTTGAATTAGGCATCTGAGGATGTATGGCCCAATATTTCCTCACCCCACCACAAAATATCCGTATAAAGCAACATTTTGGTGTCTTAAAGCAATCTCTAGACCATTGCGGTTTTTCTGTTTTGGTTTAGGTTTTTTTTTGTTGTTTTTTTTTTTCTGATTTCCTAAAAGGCATCATAAACCTCATTTGTTTGAAATGCATAGCTCTCTCCATTTTCTTCATCTTGAGGGTTTCTATATTGCCGTGACTTGAATGAGGGTAAGTTGCAAATTATTGATTTCTAATTTACCATTTCCCTGTATAACCTGTGAAGGTATTTAGAACCATAAAAATGCAAACATGTTAACATGTGTTGAGAAGTTTGTTTTTAATGGCTTGCAGGGCCTTTCGGGTTGCAGGCTTGGCCCAAATTCTTACCGCTCCCCATCTCGCATTTCAGCCACACTCTCCACTTTGGAAACCCACACATACCAGACTTAGGTCTTATAAATGTCTCAGGTCTTACAAATGTCTCCTCTACCTAGAATGTCCCCCACCCTTCTGATGGTCAAGCTCCTGTTTGTTCTTCACATCTGGTTTTCTCCAGGAAGGACTTTGCACGCCCCAAACCTGGTTAGGTTTTCCCTCTGCTAGCCCTGGTGCTACCTGGTCACAGTGACCTTTGGGTGCTGTTATCATCTGTTTACTTGTCCGTCTTTTCCATAAGACTGTGAACACCATGAGGGCAAGGCCTGTGTGTGTTTTAATCATTTATGTTACCCATAGTAGGCATGCAATACACAATTGCTGAATGAATTTGGGGAAAGACAAATGAAAGCCTGTCACAGAGAAAAGGCATGCTGTGGCATGGAGTTCATTTTAAAACATCACAGACTTTAACTGTTTACAATAGCCAAGACATGGACACAACTTAAATGTCTATCGACAGATGAATGGATAAAGAAGATATAGTATATATATACAATGGAATGTTACTCAGCCATAAAAAAGAATGAAATAATGACCAGCAACACGGACGGACCCAGAGATTATCATACTTAGTGAAATAGGTCAGACAGAGAAACACAAATATTATGTGATATCGCTTATATGTGGAATCTAAACTATGACACAAATGAACGTATCTATGAAACAGAAACAGACTCACAGACATAGAGAACAGACTTGTGGTTGCCAAGGCCAGGATGGGGGGAGGGATGGAGTAGGAGTTTGGGGTTAGCAGATGCAAACTAGTATATATAGGATGGATAAACAAGGTCCTACTGTATAGCACAAGGAACTATATTCAATATCCTGTGATAAACCATAATGGAAAAGAATATGAAAAAGATTATGTATATATGTATAACTGAATCACTTTGCCGTACAGCAGAAATTAACACAACATTGTAAATCAACTATACTTCAATAAAATTAAAAATAATAATAATAAAGCATCACAGGCTTTAATGTCAGGACTGGGTACCGCCCTTGGCTAGGCACTCATTAGCTATGTGACCTGAGCAAGGTACAGAAAACTTTGATCCTTGGTCTGTCCTCACCTTCAGGGGTACAGCTCAGAAGCCCATTATAAGGATTAAAGTAATTGAGAGGAAATATATATTGTGTGCACAGTGCCTGGAAGCCTAATAACATAATAAGGATTCAATGCACCTTTCATATGCTTTTATTTGGCATTATTCCTAACTTTCCCTCAGTTTCCTTCATCTATAAATACATCCAAATGCTTTCTAATCAGCTCAGTTCAATTCAAAAGAACATATACTGTCCATCTAAGTTCAGTGTGCGCAGGCATAGTGACAGAAGCACAAGTAGAAAAGAATATAGTCTGGTCCATGACCCTGAGGACCTCACAGTGTGAATGGGATGTGAGTAAGCAGACATAAATATAGAAGATTTTAATAAAATTAAACAAATGGGAAGGTAGAGGTAAGCCAAAGGTGCTACAAAATATGGATCAGGTTCTCCTAGCCCAGCCTAAGAGCTGGAAGGCGCTTCTGGGAGAGATTGATAACTCGGCTAAATCTCAACAGATGAATATGTTTAGCCAAGTGAATAGGTATGGGAAAGGCATTCCAGGCAGAGGGAACAGCATGAACAAACGCACTGGGGCAAGTTCAGTTTTGCTGGAGGGGTGAGTTAGAGGCAGGAATTGGGAAACAAGGCTGGTGATAGAGGCAGGAAAATATCAGAGGTTCTTATATGTATGGCTGAGGAAGGTATGATTTATCATCAGGGTAATAGGGAACCACCGAAGGGTTTTAACAGGGAGTGACATAATCAGAACTGCATTTTAGATGCATCATTGGCATGAACTTGATTTGTAAGTCTCTAAGAAAGTCTTTTAAAAGAGCATCCTGGGACTTCCCTGGTGGTCCGCTGGCTAAGGCTCCATGCTCCTGATGCAGGCGGCCCAGGTTCAATCCCTGGTCAAGGAACTAGATCCCACATGCCTCAACTAAAAAGATCCTGCATGCCACATGCCACAACTAATACCTGGCTCAGCCAAACAGAAAAAAAAAAAAGAGCATCCCCTCTAGGTCATTACCCCAGAAACCCATTTATTTGTTTCATTCAATATTCATTTGGCAAATACTTACTGAGTACTTACTGGGAGTAAAGCATCATGCTTGAGCCTGTGGGCTCTACAGAGGTACATATTATTTTTCTACCTGCTGCCAAGGAGTTCACAGACTATTGGGGAAGACGAGGCATCTACTTGAGTAATAGTGGTAGGACATGGAAAGTGATAAGAGGCATGAGACCAAAAGAGATACGCAGATAAAATTCTATAGACATGTTTCTCAATCTATTCCTTGGACCAGATGCAGGCTACATAATAAGCCCTCAAGATGATTCATAATACATGGGCTGTCCAGAAATTCTGTTTTAGTGGGGCAGGTTTAGGAGTCCCCAGGACATTCCAGTGCACAGCCAGATTTGAGAACCATTGCCAGAGAGCTCTGAGGAAGGAGAGGTTACATTTTTAAAGGGGCCGGTGATGGAGGGCTTCATGGATTAGGAGGCACTTGAGCTGTGTCTAGACAGATGAGTAGAATTTGGACAGCAGATGTCTGGCAAGGCCATTCCAGGTGGCAGGTGCATAGGCTATGGTGGGATGCAGGAAAAGAAACCACACATTGGGAGAACCCCAAGAGTTGTACATGACTGTAGCATAAAGAGGTGTAATGGTGGTTTGGGACCAGATCAAGGAGGCAAAGGAGTTGATACTTTAATTGCTAGATAATTATTAAACATTACTAATTTTTCAAAAAATGGAATGACCTAACCAGAACTGTATTTTAGAGCCATTGGGTCACTGAGGAAATGTCTGAATGAGGCTAGATCACCTGTTAGAAAATGATTGAAAAAATCTTAGTGGAAGATGACCAGCTGAACAAGGGATAATTATAGTAACAGCTACCATTTACTATGCTTGGAGTTAAGATAATTGTTTTGCTTTATTCTCCTTCTTTAAGCCTTGAAAGAACCCTAGGAAATGAATAGGAACAAGCCCATGATTTCTTACCCATAATTCCAAAATCCAATAAGCTCTAAAAACCACAAGTTTTTCATAAAAGGTAGGCTTTTTCAGAAGCCTACCTGAACCAACATGAGCCATGCTATAGTCTTTATTTTTGCTACATTAGATGAACGTTAATATGTCTTACTACAGAAATAGTACCACATTTGATCACAGCATGCTGCCTTAGACCGCATATATAGAATCTGTAATCTGTAACCTTTCAAAAATTGAAAAATTTCTGAATTCCGAAGTATATCTGGCCCAAGGGTTTTGTAAAGGGAGTATAGACCTAAATTAGCATTGTTTTGTAAAGGCTGAAACTAAATCTTAGAGAACCCAAGTAATTTTCCAAGGGAAGAGGAAGAAATGGGGCCTGAGCTCCTATGAAGGGGAAGACGTGGATGGAAGAGGCTTTACGGAGGTAGCGCTAACAGGATTTCATGTTGAATGCAAGGGAGGTGATTATGTATGTTGGTGTCAAAATACGATTGGGATTCTTGAATGAAAGTTCTAATGGCTCTGTAGTTAGTGATGGGTGGGGAGAAAGGCCCTCATGAAGAGAAGGGCGTAGGTAGATGTAGATAAGAAAGTAGCAAAGTGATAGGATATTAAATCTACCAAAAGGCTCTCTGCACCAAAACATCTTTTCTCTCTTATTGTCCATCAAGGGCAACTAAAATTTCTTATTACTTCTTTTTTTAAAAAATATTTATTACTTTTTAAAAAAATATCTAATTTCTTCTTCTTCTTTTTTTAGTATAGTTGTGTAATTCCAGAAAGTTTCTTTTATATATATATATTTTTTTTTTTTTTAAATTTTATTTATTTATTTATTTTGGCCGCATTGGGTCTTTGTTGCTACGCGCGGGCTTTTTCTCTAGTTGCGGTGAGCGGGGGCTACTCTTTGTTGAGGTGCGCGGGCTTCTCATCGCGGTGGCTTCTCGTTGCGGAGCACGGGCTCTAGGCACGCGGGCTTCAGTAGTTGCGGCACGCAGGCTCAGTAGTTGTGGCTCGTGGGCTCTAGAGCACAGGCTCAGTAGTTGTGGTGCACAGGCTTAGTTGCACCACAACATGTGGGATCTTCCCGGAGCAGGGCTCGAACCCGTGTCCCCTGCATTGGCCAGCGCATTCTTTTTTTTTTTTTTTTTTTTTTTTTTTTGTGCTAGGCGGGCCTCTCACTGTTGTGGCCTCTCCCGCTGCAGAGTGCAGGATCCGGACGCGCAGGCCCAGCAGCCATGGCTCACGGGCCCAGCCGCTCCACGGCATGTGGGATCTTCCCGGACCGGGGCACGAACCCGTGTCCCCTGCGTCGGCAGGCGGACTCTCAACCACTGCGCCACCAGGGAAGCCCGGCCAGCGCATTCTTAACCACCGCGCCACCAGGGAAGTCCTCTTATTTCTTCTTTGAGTGAAAGCTTTGAAGGCCCTAAGTGAGAAGGGCTTCAGGGAAGAATAATGCCTTTCTCCTTCCACCTCACTCACTCTATCTACTCGCCTGAAAATACAGTGGACCCGCATGCCTCCTGCCTTTGCCTATGCTGTTCCTTTAGCCTCGAATTCAGAGCCCCTGCCTCTCTCCAATGAAAACCCACTTATCCTTCAATCTTACCTCCTTTGGGAAAGACTCCTTGAATGGGCCAGGCCAAACTAATTTTTCACCTGACTGTATTTTCATGGATCCCATACACAGACTTTGTTAGGTAATTGTTTACATAAGTGCCTTCTCTAAACAGGGATCAAAAGTTTTGAATTGGTCTGTTTAGCTAGCCTAGCAGTCAACTGAAGTTACAGTGATGGAATGACATCGTCTTTGCCGTGGAAAACGATCCCACAGGTCAGTAAACCATTATGAGAAGCTGGAGTGTGGTAAGCACTGAGACAGAAGTCAGGAGAGGGAAGCACTTGGCCTAGAACGGAGAGAGGACCGGAGGCTTGGGAAACAACGCCTTGAATGAGACTCGAGTGTGTAGGGGTTCCCTACTGTGTCTCTTTCCTGCCTACAATCTTTAGGGGCTTTCCAGTACCTCCAGAATAAAATCCTAAATCCTTAACTCAGACTTCAAGTTTCTGCATGCCTCTACTCTAATAGATAATTCCAGCTTTTGATACACTGCAAGGTAGGAGCTACCCTGGGTACACTACAGGTACAGATAAAGAGGAGGAAGAGAGTTTAAACAGGGATAGAATTCCAGGCACATTTTATGCTTTCATCTAGGCACAAGTAATGTGAAGTGGGAGGGAGGCAAGAGAACTGATATACACGAGAGTGATTATAGTGCCATCCGTGGGATCGAATCTGGGTATATGGGGAAATGAAGACAGCAGAGGAGACTGGACTAGCAGGGAAGAAATACTGGGGCCTGAGGATTAATGTGATGGGGCCAAAAAATTGCTGGAGTTGAGGTACCAGAATAGGCAGGCTGAAATAGGAGGTGGTGATGCAGGAGTAAGATACTTGAAATTGATGTGTTGGAGATGGTCCAGTTATTGGTAAAGACAAAGTCTAAGGTGTATCCATGGAAACCAGTGGCAGAGGTCGGGGTGAAGACAAGGTCATCAGAAATGAAGCCAGGGTGTTGGAAGGATTATCTATATGGATTCTAAATTTACTTGTTGTTATGGGTGTCGTAGGGAAGGGAGAAGAATGAGCCAGGTGCTAAAATCGTGATTAAAGAAGAGGATTGGCCAGGGATGTTGTAGATGGCTTCGGTAGGGAGAAGTGGGTTTCGTTTGGTATCCTGTTAGTAGCAGTTGGTATCTCTAAGGAAGAAGAAGTGATTTGGAAGCGACAGTGAAGAGCTGAGAGAACACTTTCCCCACCTCCTGGCCCAGGAGTAGAGGAATGTGGCCGAAAAAAAAGCCACACTTGGGAGAGCATCAGGGGAAGCTGTGACGTCAGGGGAGACAGCAGTTTGAGTTACAGTAAACAGGCAGGGCACATGTTCCTAAATGAGACTGAAGATCTGAGGAATTTTCCTGACCACTGACTGTGATTTCCAGATTGCTCAGTGGAAGGGTTGGGGAGGTGAGGGAAGGGTGAGAATAGGATTCAACTGGGGATGTTATAAAGGTCTGTGGGAGATAAAGCCCTGTGTTAATGGCCTGGCTTGGCTTTCCAACAACGACCAAGGTAAACAGGGATATAAGGCATGATGGCCTGTTGTTTTAGGGGACGCTGAGTCATTGGCTAACTATTGCCCACTACAGCTTTCATGGTGATGCAGGGGATATTGTCGTGAGGGAGACATGGTAGTCTTATTAGGACCACGTGGGACTCTCTGGGCTGCTTTTTTTTTTTTTTTTTTTTTTTTTTTGCGGTACGTGGGCCTCTCACTGCTGTGGCCTCTCCCGTTGGGGAGCACAGGC
>NC_041217.1:136781396-136854172 GCF_002837175.3 Physeter macrocephalus
CGGACGCGCAGGCTCAGCGGCCACGGCTCACGGGCCCAGCCGCTCCGCGGCATGTGGGATCTTCCCGGACCGGGGCACGAACCCGCGTCCCCTGCATCGGCAGGCGGACTCTCAACCACTGCTCCACCAGGGAATCCCTGTGGGCTGCTTTTAAAGGCAGCAGTGGGCAGTGTCATGACTGGGGCAGGAGGAGTTTTACAAGTAGCATAGGGAGCTCTAGATGCCTCCTATTTAGCATGTAGCATATGTGGTTGCAACCACAGGAGGGGCAGTCTTACCAAGAGCACTGGCCTGGGGCTAGACACTTACCAGGCTTTGTGCCCATTTGACTGAAACCTTACAATAACTCCATGTCTCGGGCATTATTAGCCCCATTTTATACATGCAGAGAATTTAGTAGCTTACTCAAGATCACGCATCTGGCAGAGCTGGGCTTCTTGCCCATATCTAATGGAAGGATGAAAAGTACTGACTTGACCTGATGGGTAATGGAGAGATGGTATGTGCAGTTATTGGTTCTTGCACCTTTATGATGGAAGCTTTTAACCTTTCTATCCTAGGTCTGTTCAGAGGGCAGGTGGGAGGATTTTAAACAGCACTTCTATGCTCTGTTGTTCCTACCCCTTCCTTGGGGGCTTTGGAATCAATCATTGGTACCAAGAACACAGACCACGTTTCCCTTGTTACAGCTCTTGTAGTATTGAGGATTGAATCAAAGCCCTTTTATTCATAAAGGCTGACTCAGATGCTAATATTAATCAACTTTTATTTCTTTACATCTTAGATAGGATTTGACAGCTCTTTTCTTGGGCTTGTAATTTCTTGACTTCTACTGCCTTCCCCAAGCCTTGGATTTTGCGTTTGCATTCTCCTTAAGGGTCTTGCATTTGCTTACCAGAAGAATGTTCAACATTATAAACTGTTGCCATTTTATGTCGGTCATTGTTTCTCCCTGTGGAAGGCACTATTCGGCGATTTGCAGAAATTCAAGAATGAGTTCACTTTTCTTTTTAAATCAGCATCGAAACAGTGTCTTCTCCTTTGGGAACTTATTTTATGTATATTTTGATGGCGACTTTCACTGCCGGAGTCACTACGAATCCTCTGAGCACCTGTAGTCCTCGTTCACTGTGCTGGGATATACGTCATTGTAGATATAAACTCAGGGAGCTGTGATGCAGGAGCGCGTTTCCAAGCAGCCTGCCACAGCAGGGCAAACTCCAGAGAAGGTGGAGCAGCTCCCTTTACCATATTTTATAAACCAGAAGTCAGGACATGTGATTTGACACGGAATTTATTCTCATTTGCAGGTCTATTTTGAAAGGGTATAACAACACTAACTTGTATTTTGTTATCTGGTTCTGCATTTTTGTATCACCTTTTAAATTACGTTAAACCACTGCCTTGAAAATACAAGGTACATGGTCATGGTGTAATGTAGTGAAGTGGTTTTTTTTTTTTAATTTTATTGCAATATAGTTGATTTACAATGTTGTGTTAATTTCTCCTGTACAGCAAAGTGACTCATATATATATATATATATATATATGTATGTGTGTGTATGTACATATATATATATTTCTTCTTTACGTTCACCCCTATGAGCTGCAATGTTGTGTTAATTTCTCCGTTACAGCAAAGTGACTCATATATATATATATATATATATATGTATGTGTGTGTATGTACATATATATATATTTCTTCTTTTTCATATTCTTTTCCATTATGGTTGTCACAGGATATTGAATATAGTTCCCTGTGCTATATATACAGTAGGACCTTGTTGTTTATCCATACTACATATAATAGTTTGCCTCTGCTAATCTCAATTCCCATTCCTTCCCTCCCCTACCCACCCTTCCCCTTGGCAACCACAAGTCTGCTCTCTATATCTGTGAGTCTGTTTTGTTTCGTAGATATGTTGATTTGTATTGTATTTTAGATTCCACATATAAGTGATATCATATGGTATTTGTCTTTCTGACTTATTTCTCTTAGTATGATAATCTCCAAGTCCATCCATGTTGCTGCAAATGGCATTATTTCATTATTTTTTATGTCTCATATTCCATTGTATAAATATACCACATCTTTTTTATCCATTCATCTGTTGATGGACATAGGTTGTTTGCATGTCCTGGCTATTGTGAATAGTGCTGCTATGAAAATAGGGATGCATATATCTTTTTGAATTATAGTTTTGTCTTGGTATAGTCCCAGCAGTGGGATTGCTGGATCATATGGCAACTCGATTTTTAGTTTTTTGAGGAACCTCCATATTGTTTTCCATAGTGGCTGCACCAGTTTACATTCCCACCAAAAGTGTATGAGGGTTCCCTTTTCTCCACACCCTCTCTAGCATTTGTTATTTGTAGACTTTTTAATGATGGCCATTGTGACCGGTGTGAGGTGGTACCTCATTGTAGTTTTGATTTGAATTTTTCTGATAATTAGTGATATTGAGCATCTTTTCATGTGCCTGTTGGCCATCTGTATGTCTTCTCTGGAGAAATGTCTATTTAAGTCTTCTGCCTATTTGTTGATTAGGTTGCTTTTTTGTTGTTTAGTTAAGTGTTTAAACAGTGCCTGGCCCACAGTGATGTCATGTAAGGCATGTGTATGTCAAATAGGCATGTAATGCCTGTCTTGGTTATTATTATTATCATCATCATTATCATTCCTTAGATTCCTGAAAAAGAAATACTGAATGAGAGACGTCTGTTTGATGGAGTCTTTTCCCCCTAGTTTGGCTATACATATTCATGTAGATATAATAATACCACATTTAGAGAATGGGAGTTCAGACTTGTAACCTTCTCACACTGGTCTCCCTATTCTTCTAGAATAACAATGTCTTTGTTTTTCTTGGCTGATTGCTACCTCTTTGGTTAATTTCCATATCAAAGAGATAAATCCCTTCTGTTGAGAGGACACCACTGTCTTTTATCTCAGGCTGTTCCTACAGTATCTGGAATTGTTTGGGTCTTTGTTTCCCTGATGAGGTATTTGAGTCTTGTTCCGTCCAGATCAGAAGCATGTAGATAACTTGTTTCTATGTGCATCCTAAGCTGTCCGAGGGAAAAAAAAGGTTTTAAATTCTGTACAGTTACAGTGCATGCATTATATGAACCAGGTTCATTCACTGACTCATTCATTCAACAAACATTTGGTGCTCCCCAGGGCTAGTACCGGGGGTACCAAAATAAATGAGACACTATCCTTGTCTTGAAAGGATGTTGAAAGACTTGTAAATCAAGGATTCATTCATTCACCTCATTTTTATTGAGCACCTGCTATGGGCCAAATATGCTTTGGGGCACTGGTGCTATAGCGGTGAACACATACTGACAAAGTACCTGTCCTCAAGGAGTTTATATTCTGACGGAGGGAGATAGATGGTATATTGGGCGTTGATAGATGCTATGAAGAAGTGTAAACTAAGATGTAGTGGTCAATGGGTTTTGTTGTAGGCGACCAAATCTGTAGTTGCCTGTTTGAGCAGAAAGGATTTTTAATAGGTTATGTTAGGGACCTCCAGAAAGGCTGGGGATGAGCTTGTATGCTACAACTAAGGGAAACGTCCAATGTGGGACCATTCCAGTGGGAACTCATCGATGCTACCGCCCAGTGCACAGCATGGGAACATCTGTCACAGCTGCTCCACAGGGGATCCCCTCTCCCCCTGAGTGGCTACACCCTCATGTGCTCATTTCCCACACCCCACTGACACCTGTGCTTGGCAGAATTCTAGCTGAAAGACTGCCTGGGAAATATAGTTCTGAGCTTTCCAGGATCTGTGTTAGGGGAAGGCTCACTGGGAAGAAAAATTAATTTAAAACCTTTGGTGGTTGTTGAATCCCCTTCTAATTACTCCCCTCTCCTTCCTTTGCCATGCAAGCTTCCTAAAAGAAAAGTTACAGTCAATTTTTTACTCCCTCACCTCCCATTCACTCTGGAAGCCACTGCAGCTTTGCTTCTGCCAAGACATTCTTTTGCAGTGTCCATGAGATGGTTTCCATCTTGACAGATTCCACCAGACGCTTTTCCATCTTTATTTTACAGAACTTCTTTGCTGCGCTTGCCACTGTGGGCACTCGTTCCTCATTAATACTGCCCACTCCTTCTCTTTCTCTCCTAACCTCATACCTCTCTGCTTCTTCTTAGACTTTCTTCTTGGCCTCTGCTATTGTCCTATGACTCTGATCTCACCGCACATTCCCTTCCATGATCCCATCCAGTCTTATGGCCTCAACAACCACTTCTAATAATAACAGCAAGCGTTAAAATTTAATGAGCACTTATTATGCCTTCTAAATGCTTTATGTGTACTTATTAATTTAATCCTCATAACAGCTGTGTTAGTTTCCTAGTGAGGCCTTAACAAATTACCACCAGTTTAGTAGTTTACAATAGCATTAAAAAGTTATTATCTTACAGTTCTGGAGATCAGATGCCTAAAATCAAGGTGTTTGCCAATGTCATTCCTTCTGGAGGCTCTAGAGAAGAATCCCTCTCCTTACCTTTTCTAGCTTCTGGAGGCTACCTGCCTTCCCTGGCTTGTGGACCCTTCCTCCATTTTTAAGGCCAGCACGTAGCATCTTCAGCCCCTACCTCCCTCATGTCTACTTGCATTGACACATCTCCTTTTCTGACTCTCCTGCTTCCCTCTTATAAGGACCCTTGTGATTACATTAGGGCCCTCGGGATAATAGAGGATAAGCTTCCCATCTGAAGGTACTTACCTTAATCACATCTGCAAAGTCCTTTCTCCCATGCAAGGTAACATAGTCACAGGTTTCAGGGACTAGGATGTGGACATCTTTGAGGTGCCATTTTCTTACTTATGACATCCACCCTTTGAGGAATGCAATTATTATCTCAGATAAGGCAACAAATACAGAATAGTTAAGTAATTTGCTCTGAGTCGTAAAGCTAATAAATAGCAGAGCTGGCATTTAAACTTGGTTGGACTTCAGAGTCCATGCTCTTAAGCTCCATGCTAACCAATAAACTAATACTGTAATGCCAATGTACATTTCTAACCCTTATAGGATTCACATGTATAACTACCTGTTAGATGGCTTCCCTACAAATGCAACCCATCACATTCCAAACTGGGCTCATCATCTTTCTCCAGTATCTGTATCTCCAGTCCTTAGTGTTAGTTTCAGGTACTAACATTCATCTCTCACCCAATTTAGAAACCTGGGCATCGTCCTGGGGTCCTTCCTCCCCTTTCCTTCAGACCCAGTAAATCTCCAGGTCCAGTCCATACCACTCTCTGCACATTTCTCTTATCTGTCCCCCTTCTTCCATTACCACCAACATGGCCCAAGTCCAGCCTCTCATCATTTTTACTTGACCATTGTAGTGGCCTCTTAATTGGTTTCTGGTCTCTAATCAGCATGAAATATAAATTGAACCTGTCATATCCCCATGTAAAACTCATCAGTATCTCTCCATCCACTCTGAAAATTAAGCTCAGCTACTTTAAGGAGACTTGACCTGTGCTTCCTTCTCCAGCCTTACACACTGAACACTGGGGCTCCAATAATATGGAATTCCTATTCTTCCCATATATGACCTGTTATTTCACAATGCCGTGCCTGCTTTGTTGATGCCCTTCTCTCATCTGAACTGCCTTTCCTGCTGTTCTTTGCTTGACTGCCTGTTTTATCCTAGGAGTTATCTCTAGGAAGCCTTCTTTGTACCCTCCCCGCCGTTGGCATCATGATCTCTTCTTTTTCTTTTTTGTGGTACGCGGGCCTCTCACTGCTGTGGCCTCTCCCGTTGTGGAGCACGGGCTCCTGACGCGCAGGCTCAGCGGCCATGGCTCACGGGCCCAGCTGCTCCGCGGCATGCGGGATCTTCCCGGGCCGGGGCGCGAACCCGTGTCCCCTGCATCGGCAGGCGGACTCTCAACCACTGCGCCACCAGGGAAGCCCAATGATCTCTTCTGATCTCTATGTTCTCAGAGCAGGCTTTGTGCTGTGTACCTAATAACTTTCTGTTTTATGCTAGAATGATCAATTTGCGTCTGCCTCCCTCATTCCACAAGCTTAGAGAGGTCAGGGACTGTTTTTCCTCTTTTTTCTTTTTATTGAAGTACAATTGACATAAAACATTATATTAGTTTTAGGTATATAACATAATGATCTGATAACTGTATACATTGAAAAATGATCACTACAATAAGTCTGCAAACATCCATCACCATATGCGTAGTTACAATTGTTTTCTTGGGATGAGAACTTTTAAGATTTGCTCTTCTATAGCAACTTTCAAACATGCAACACAGTGTTATGAACTACAGTCACCATGCTGTACATTACATCCTCATGACTTACTTATTCTATAACTGGATGTTTCTACCTTTTGACCCTCTTCACCCATTTCTTCTATCTCCCACCCCCCACCTCTGGCAACCACCAGTCTGTTCCCTGTATCTATGAGCTTGATGGGGTTTTTGTTTTGTTTTTTTAGATTACAAATATAAGTGAAATCGTACAGTATTTTTCTTTCTCTGTCTGCCTTATTTCACTTAGCATAATGTCGGTAAGGTCCCTCCATGTTGTCAAAAAGGACAAGATTTCCTTCTTTTATGGCTGAATAATATTCCATCGTGTGTGTGTGTGTGTGTGTGTGTGTGTGTGTGTGTGTATCATTTTCTTTTATCCATTCATCTGTCAATGGACATTTAGGTTGTCTCCATATATTGGCTATTGTAAATAATGCTGCAGTGAATATGGGGGTGCTTATGTGTTTTTGAGGTACTGTTTTCCTTTTCTTCAGAAAAATAACCAGAAGTGAAATTGCTGGAGATCATATGGTAGTTCTATTTTCAATTTTTTCACTTAGCATAATGTCGGTAAGGTCCCTCCATGTTGTCAAAAATGACAAGATTTCCTTCTTTTATGGCTGAATAATATTCCATCGTGTGTGTGTGTGTGTGTGTGTATCATTTTCGTTTATCCATTCATCTGTCAATGGACATTTAGGTTGTCTCCATATATTGGCTATTGTAAATAATGCTGCAGTGAATATGGGGGTGCTTATGTGTTTTTGAGGTACTGTTTTCCTTTTCTTCAGAAAAATAACCAGAAGTGAAATTGCTGGAGATCATATGGTAGTTCTATTTTCAATTTTTTGAGGAATCTCCTTACTGTTTTCCACCAATTTAAGTGGCTGCACCAATTTACATTCCCACCAACAGTGCACAAGAGTTTCCTTTTCTCTACATCCATGCTACCACTTCTTAGTTCTTGTCTTTCTCATAATAGCTGTTCTAACAGCTGTGAGGTAATATATCATTGTGGTTTTGATTTGCATTTCCCTGCTTATTAATATATTATGTTGAGAAACTTTCATATACCTGTTGGCCATCTGTATGTCTTCTTTGGAAAAAGATCTATTCAGATCTTCTGCCCATTTTAAAATTCGATTCTTTGTTTTTATTACCATTGAGTTGTATGAGTTTTTAAATATACTTTAACCCCTTATCAAATATATGATTTGCAAACATTTCCTCCCATTCAGTACATTGCCTTTTCATGTTGTTGTTGGTTTCCTTTGATGTGCAGAAGCTTTTTAGTTTGATGTAGCCCCACTTGTTTATTTTTACTTTTGTTGCCTTGGCTTTTGGAATCAGGTCCAAAAAGTCATCACCAAGACTGATGTCAAGGAGCCTACTACCTATGTTTCTTATAGGAGTTGTATGGTTTCAGGTCTTATGTTCAAGTCTTTAATCCATTTTGAGTTAATTTTTGTGTATGGTGTAAGATAGTGGTCTGATTTCATTCTTTTGCATGTGGCTGTCCAGTCTTCTGAACACCATTTATTGAAGAGACTGTTATCCCCATTGTATATTCTTGGCTCCTTTGTTGTAAAATAATTGACCATATATGTGTGGATTTATTTCTGGGCCCTCTGTTCTCTTCTGTTCATCTATGTGTATGTTCTCATACCAATACCATACTGCTTTGATTAATATAGCTTTGTAATAAAGTCTAAAATCAGGACATATGATACTCCAGCTTTGTTGTTATTTCTCAAGATCGCTTTTGCTATTTGAGATCATTTGTGGTTCCATAAAATTTTCAGAATTGTTTCTTGGAATTTTGGAATTTAGATAGGGATTGCATGAATGCATAGATTTCTGTGGGATAGCTTTCCATTTATTTGTGTCTTCTTCAATTACTTTCATTAATGTCTTTTTTTTCTTACTTGATTCTTTTTAAAAAAATTTTTATTGGAGTATAGTTGATTTACAGTGTTGTTACTTTCTGCTGTACAGCAAAGTGAATCAGTTATACATATACATATATACACGCTTCTTAAGATTCCTTTCCCATATAGGTCATTACAGAGTATTCAGTAGAGTTCCCTGTGCTATAGAGTAGGTCCTTTTTAGTTATGTGTGTTACATATAGTAGTGTGTATATGTCAATCCCAAACTCCCAATTTATCCCACCCCTCCCCTCCTTTTCCCTGCTGATAACCATAAGATTTTTTTCTACATCTGTGACTCTATTTCTGTTTTGTAAATAAGTTCATTTGTACCATTTTTTTAGATTCGACATAGAAGTGTTATCATACGATATTTGTCCTTCTCTGTCTGACTTACTTCACTCAGTATGACAATCTCTAGGTCCATCCATGTTGCTGTAAATGGCATTATTTCATTATTTTTGATGGCTGAGTAATATTCCATTGTATATATGTGCCACATCTTTTTTTTTTAACATCTTTATTGGAGTATAATTGCTTTACAGTAGTGTGTTAGTTTCTGCTTTATAACAAAGTGAATCAGTTATACATATACATATGTTCCCATATCTCTTCCCTCTTGCGAACTCAATTTCCTTTCTTTTTATGGCTGAGTAATATTCCATTGTATATATGTGCCACATCTTCTTTTTGCATTCCTCTGTCAATGGACATTTATGTTGCTTCCATGTCCTGGCTATTGTAAACAGTGCTGCAGTGAACATTGGGGTGCATGTATCTGTTCAAATTATGGTTTTCTCTAGGTATATGCCCAGGAGTGGGATTGCTGTATCATATGGTAGTCCTATTTTTAGTTTTTTAAGGAACCTCTATACCTTTCTTCATAGTGGCTGTACCAATTTACATTTCCACCAACAGTGTGGAAGGGTTCCCTTTTCTCCACACCCTCTCCAGCATTTATTGTTTGCAGATTTTTTGATGAGGGCCATTCTGACCAGTGTGAGGTGATACCTCGTTATAGTTTTGATTTGCATTTCTCTAATAATTGGAGAAATGATGTTGAGCATGTTTTCATGTGCTTTTTCACCATCTGTGTGTCTTCTTTGGAGAAATGTCTATTTAGATCTTCTGCCCATTTTTCGATTGGGTTGTTTGTTTGTTTTTTATTGAGCTTCATGAGCTGTTTGTATATTTTGGAGATTAATCCTTTGTCCGTTGCTTTGTTTGCAAATATTTTCTCCCATTCTGTGGGTTGTCTTTTCATTTTGTTTATGCTTTCCTTTGCTGTGCAAAAGTTTTTAAGTTTAATTAGGTTCCATTTGTTTATATTTTTAAAATTTTCATTACTTTAGGAGGTGGATCAAAAAAGATCTTGCTTTGATTTATGTCAGAGAGAGTTCTGCCTATGTTTTCCTCTAAGAGTTTTATAGTGTATGGCCTTACATTTAGGTCTTTAATCCATTTTGAGTTTATTTTTGTGTATGGTATTAGGAAGTGTACTAATTTCATTAGTTTACATGTAGCTGTCCAGTTTTCCCAGCACCACTTATTGAACAGTATGTCTTTTCTCCATTGTGTATTCTTGCCTCCTTTATCATAGATTGGTTGACCATAGGTGCATGGGTTTATCTCTGGACTTTCTGTTCTGTTGGTCTATATTTCTGTTTTTGTGCCAGTACCATACTGTTTTGATTACTCTAGCTTTGTAGTACAGTCTGAAGTCAGGGAGCCTGATTCTTCCAGTTCCCTTTTTCTTTCTCGAGATTGCTTTGGCTATTTGGGGTCTTTTGTGTTTCCATACAAATTGTGAACATTTTCATTCTAATTCTGTAAAAAAAAAAAAAACGCCATGGTAATTTGAGAGGGATTGCATTGAATCTGTAGATTGCTTTGGGTAGTATAGTCATTTTGAAAATATTGATTCTTCCAATTCAAGAACATGGTATATCTCTCCATCTGTTTGTGTCACCTTTGATTTCTTTCATCAGTGTCTTATAGTTTTCTGATTACAGGTCTTTTGTTTCCTTAGGTAGGTTTATTCCTAGGTATTTTATTCTTTTAATGTGATGGTAAATGGGATTGTTTCCTTAATTTCTCTTTCTGATCTTTTGTTGTTAGTGCATATGAATGCAAGAGATTTCTGTGTATTAATTTTGTGTCCTGCAACTTTACCAGATTCATTGATGAGCTCTAGTAGTTTCCTGGTAGCATTTCTAGGATTTTCTATGTATAGTGTCATGTCATCTGCAAACAGTGATAGTTTTACTTCTTCTTCTCCAATTTAGATTCCTTTTATTTCTTTTTCTTCTCTGATTGTCATGGCTAGCACTTCCAAAACTATGTTGAACAAAAGTGGCAAGAGTGGACATCCTGATCTTGTTCCTGATCTTAGAGGAAATGTTTGCTGGAGGCTTCTTGTATATGGCCTTTATTATGTTGAAATAGGTTCCCTCTATGCCCACTTTCTGGAGATTTTTTATCATAAATCGGTGTTGAATTTTTTCGAAAGCTTTTTCTGCATCTATTGAGATGATCATATGGTTTTTATTCTTCAATTTGTTAATATGGTGTATCACATTGATTTGCATATAGTGAAGAATCCTTGCATCCCTGGGATAAATCCCACTTGGTCTTGGTGTATGATCCTTTTAATGTGTTGTTGGATTCAGTTTGCTAGAAATTTGTTGAGGACTTCTGCATTTACGTTCATCAGTGATATTGACCTGTAATTTTCTTCCTTTTTTTTTTTGTGGTATCTTTGTCTGGTTTTGGTATCAGGGTGATGGTGACCTCATAAAATGAGCTTGGGAGTGGTCTTTCCTCTGCAACTTTTTGGAAGAGTTTGAGAAGGATGGGTGTTAGCTCTTCTCTAAATTTTTGGTAGAATTTACCCGTGAAGCCATCTGGTCCTAGAATTTTGTTTGTTGGAAGTTTTTAAATCACAGTTTCAATTTCATTACTTGTGATTTGTTTTTCATAGTCTCTGTTTCTTCCTAGTTCAATCTTGGAAGCTTGTACCTTTCTAAGAATTTGTCCATTTCTTCTAGGTTGTCCATTTTATTGGCATATAGTTGGTTGTAGTAGGCTCTTTTGATCCTTTGTATTTTTGTGGTGTCAGTTGTAACTTCTCTTTTTTCATTTCTAATTTTATTGATTTGAGCCCTCTCCCTTTTTTCTTGATGAGTCCGACTAATGGTTTATCAATTTTGTTTATCTTGTCAAGGAACCAGCTTTTTGTTTTATTGATCTTTTCTATTGTTTCCTTCATCTCCATTTATTTCTGCTCTGATTTTTATAATTTCTTTCCTTCTACTGACTTTGGATTTTGTTTGTTCTTCTTTCTCTATTTGCTTTGGTTGTAAGTTTAGGTTGTTTGTTTGAGATTTTTCTTATTTGCTGAGGTAAGATTGTATTGCTCTAAACTTTCCTCTTAGAACTGCTTTTGCTGCATCCTATAGGGATTGGGTCATTGTGTTTTCATTGTCATTTGTCTCTAGGTGTTTTTTTTATTTTCTCTTTGATTTCCTTGGTGATCTATTGGTTGTTTAGTAATATATTGTTTGGTCTCCACATGTTTGTGTTTTTTACGTGTTTTTTTTTCTTTTAGTTGATTTCTAATCTCATAGTGTTGTGGTTGGAAAAGATGCTTGATATGATTTCAATTTTCTTAAATTTACCAAGGCTTGATTTGTGGCCCAGTATGTGATCTATCCTGGAGAATGTTCCATATGCACTTGAGAAGAAAGTGTATTCTTCTGCTTTTGGATGGAATGTTCTACAAATATCAGTTAAATCCACCTGCATCTAATGTGTCATTTAAGGCCTGTGTTTCCTTATTGGCTTTCAGTTTGGATGATCTGTCCATTGCTGTTAAGTGGGGTGTTGAAGTCCCCCACTGTTGTGCTACTGTCGATTTCCCCTTTTATGGCTATTAGCATTTGGCTCATATATTGAGGTGCTCCTATGGTGGGTGCCTATATATTTACAATTGTTTTATCTTCTCCTTGGATTGATCCCTTATCATTATGTAGTGTCCTTCCTTACCTCTTGTAACAGTCTTTATTTTAAAGTCTATTTTGTCTGATATGAGTATTGCTACTCCAGGTTTCTTTTGGTTTCCATTTGCATGGAATATCTTTTTTTCAATCCCCTCACTTTCAGTCTGTATGTGTCCCTAGATCTGAAATGAGTCTCTTGTAGGCAGCATATATATGGGTTTTGTTTTTGTATCCATTCAGCCAGTCTGTGTCCTTTAGTTGGAGCATTTAAACCGTTTATATTTAAGGTAATTATATTGCCATTTTCTTAACTGTTCTGGATTTGTTTTCGTAGGTCTTTTTTCTTCCCTTCCTCTTCTCTTGTGATTTGATGACTATATTTGGTATTGTGTTTAGATTGCTTTTTCTTTTTTGTGTTTGTATCTATTGTAGTTTTTTGGTTTGCTGTTCCCATGAAGTTTTGATATAGCAGTCTATGTATGTAAAAGGTTGTTTTAAGTTGCTGCTCTCTTTCCCACCTAAAGAAGTTCCTTTAGCATTTCTTGTAAGGCTGGTTTGGTGGTGCTGAATTCTCTTAGTTTTTGCTTGTCTGTAAAGCTTTTGATTTCTCTATCGAATCTGAATGAAAGCCTTGCTGGGTAGACTATTCTTGGTTGTAGATTTTTCCCTTTCATCACTTTAAATATATTGTGCCATTCCACTCTGGCCTGCAGAGTTTCTGCTGAAAAAGCAGCTGATAACCTTATGGGGATTCCTTTGTATGTTATTAGTTGCTTTTCCCTTGTTGCTTTTAATATTTTTTCTTTGTCTTTAATTTTTGTCAATTTGATTAATATGTGTCTTGCCGAGTTCCTCCTTGGGTTTATTCTATATGGGACTCTCTGCACTTCCTGGACTTGAGTGAGTGTTTCCTTTCTCATTTTAGGGAAGTTATCAGCTATAATATCTTCATATATTTTCTCAGGCCCTTTCTCTTCTCCTTCTGGGACCCCTATAATGTAAATGTTGGTGCATTTAATGTTGTCCCAGATGTCTCTGAGACTGTTCTCATTTCTTTTCTTTCTTTTTTCTTTATTCTGTTCTGTGGCAGTGATTTCCACCACTCTGTCTTCCAGCTCACTTATTTGTTCTTCTGCCTCAGTTATTCTGCTGTTGATTCCTTCTAATATATTTTTCATTTCAGTTATTTTATTATTCATCTCTGTTTGTTTGTTCTTTAAATCTTCTAGCTCCATGTTAAACATTTCTTGTATCTTCTCGATCCGTGCCTCTATTCTCTTCCTGAGTTTTTGGGTCATTTTTACTATCACTACTCTGAATTCTTTTTTAGATAGATTGCCTATCTCCTCTTCATTTAGTTGTTCTGGTCAGTTTTTATCATGTTCCTTTGTTTGCAGCATATTTCTTTTTCATCTCATTTTGTCTAACTTTCTGTGTTTGTGGTCTCCATTCCACAGGCTACAGGATAGTAGTTCCCCTTTCTTCTGGTGTCTGCCCCATCGTGGATGAGGTTGGTCTAGGAGCTTGTGCAGGCTTCCTGGTGGGAGGGACTGGTGCCTGCCCTCTGATGGGTCGAGCTGGGTCTTGTCCCTCTGATGCGCAGGGCCATGTCAAGGAGTATGTTTTGAGATAACTGTGAGCTCATGGGTGGGGCTGATGGGTGGGGCTGTGTTCCTACCTTTCCTGTTGTTTGGCCTGAGGAGTTCTAGCTTTGGAGACTGTAGGCTCTTGGGTGGGGCCAGGTCTTGGTGCCCATTGGGGACCTCTGGGAGAGCTCACACTGAACAATGTTCTCTGGGGCCTCTGCCACCAGTATCCTTGCCCACACAGTGAACTACAGCAAACCCCTGCCCCACCAGGAGACCCTCCAGAGCCCTAGTTAGGTCTAACCCCAGTTCCTATGTAAGTATTGCATTGCTGGGTCCCAGCACATGTGAGGTCTTGTGTGCACTCTCCAAGAGTGGAGTCTCTGTTTCTCCCAGCCCTCTGGAGCTCTTGCATTCAGGCCCCACTGACCTTCAAAGCCAAATGCACTGGGGGTTCTTACTCCTGATGCCTGACCCTCAGACTGTCTTGGAGGGCTATTTTTATGTGAGAACGTCCCTGTGTAGTCTGTGTATGTTTAATATTTTTTGGTGCATGGGCTGTTTTTAATATGGATGACTGCCCCCTCTTTCCTCAGTGTATGCTGGCCATTATCCCCTTGATAGGCAGTGTGACTGATGTTGTGGTGAACTGAGCCTGCACCGGATATTCAGCAGGGCCTCCCCTCTGCTCTGTGGTTGTTACTGCCCTGTCAGAGGCAGGGTCTGCTCCCTGGTTGCTGGAGTAGAGATCCCCAGATCTGTTTCTGGGGTGTGTTTCTGATCTGCAGTGTGAGGTAGGTGGGATTGGAGCACTCCCACTGGGAGAGAAGCCACTGAGTTTTCCTTCTCTGGAGATGTTCACCTGTGAGTGTACTCTGTTGTGTCACTTCTCACCCATTGTGCTGGCTCACAAATTACACTATTGTTGGAACTGCTCTCAGCCCCACCTTAACTGTGGGTATGCCAGCAATTGGCCCTAGTGTCTCTCAGGAGTTGTTTTTACCAGGCCACCAACATGGATCCACCAAAGTCAGGTCCCAAGACTGTAGTAATCATGTACCTGGATCCCCTGTGGGAGCTATGCAGGCAGCTCAGATTCTGGCCTGGTCCAATCCCTGCATGTACATGCCTACTAAAGCTAGACCAATCTCAGCTGCGGGATCACTCATCCATTCAGATGTTCCGCAGGTTTACAAAGCCAGCAGCGGGAGTGTAAATCCACGGTTCCTGCATCCGTGAGGAGAAAATTCAGCTCTTCTTTCTTAGCTGCATGGCCCCTGGGGCTCAGCTGTGGTTTCAGCCCCACCTCTGCATGTGTTCCTCCCACCGGTATCTGCTCCCCAGGCTGCCCCAGAGCACATGCACCTGCCCAGACAGGCAGGGGTGGAGACAGAGACAGGCGGGGCACGCGAGCCCACTGGGGCCGGCAGAGCTGGAGGAGACATTGGTGGGAGGGTGAGCAAGCCTGCTCAGGCGGGCGCCCCTCCTAGTGCCCATGGAGGCAGGGGCTGGCACAAGGGAAAGGGGGCTGCAATGGCAGCCCAGCTCCTTGTGTGCCACTCAACAATGGCGCCCGGCTTCTATGGTGGCCCAGGCTTCTTCCACAAACATTCCCGGTTACACCTGCCACTTAGGCTGTCTCTTCGCAGCCAACAGCTGTCCTCTCCCTGGGTCTGCTCTCCAAACCCCATGTTGCAGCACCCAGCCCCACTCCATGCCAGCAGACATGACTCAGGCTGGGCCATGCAGGGCTGCAGCATGGACCATCCATGTAGGTCTTACTCTGTCCTGCCTGCCACAGACTGGTTACTGTGCTCTCCTCCAAGCTTCTGAAGCTCCCTCTCTGTCCCAGCTGATCTCCCCACCTGTTAGGGGGCTTCTCTGAGTACAGAAACCTCTCCTCTCCTTCA
Source organism: Physeter macrocephalus (assembly GCF_002837175.3). Taxonomy (NCBI): domain Eukaryota; kingdom Metazoa; phylum Chordata; class Mammalia; order Artiodactyla; family Physeteridae; genus Physeter; species Physeter macrocephalus. Next base: position 136,797,121 of record NC_041217.1, read on the forward strand.
GCTGCCCCTGCAGGGGTGCAGGTTCCATCCCATTTCCTCTTTTCTCTTTTTTTCTTTCTTTTGTCTTACCTGGTTTGGCAAGGATTTTTCTTGTCCTTTTAGAGTCCAAGGTCCTCTGCTAGTGTTCAGCAGGTGCTCTGTGAGAATTGTTCCATTTTAAAATGTATTCTTGATGTACTTGTGGGGAGAGGCAAACTCCACGTCTTCCTGTTCCTCCATCTTGACACCTCTAATCTCATTAATGTCTTATAGTTTCAGTGTACAAGTCTTTCACCTCCTTGGTTAAATTTATTTCTAGGTATTTTTATTCTTTTTGATGCAGTTGGAAATGGGGATGGTTTCTTAATTTACCTTTCTGATAGTTCCTTATTAGTGCATAGAAATGTGACAGAATTTTGTATATTGATTTTGTATCCTGCAACTTTACTGAATTTGTTTATCAGTTCTGTTGACAAAAATTTAATTACTATCAAGTTAAGAAGAAAGAAGCGGATTTTATTTGAGCCAAACTGCAGATTATAACCCAGAAAGCAGATTCTAAGAAAGCTCTGAAAACTGTTCCACCTTTTAGAAGTCAAAGGCTTAGTCATATACATTTTTGAGATAAAGGATCATACATCAAAATGACATACTGATATTTTACAGAAAGGTCACCAAGGATACATAGTCCAGGTAAGCGTGTACAAAGAAAGCAGCAAGTCACCATGACCCCCTACAGAGCTGGCTAAGAACACTGTTCTTTTAAGAAGTTACACTGCTTGCGTCAGAAGAAAGAAAAAATGATTTTATGGTTGAGCAGACACTGCCATCTTTGAGGAGCTTTGGTTAATGTGTAATGCAGATGCACACTGCATATTAGGGAGGGAGAAGTCCCAGACAAACACACAGAGAGAATTTTATGTTTGATTTTTTTTCTTGTCCTGCCTTAAAATATAAATGTTATTTCATCAGTTTTTGGTGAAGTCTTTAGGGTTTTGTATATATAGTATCATGTCATCTGCAAATAGTGATAGTTTTACTTCTTCCTTGCCAATTTGGATCCCTTTTATTTCTTTTTCTTGCCTAATTGCTCTGGCTAGGACTTCTAGTTCTATGTTGTGTAAAAGTGGTGAGAGTGAGCATCCTTATCTTATTCCTGATCTCAGAGGAAAAGCTTTTAGCTTTTCATCATTCAGCTTGATGTTAACTGTGGCTTACCATATATGGCCTTTATTATGTTGAGGCATGTAACCTCTATACCCACTTTGTTGAGAGTTTTTTTTTATCATAAATAGATGATGAATTTTGTCAAATGCTTTTCCTGCATCTATTGAGATAATATGTTTTGTTGTCTTCCTTTTATTAATGTCGTGTATCACATTGATGGATTTGCCGATGTTTGACCATCCTTGCACCTCTGGAATAAATCCCACTTTGATCACGGTGTATGATACTTTTAATGGACTGTTAAAATTGGTTTGCTAATATTTTGTTGACGATTTTTGCATCTATGTTCATCAGTATTGACCTGCAATTTTCTTTTCTTGTGGCATCCTTGTCTGGCTTTGATATCAGGGTTCAGGAAATGTCATATTCATCTTTTTAACCCTATTGTCTAGCACATAATAGGAAACCAATGAATATTTTGAGGTGTCACAGATGAATTTTGAACAAGTAGGAATTTGCTAATTCAAAAAATTGGGTGAAAGGTGGGCATTCCAGGCAGAGAAAATGGCGTATTCGAAAGTATAGAGACATGAAAGAGCAAAATAAGTTTGGGAAAATGTAAGTAATTCAGTGAAGTCAGAAGGAAGAAAGCATGTCAGGGAGGGGGCCAATATGATGTCAGAAAATTAACAAAGTTGGGATTTGGGGGGGCCTTAGGTACTAAGCAAGAGTTTAAGCTATATTGGAAAGCTTTGAAGAAGCCAAATTGAAGGATTTTAAACTGGGATGTATATGATCAGATTCATGTTTTCAGTCAGATTTGTCTAACAGCTGGGTAAATGGTAGATTAGAGGGGCCTAGAGTGGAGGCAGGGAGGCCAGAAAGAAGTCATTTTAAGCAAAAAATAAGGAAGGCTCAAAGACAGTGGCAATGACATGAAGAAGGGGCAGGCTCATGGGCTTTTAAGAATTAAGATAAGCAGGATGTGATGACTGACTAGTTGTGGGCCCAGAAAAGTGGGGCATGCTTTTAACCAGAATGTCCCCTTGGCCACCTCCCAACCCATCCTCATTCAACTTGCTTCATACCCTCAACCCTGACCTCCCACCAATGGATGATGTATGACAGATGACAGTATGTGTAACTTTTATTTCCCGTAGCAAGAAAAATAAAATCCAAATGTTAGTGATAGAAGGGGCCTTGGAGATCACCCAGGCAATTCCTTGAGTAGATAAATGATTGAACTCAGAAGAAGGGAATGACTTTCCTACGGTACCTCTGAAAATCAGTGATAGGCACCCAGTCACTCTTTATCGAATCATCTATTTAATTCCCCACATAGAACTTATCTCTAATATTTTCAGGTGTATTTGCTTATTTTTTGTCTCTCCCTGACATTAGAATGTGATATATAAAAGCAGAGCCCTTGACTGTTTAAAACAGTGTTTTCCCCATACAGTAAATCCTTAATGAGCATTTGCTGAAAGAGGAATGAGCTAGGTATAATCAGGTTTAGTTCCTCCTGAACCAGCGATCTTTACCCAGGACCTTGGTTTGAAGGTTATGAATCCTTAATTCTGTTTCCTGCTGGGGTTTTTCCTAATCATTCCTATGGAGACTCAAATCTATCACAGTAACATTGTAGTTCATGTGGCTTCATAGAGTGAAGAGCTAAAAATTATCATTATTGTATTCCTTCAAAAATATTAACCACTGATTACCTTGCACCTATTAGGATGGTTACTATAAAAACAACAACAACAAAATAACAAGTATTGCAAAGATGTGGGAAAATTGGAACTCATGTGCCAATTAGGAATGTAAAATGGTGCAGCTACTGTGGAAAACAGTATGGTGATTCCTCGAAAAATTAAAAATAGCTTTACCATATGATCCAGCAATTACATTTCTGGGCACATAATCAAAAGAATTGAAAGCAGGGTTTCAAAGAGATATTTGGACACCTATGTTCATAGCAGCATTATTCACAGTAACTAAAAGGCAGAAGCAACCCAAATGTCCATTGATGAATGAATAGATAAACAAAATATGTTATATACATGCAATAGAATATTATTTGACCTTATAAAGGAAGAAAATGTTGCAGTATGCTATAGCATGGGTGAACCTTGAAGACAATATGCTAAGTGAAATAAGTCAGTCACAACAAGACAAGTACATATGATTCCATTTATATGAGGTACCTGGAGTAGTCAGGTTCGTAGATACAGAAAGTAGAATGATGGTTGCCAGGGTCTGGAGGGAGGGGGAATGGGAAGCTGTTGTTTAATGAATATAGTGCTTCAATTTTGCAAGATGAAAGAGTCCTGGACATTCACAACCATGTGAGTGTACTTAACACTACTATACTGTACACTTAAAAATGGCTATGGTGGTAAATTTAAAGTTAGGTGTACTTTACCACAATTTAAAAAATATTAACCACCGAGGTATGTACATCTGTCATCTCATGTGACCCTTGCAATAACCCTGAACTGTTAGTAGCATCTTCCCATTTTATATGAGGAACATAAGGCTCAGAGAAGCAAAGTGAACGGTCCAGTACATATGACTAGAGAATGGCAAAGCTGAGCCTCATACTTAGATCTCCTAGTGCCATGCCCAGTGCTGGCTTCTACCACATCAGGGGAAAGGAAGGTCAATGGAATCAACTTGACTGCTGGTTGAAATGTAAGAAATTAACCCTGGGCAGTTTGTGAGGAAAGCTATAAATGTGCGTATGGAGTGTGTGTGTGTGTGTGTGTGTGTGTGTGTGTGTGTGTGTGTGTGTGTGTGTGTGTGTGTGTGTGTGTGTGTGTGTGTGTGTGTGAGAGAGAGAGAGAGAGAGGAGGAAGGAGGGAAGAGCATGCAAGCAAGCTCCCAGACACCTGCTTCATATTTCCTGTTCAACTTTTCTCCCCTCCTAAATCTTCAGAGGGCAGTTTGAGTCAACTAATCTACAATGTGAGTCAACTGTAAACGCAGTGAGAAAACGTCACCCAACAGTCATTCCTTCAGCAGGCAACATCAGAAGTCACTAGCATGGAGGTTGTCTGTATACATGCAATTAAGACCTTTAAGATGATCAAGAGAAGATGGTGGCTCTTACTTTGGAAATGGCTCTATTCGATGTCCTCCCACGCTCTATCTCCTCCCCCTCCAACCTCCTCTGAAGAGAGAAAATGACAAAGCGCACTTACAAAAGTAAATTCAATCTCGTGAGAGAAAGGGGGGAACAGGGAAGAGCACGGAGCAGGAGTCAAGCCTAATCCTGCCTATGTAGTAGACCACCAACTCACTGTATAATCCCAGGCATGTCCCTTCCTCTGCCCAAAGGGTCGCGCTGCTATTACTACCCCCATTTTCATATACCGAATTTGAGCTGAATTTAGAAAGTGGAACACAGTCTCCCAAGGGGAGTCAAAAATACAAGAGCATCATCTCGTCTCTTATGAGTAGCTTTTATTTACTACGTGTCAGGCACCGTGATGGACACTTTACATATGGCACCCCTTATCCTCCTGCCACTGGCAATTTATTTCTATGATGAGACTGCACTGATGATACCAAGTTTCCCAAAGTATTTTTCTAGATGATAAAGAGCAGAGTCTGAATTTGGACACAGACCTGTCTAGTTCCAAAGATCGCTCTTTTCTCCACCCTATGGTGTTAAGTTCAACAGCTAAGTTATGAGGAGCTGTGGAAGCAATGTGGAGTCAGGGAGGAGTTAGCTCTACGTGTCAGCCACAGCGGGGAATGTTGATGGAGAAAGTGGGCGTCACCGTTGGAAGAAAGCAGTTGACAAGTATACGGGGGAAGCAAGAACACATGAGCGAAGTCAGGGTGGTGGGGAATATAAGGTTTCTAGGAAAACTGTAAATTATCCTGTTTGGTTTAAGTGTGGTTATGTTGACCTATGGCTGGAGATCATAATTCTGCCCTCTTTAAGATCATAATTCCACAACTTTTGCCAATGTTCTTGAATGTCACGCGAAGGGGTTTATTTGCATAGGCAGCAGAGAGCCACCAAAAGTTTACATCAAGGGATTTGTCAGTAATTGTTAGTACTATCTCTTTTACAAGCGTTCTTTATTTGTTGTGAAGAGATTAAACATACCCGAAGTGTTTCAAAGAGCACACGATTGTTTTCACTCTGCCAGACAATAGCATTACTGGCTGATATTACTCAATAGATAAGTGATGGCGTTACATCAGCACCTACAGCCTCTTAGCAGGCACAGTAAAGTCAGCTAATCATGCTGCTTTCTTCCTAGAATAACAAGACATTACTGTTTTCTTTTATGCTCTAGGAAGTGTTAAGAAACTTCAAGGAACTTCGAGCCAAATTTCAAAAGCTTGATGCGCCGTCTCTTCCAGGACCTGTTAAATTCCCAGAAAGTGTTTCTCAAAAGGGTGACGCTGGAAGCAGACAGTCCACAAAGACTTTGGCCAGTGGGAAACACCCCTCTTCCAACCACAATGAGCCCCTACCCAATTGTGCCAGTGGTGACTCCCAGCCTCTTAAACCCCAGAAAGTGAAGTTGGCTCAGAAGAGCGAGACTCAGAAATGTTCTAATTCCCTGGAACCTCCTGGGAGTTCTTCTGGTTCTTCAGTAAATTCACAGAAGGCTTCCCTGCTGTTAGGTGTGAATCAGTCAAATGCTGAGATAACCACTAAGAAGAAAGTAATGGTGAACAACAGCTTCAGAAACAAGCTCTGGAACTGGGAGGTTTTATCTCAGAAAAGTGAGGTGTCATCAGTCTTTATCCCTGCCAGTTGTGGAAGCAGGGCCTTCCATCTGGAAGAGCAGAAAAGCATGGGGCTTACTCCAGAGGAGCCCAGGAAAAAGCTGGAAAGAAAAGGAGCCCAGACCCTTCCTTCCCAGAGGCGCTTGATGGCCCAAAGAAGATTGTGTGCCACCTCTGAAGATCCCACTGTTCGACTTTCTCAACATAGCAGGGGGAGCCCAGCAAACCCCAGTCCTGAGAAGAGCCCGGCAGGAAGCACCTGCTGCCCTATCTATGATGGTGAGTTCACCAGCCAGGCCCCAGGTGAGAAAGCAAATCCCCACAGGCCTGGGGGGAAGGGGCACTGTGTTTCTAATTTAGAGCTTGCTGGCTTGGGATGGTCACATATGTGAGCTGGGCAGTGTTTGCTTCAAACTCCAGCACAGGTATTCTAGGCCCATTTGCTAGGTTCTAATTTCAGGTTTGGGTAAAGTGATTAATCTCCTGAAATTATATGGAGACACAGCTGGGGCAAACTTGGATTTGAATCTTAGCTCTACTTCTTACAAGATGCATGAAATTGGACAATCTGTTTAACTTCATAAAGCCTGGTCTGCTCTCCTATCAATCGATCCATCACCAATCTTCCTTGTCCTGGTAAATTGCGCAACCGTGCTCTTGGTTCCTCAGCCCAAAAATCTAGGAGTCATGCTCTATTCCTGTCTCCCCCCTCATTCTTTGCAACTAATCCATCAGCAAGCTCTTGGTTCTATCATCAAAATATGTTCTGAATCCCTCTACTTGCTTCCACTTCTGCCTTCTGCCCATGTCTACACCACCATGAACCATCTCTTGCCTGGACCTGCTTTCACACTCTTGCCCTCTTATATTGTACTCTCCTCCTTGCAGGCACAGTGATCCTCTAAAGCATAAATCCAATCATGTCACTCCCCAGCTCATTTCAACCACAGCCATATTACAGTGGCTCATATGATTTGCTCCTTGACTACCTCTCTTACCCTCTCCTCTCTCACCACATTGGCCTTCTTGCTATTCCTTAGATACACCAAACTATTTCCACCCCAGGACCTTTGCACCTGCACATCCCTCTTCTGGAACATGTTTCCCCTAGGACTTTGATGTCTCGCTCCCTCACTTCATCAACGTCTCAGCTCAATGTCACCTGCTGTGAGTGGACCTTGTAGATCGCTCTATCTAAAATAGCCACCCCACTGCCAGCATTCTTTACCTTCCTACATTGCTTTGGTTTTCTTTGTATCACTTATCCCTATCTGGTATATTATTATGTATTTGTTTGTTTATCTGAGTAAAATATAAGTTAAATGAGGATAAAAACTGTCTTCTTTACCACTGTATCCCCAGAACCTAGAAGAACAAGGCCAGTTTCAGTGGGTCCTCAAGAAAGTATTTTTTGAATGATTGAATGAATGGATGGATGGATGGATGGATCTCCTGCTTATAATCTTATATGGTTTCTCTTTGCACTCAGAATAGCATCTAAACTACTTACTGACTTCATAGCTCTGTTTCTTTTGGTCCCTGCTTATGTCTCTGATTTACCTCCTGCTCTCTTCCCTGGTTCACTAGCCCATAGATAACACTCTGGATTTCTTGCTGTTCCTTGAACAGACTTTGTTATGACTCAGGACCTTTGCAATTGCTGTTCCTTCTTCCTAGACAACTCTTTTCTTTGATCTTTGCATAATTGCCTTTAGATCTAAGTTCAAATGACAGTTCCCCAGATAGGCCTTCTCTAGCCAGAGATCTCCATCTGAAGACCACTACCTCACCACCAAGAGTTCACATTCTTTCATATCATCATCATTATTTCCTTTAATAGATTGCTGTGATTTTCTTTTTGGGTTTTTTTAAAATTGAAGTATAGTTGATTTACAATGTTGTATTAGTTTCAGGTGTACAGCAGAGTGATTCAGTTATACATATATATGTGTTTCTATTCTTTTTTAGATTCTTTTCCCTTATAGGTTATTACAAAATATTGAGTATAGTTCCCTGTGCTATACAGCACGTCCTTGTTGGTTATCTATTTTATGTATAGTGATGTGTATATATTAATCCCAAACTCCTAATTTGTCCCCTGCTTCCCACCACCCGTCTGTGATTTTCTTATCTGTTTATTTGTTTGCATGTTTATGATCAGCCTCCTCCTATTAGAATGAAAATTCCTGAGGGCAGAACTCTATATTTTCTTGCTCTTAACTCTAGCCCTAGCCCCTAGAACAATGCTTGGAATATAGTAAATAGTTATTGATGAAGGGATGGAAATGAAGAGAGGATGAATGGGAAGAAGGAGAGATGGGAGGAAAGAAAGGGCTAGATAACCTACCTGATGGAGCTGTTGGGAGAATTAAGTGAGATAACCTATTTAAACTGCTTAGCACAGTGCCTGTTAAAAATTAGGAGCTCAGGGCTTCCCTGGTGGCGCAGTGGTTGAGAGTCCACCTGCCGATGCAGGGGACGAGGGTTCGTGCCCCGGTCCCGGAAGATCCCACATGGCGTGGAGATGCTGGGCCCGTGAGCCATGGCCACTGAGCCTGTGCGTCCGGAGCCTGTGCTCCGCAACGGGAGAGGCCAGGGCAGTGAGAGGCCCGCGTACCGCAAAAAAAAAAATTGGGAGCTCAGTTAGTAAGTGATCGTTCACTTTCACTGTCTTCTCCCTAAGTTGATAAAGACTGAAATCTCTGACATTGCGGCTTATAATTCAAACCTTAGAAGAATGGAACTCTGGCCCTGACTATGTAACCCCTGCTGGTAGGGCTAAAAGGAAGCCCCGCTCCCACCTGCAAAAGATAGCAGGGCTTTGAGGAGGCTGCACTGAGGTACTTGTGAAACACTAGCCAACTTCTCTAGTTTTGCCATGTAGTGAACCACTGTATTATGTAAACCAAAACATCAAGGCACTTGAATAATATAAGATTTGGGGCTATTTTCAGTGTAAGAGGCAGATACAATTTTTATATATAATGTTGAAATTTCTGTTGGTTGGCTTATCAGTGCAGAAAGACAAAATACGTGAAATTGGGACTGTCCTGGAAAATTCTAGGACACAAAATCCACAGGTGCCCAGGTACCACAAAGCCAGCCTGGAAGCCTGTTCTAGGCATTGAGCCCCGGAAATCAGAGACGAATTGTTCCTCCTCTTCATGGCTCCCATGTTAGTTGCCCGTCATCAGTGCTTGAAGAATCCTTTCAGGGAATAGTCATTGGCCATTTCCCCTGATGCAGGCCCTGTGCTTGGTGCTGGGGGGAGGTCACTAGGGCCTAGTCCCTGCCCTCGAGGAGCCTGCATTCAGTGGGAAGACAGACCAGCTCTTTTAATATGCCACAACACTGATGGAGAAGTGGTAACAATGTGCTAAGGGATACAGAACAAAGAGTGGTTGATTCTGAGCTTGTTTTCTGGTAGAAATCAAGACAGGCCTCCTGGAGGAGGTGTCATTGGAGCAGGGCCTTAAAGAATGAGTCAGAGTTCACCAAGGGACAAGTGAGGGAACAGCATTCCAGAACCAGGAGGAATGGCATGAACAAAATCTTGGATATATGAGAGCTATTTAAGGCTTTTAAAGTTAAATCTGGAATGCTGTTCCAGATATATATATATATATATATATATATCTGGCTCATTTTGCTGTACAAACACCACTTTGTAAATCAACTGTACTTCAATTTAAAAAGTAAATTAAAAAAAATAGAAACTACAAAAAAAAGCAAATCTGGAAAACTGAGAAGCCAGTGTTTGTGAGTGAAAGATGTTAGGACTTAAGGTTGGGGAAGGAGGGTGGTAAAGTGTGGTAAGAAAAGAAATGTAGATTGAGGCTGTATGGTGTTTAAACGCCAGAAGTACGGAGTGAGTGGACGGCAGCTGAGGAAACTGGGCTTCATCCTCTGGACAGCTGGATGGTGGCAAGATTGGGTTTGAACAGGGAACCCTATCTAAAAAAAAAAAAAAAAAAAAAAAGAGTGACTATATGTGTATGTATAACTGATTCACTTTGCTGTACACTTGAAACTAACACAACATCGATTGTAAATCAACTATACTTCAAGAAAAATTATTTATTTCTTTTCTTTATTTTGGGGGCCGTATCAGGTCTTCATTGTGGCGTGAGGGCTTCTCCCTCGTTGCGGTGCGTGGGCTTCTCTCTAGTCGTGGTGTGCAGGTTTTTTCTCTCTCGTTGTGGCGCGCAGGCTCTGTAGTTGGCGGCACATGGGCTCTCTCGTTGGGGCGCGCAAGCTCAGTAGTTGTGACACGTGGGCCTGGCTGCCCCGCAGCGTGTGGGATCTTAGTTCCCCGACCAGGGATTGAACGTGCGTTCCCCCGCATTGTAAGGCGGTCTCTTCACCACTGGACCACCAGGGAAGTCCCTTCAATAAAAATTTAAAAAACAAAAAACAAAAACAAAAAAAGATCAGGTTTGCATTTTGATCAGGACACTCTGGCTCCTGGGTGGAGAATAGATGGGAGGGGAGTGAGGCTGAGGCCAGCCATGAAATGGAAATATTAACTTACATTTTGGACTATTTATGCTCAGAGAACCAGCCGGATGTCAGTCATCCACAACTTCCCAATACCAAGCCACTGCCTTCCGTCAAGTCCCTGGGTCCTCCTCCCGCAAAGCCACCGAGGCCCCCGGTTGTGAACCTCCAGGCCTTCCAGAGGCAGGCAGCCGCTCTTCCCAAGACCCACAGGGAAGGTAAGGAAATGCGCAGGGCCCCGTGCACAGCCAGCCAACAGAAGTCATGGCTCCCGTGGCCGGATCCTCGTCACCTCCCCCCTCTGCATCGACTCCCAGGGGGCAGTGCCGGACTGCTTTTCTGTGGGGCTGGACATCCATCACTGCTTATTCTCACGTAGAGGCTGTGGCAGCTCTCCTGTGAAATGACAAATCTGTGGGAATTGGCCCCTTATCGCTCCTGGGCCAGCCTGCTTCCCCTGAGAGCACTGCATTTGATCACTGGGAATCTGTCCAAGAGGAAGAAAATAAAAAGTAGCTGAGAAGGGAGGCAGAGAGTCTTTGTTTTCCTACAAAGCCCATGTTGTCAACACAACCAAGTGCAGTAGGAGAAGGGGAGGGAGTGAAGAGAGGAAAGTCAGTGTGAACTTGACCTGGGATCATGCTGGGAGTCCCTTGGGTCTCTGTGATCTGCCTTCAGGAATGAATTGAAGGGCCCCTACCCCTGCCCCCATTAGTCCTTTCCGGGACTTGCAGCATCCTTGGCAGCCATCCTTCTGTGCTCTTGTGTGTTTTCCTCTGCTATGTAAAGGGAACCACCTTCTCACCCCCCTTTTCCCCCCACTGCAGCCTGATCCTGTTGACACTGTAAACACCTTCGCTTACGTTTGCTGTGGTGAAACACAAGGTGAACATACACTTCGGGGTGATGCGTAGTGCTGTGCTAGCATTTGTCTTACTGTGGCCACGAGTGCCTGTGGATGGTACAGTAAAAGGGCTAATTCTTCGTTCATTTATTCTTAGTTTGTTGTCTGTTCATTAGACTGCTTTGGGCAAACTTCGGGTGAAATTTCTTTAACTCAGTGATTCTCAAACTTCAGCATGCATCGGAGTTAGCTAGAGGACTTGTGAAAACACAGCTTACTGGGCCCAACCCCAGAGTTCTCATTCAGTTGGTCTTGGTCTGGGGCCTGAGAATTTACCTTTTTAACAAGTTCAGGGCGAGATGCTGTTGTTGCTGGTCCAGGGAGCACACTTTGAGAACCACTGCTATAAGTCATCTTAAGTCTTATCCTAAAAGAAAATCCTATAGGGAGAAATTGAGCTCTTCTAAGTATACTTTGATAATATGGCCACCTCCATATCAAAGAAGGCTCAGTATGACTTTTATAAACATTCAATAATTCAGGCCTCAAACCATCTCCCTGAAAGAGAAGAAGGTTGTCAGAGAACAGAGAACATAGGACTAAGTTTTGGGGAATACAGTGGGCTTTGTAAATCCCAGCTCCCCCCTCACTGGTTATGTCAGTCTGGGCATGGTGCTCACTGAGCCTCATTGTCCTTATCTGTAAAATGGGGATGATAATAACACTCGATGATTGTGAGGAGAGATGAGATGAGGCCTGGGAAGACTGAACAGTGCTCGGCACACCAGTAAATGCTCAATAAAGGCACTGTTATCGTTAACTCAAGCACACACTGAGCAGCTCTACTCTCTTTGCAGGGCTCTGTGATAGAAACAAGAGATTAAGAGGTAAACCCCACAGGAGTTCCAGGGCTCAAGGGGGTCAAAGTCTAATACAGGAGATTGCACTCATAAATAAGCACCATAAGGTGTAGGTGAACACTGCATGCAGCACCGATGGTCCCCGGATGCCAGGGGGAGGGGCGGCTTGGGGCACAGGTAAGCTGCCCTTCTACATTTTCTCTCGGGGTGGGGGGAGGAGGTGGCGGGGTGTGGTCATTGAACAAACAATTCACTTAAACAGGATGCCACTGGAACCCCTCTTTTTCACCCTGCCTCTTGCTCTTGCAGCAGCTGAGGAGGAAGGCGACCTGCCTCCAGAGAGGTGAGTACCCATTTTTCAATTGTGTAGGAGCGTAGCCCATCAAAGAGGCTGCTTAGCCTGCCCAAAAGCAGGCAATAAGCACACGCCAGGTGTCTGTATTTCTCAGAAGAGTTGCAGGAAGGGCAGATTTATGAGCACCAAACCGCAACTTTTGATTAAATGAGAGATTAAATAAACTGCATTTAAAAACCAGGCTGGCGTTAAGTTGCAAAGATGGTCATCTGAGGTCCTTTCACTTATGATACAGTTGGGTTCAGTAAATTGAATCATCAGCCTCTGTAGTAATAAATCGGATTAGAGGCCACAGAGTGCTGTGGGCAGCCAGTGTGATGTTAGGAATCGGTAATGGGACAAAGGACCTTCTGGTTTGGGTACACTCATTGTAAGACTTTGGCCACGAAGTGTCAGTCCATTAATCACTCAGCCACATACTGTCTGTTGAGCCCTCTGATGTGTCATGCATCAAGCTGGCTACTGTATACAGATGTTCTTCTCACTTCCTCTTCTCAAGAACGCTGCAGAGTTGCTGCCCCTGTCCTCATTTTACAGCTTAAGATAGTTGGCCTCAGAAAGTTTGTCACTTGCAGGGGCATGACTCCAACCCAGATGTGCCCAAACTATTTTTTTAACTGAGATGTAATTGATATATAACATTGTATAAGTTTGAGGTGCACAGTGTATTGGTTCAAGACACTTATATATTACAATATTATTACCACGGTAGTATTAGCTAACACCTTTATCACCTTGCATAATTATTTTTTGTGCTGCAAACAGTTAAAAATCTGGTCTCTCAGCAGCTTTGAGTTTATAATATAGCATTATTTTTTTTTACTGTAATCCCTATGTTGTGCATTGAATCTCCAGCACTTATTTATCTACAGGTTGCAAGTTTGTACTCTTAAACAACATCTCCAATTTCTCCATTCCCCAGCCCTTGGTAACCACCATTCTATTTTCTGCTTTTACAAGTTCTGGTTTTTTTTTTTAAGATTCCACATATAAGTGATATCATGCAGTATTTGTCTTTCTCTGTCTGACTTATCTGACTTAGCATAATGCCTTCAGGGTTCATCCATGTCTTTGCAAATGGCAAGATGGCCTTCTTTTTCAAGGCTGAATAATATTCCATATATAAATGTGTGCATATATATATAACATTTATAATATTACATTCATATATCTATAACATTATCGCATTTACACATTTATATATAATATATGGATTTAATATATATACATATGTGTATATCTCATATCTTCTCTACCCATTCATCTGTGGACACCTAGGTGTCCATCCATATCTTGGCTATTGTGACTAATGCCGCAAGGAACATGGGAGCGCAGGTATTTCTTTGAGATCCTGTTTTTGTTTCCTTCAGGCGTATACCAAGGTATAGGATTTCTGGATCATATGGCAGTTCAATTTTTAAGTTTTCAAGGAAGCACCATACTGTTTTCCATAGTGGCTGTACTAACAGGTATGCCCAAACTATTTTGACTATACAAACTCCTTCACAAAGATGCTCCTGTTCTCAAGAAGGTCAGTCTTAGAAGGAGAACTAAACATAAAAATAAATAATCATATTACTTATTCATTCATTAAATGTTTATAATAGTAGACTGTGTTACATTTTGTAATAGAGAAAGGTATAAGTTTCAGAGGTTGCAAAAATGCAGAGGGATCATTTTTCCTTGGGAGGGTCAGGCAAGTCTTTATAGAAAACGTATGAGTTGTCTATTGCTACAGTAATACTGCATAATACCAACAGAACATCCACAGTATACAAAGTGACTGTGGGTTCGGCTGATGTGGGCTGGGCTCAGCTGGTGTGGCTCACATGTTGAAGGCTATCTAGACAGTTTTGCTGATACTGAGTCAGAGTGGGAGGGCATTGAAGCTTTACATGGCAGTGGGAAGGGACCCATGAAGGGGTGAAGAATAGGGGCATTAATTCAATCAACCTAACAGTGAAGAGGAAACATTTGAAATAAGTACTGAGGATAAACATCTGTTGGAAGACACGGGAAGGTCCACTACAGGCAGAGTCAGGAAGTGTGGAGTAACAAGTCTTCTCTTGGAAACTAGAACTACTTGAGTTAGAGCATATAAAGTATAGTAAGGAATGGAAAGAAATGGGAGGGAGACAGGAACCAAATCATGGAGGATCTCGTACACCAAGGACTTGATACGATGCTCTTGTTCAACAAGGAACAGACTGAATGATGCTAGAAAAGATTCATGTGTTCTAGGAACTCCTGGTTCAGTTGTCTGTTTGAAAGAGTTCAAGGATGGCATGAGGTAGGTCAGTGGAGCCGCCTTCTATGTGCATTTATATGAAAGAGAAAAAAATTTAGAAGGCTTGGGAGATGATTTGCACTATTTACTCAATGAACATGGGCCTCAGTATCAGTTTGAGGGGACAACGTAATTCTGCTGTGCTCTGAGTCAGTCTTAATTCCCTCTTGCCTCAAATACTGTGAGCATCTCAGTATGATTATGAGTGTGATTCAGCACACTCAGAATCTAGTGTTCAGCTAGATATGCATTTTCCCTACAGCTTGGCTCTAAACTAAGCTGACTCCTTCTCTGGCACTTTAATCATCCATTTCAACATGGGGGTGCAAACTTGCTGTGATAGGCAAGTATTGGCAAACTGTAGTCAGCCTCTAACGTGACACCTTCTTCCTAAGGGATTTACAAGGACAGTTTCACTATTCTGTCCTTTCACACTGACTTTAGAACCTAACCTCATCTAAAATGAGACTCAGTATACTTCGGTTATGATATGGGCCATACTGCTATAAGAGTGAAAGACAAGAGATGAAGAGGCATCAGAATACTTAGGTGTGGCTTCGTAGAAGGAAAAGAACCCTGAGATGTATCCTGTATGATAGATCAGGATTAGGTAGGCTTACTTATTTCGTTCCCTTTTGTGTGTCTGTAAGATAGGTGAGGGCGGGGTTTTGTCCCCAGAAATGACCACATTCTTGACTGGTAGTTGGTAGCTGGATGGATGGATGGACTAAAGGACAGAGCAATGGATGTTCAGTATAGAGCTAGAACATGATTGAAAGCAAGGTGGTAGTAATAAAAAAGAGGACATAAACAGACAAAAGAAGTACGCTGATGTGGAAAAGTAAGAGATGACATTAGATCCTGAAATACCTTAAGTGCCATGCTAAGGATTTTGAATTTTATCTTGTCAATGATAAGAAATTAGTTTGAACAAGTAAATGCCATGATGCTAAGCAGCCTTAGATACAACTTCTATGGCAACTGGTGCTTGTTTGGGAAGAACATCTTCCATGTTCATGGTATTAATTTTCAATAAAGATATTAGATTCAAAATAGAATATGTCAGATCTTATTACTGGAAGGAGACCTGGCAATTATCTAATGCAGCCAGGCCATTACAGCATAATGTTAACAAAAATCTGGGCTTTTCATCTAAGCCTTACCTTTTAACACCTATGTAGTGCTGGACAAATGCCTTAACCTCTGCAAACCTCAGTTTCTACTTATGTAAAATGGGATATTGATAGTTCCTAACTCATGCAGTTGTGGTGTTGGTTAAATGAAGTAATGATTGTAAACTGTTTAGCGCATTACCTAGCATCTAGAGAGTGCTCAATAACGTTTACTTGGCTGTTATACAACCTCCCACCAAAGGCAAGAATTCATGCTCAGAACCTTAGTCTCTTCAAAAATCCTTTGATGGGGAGCTCATTGCCTGGAGAGTCCAGTGTTTTTCTTTGTTGGGCCAGATTTTATCCACTGAACATATATTTGTTGAGCATCTACTATATGCCAAGCCCTCTTATATACATTGAGAATACAGCAGTGTATAAAATATCTTACATGTACCCACACACACATTTGTTCGTTTGTTTATTCAAAAGTCCTTCAAGTTGGGCTGGAAAAAGAAATGACTTCCTTACTCTAGATTCCCAACCATCCCTCCAAGATCTATTCATTGGTATAATAGATGTTGTCTTTACTCCTTCTTTACATGACAGTTTTAAAAACATCTAAAGACTACTTTCTTCTCTAATCTCAAACTGTCATTGTTTTCAACCATTATTCATAAAACGGGAGTCTTTGTGTTTTCACTGGATTTCTGTGGATATATTTTGTAATCCTCTTGTTAGGAACTCAGTGCATTTAGAATAGCCATTTTTACTTCTGAGCCTCTCTATATTGTGTATTAAATATAAGCAGCATTGTGTAATGGAGCAAGTACAGGTCTGGAGTCAGATTAGCGTGGGTTCAACCACTCTATTTTACACGAGTCATTCAACAGCTCAGAGTTTTGATATGCGCGTCTGTAAAGTGAACATAGTAATATTTACTTCATTGATTGTCACAAAGAGTAAATGAGATAAATTATATAAAGCATGGAGTACACAGAAGATGATCAATGAGTCTTTGTTTCTTCAACTCTTGGCCTCTCCATTTCTTCTTATCTCTGGAATATTAATATCGCATTAATGAAATGACTCTTTGGAGTTTATCCTTTGTCATCACTCTTTCGTGCAAACAAAGCTGGTTGGCATGCCTCTTGAATAAGCAGCTCCTATTTGTGTTTGTGAGAAAAGCAGGGTAGTCCCAGGGCAGCAGTCAGCCCTGGGTCTATGTCAATATTTAGCAGAGTTGGCTAATATTTTATTCATTAGCTATCAATATGGGTTTTCTTCTATTAAGAAGAGTCAGAGGGTAGTCCTGAGTCAGGGAATCTCTGACTTAGACACTAAGACAGGGAGAGGCTATTTATTTCAGGAGTAGAAAAGATTCAGACAGTACACTGTTTCTCACGTGAGGGTCTGTGTGTGGATCTCAGGATTCCACCGTATTCTCTTCCGGACTTTTAATTTTGTATTTTCATTTTGATGATCATCTTTAAAAGATAATATAAGCCTATTTTCAATCTTCTGGATGGGCTCCTTCAACCTAATACTTTGGGACATGCTTTTGTGTTTGGTTTTTGATATTTCTTCCCCATGCAGAGTGGGAAACACAAGCATCTTCTAGGGCTGAGCAGATTATGTGACTATGTCTAGGACCTATATTAGACAACCGGGAAGAATAGAACCTGGGGAATAAATGCCTTTCCTAAAGCATTCAAGTAAAATAATGATGATAACAGAGAAATGACATGGTGGCCAAATAAGATGAAGCTATAGTCCTTATTTGAATAGTGGTAAGTGTTATAAAGAAAAAAAATTTTTATACAAGTTTTAAAGGTTACACTCCACTTACAGTTATTACAAAATATTGACTATATTCCCTTTTTTGTACAATACATTCTTGTAGCTTATCTTACACCCGATAGTTTGTACCTCCCACTTCCCCACCCATATATTGCGCCCCCTGCAAATGGTAACCACTAGTTTGTTTTCTATCTCTGTGAGTCTGCTTCTATAAAGAAAAAAAATTAAAGCATATTAGGATAATAACAGGGGGTTGGGAGTGAAATAAAGGAGGTGTAGGATGATCAAGAAAAGCCTCCCTGAGGTGGTGACATTTGGGCTGAGACCTGAATGATGAGGACCCAGTTATGGAAGGTCTAGAAGATGTTCAAGGAGAGAGAACAGCTGGGGCGAATTCTCAAGAACCACCCTCTACGCATTTCAAGAACCAGAAAGGCGGGGAGCTCAGCTAAAACACAGTGCTCTAGGGGAATGGAGGTGGTGATTCTTAGGAGCCGTGGAATGAGTTTGGATTTTGCTCTAAATGCATTGGGAAGCCACAGGAGAGTTTTTAAGCCAGGCAGTGACAGGAGCTGACATTTATTTTGTAAAGATCAATCTGGATGCTGTATAAATACTAAATTTAGTGGAGAAGCAGGTGGAAATAGGCAGCCTAGGAAGCCATTGTGACAATGAAACAATGACAATAACATTAAAAATAGCACTCAACACTGATAGGGTGTCTGTTCTAAGTATATAAATGATTCCATTTGTGACAATCTTTAAGAAGTAGATGAAGCTATTATATATTTTATAGATGAGAAAACTGAGTCACAGAGAGGGTAAATAACTTGACATGGACAAGGGGGTAGAAATGGAGATAAAGAAATGAATGGATTCAAGTTATGTTTTAAAGGAAAGCCAGCAATTGCTGGATCAGCTGTGGGGAGTGAGATGGGAGGGAAAGAGAGGAATCTATAACTTGTAGGTGATTTGTTGTTTCCATCACTGTTGATATTTAACAATGTGCTTGGCACATCATCAGTGCTCAGCACAAGATGGAACTTTGGGGATTGGTTTCTGTTTAACAAAACAAGCGTGTCGTTGTACTGTATGCATGTAACACTAGAACTTCTAAAGGCTAGTTTTTAAATCGTTTGTAACTACAGTGCTGTTTCATGAATGGCTGCATTTTAGGTAGTTCATACTAGTATAGATCTATTCCAAATGACCAACCCCAAAGTAGGCTCCTCATAATGATACCTGGAATGTGAAATTTGGCCCCAAGATCCCAGTGTGTTAAACTGAGTCACTTTGGGGCAAAAATAAAGAGAAGGGCTTTTTTTTTTTTTTAAGCCTGTGCCTTTATTAATTTTTAGATCCAGAACACTCAGGTGGCTTCAGCTCAAGCCACTTCATTAACTTCTTATTATCCCTTTTTAATTGGACTTTAGGGACATACCGAGGCCGCTGTTCGGTCTGCCTTTCACAAGGGCAAGGGTGGTGGGAACAGTGGATTTATTTAGGCTCTTTCTCTTCTTTCATGTTTTTAAGTTTTCCTCCTTTAAAAAAAAAAATCACCTAAAGATTCTACTTATTGAGCACTTTTTATAGACAAAGCTTGTGCCCTATGTTTATGTCCCACTTTCATTTTAAAACTCCCAACTGCAACCACCCCATGAAGTAAGTGGTTAGTGGACTCTCTAACCATAGAGTCAGGTTAAGTAATCCAGGAAGATGCAACTGGATCAGCAGTGCCGGGGTCTGACCTGGTCAGCCCAACTCCAGAGCACAGCCTCCCAGGCGCCTTACTGTGGATTCGCATGGGACTCTTACCTGTGACAAAAGAGGGCGAGGTTTAAGAGACTCCTGGCCTCCTTGTTTTTTTTTGGTAATTGACAAATATTTACAGCATCTCATGTGTGGCATAGCTGTGGATTCACCCCTTACGCTGTCCTCATTGCCTATTGTCCAGTTCTTTCTAATTAAAAATGAGTTTGTGAATAAAATGGAAATAAAATTATGTATAAAAGAAAGAGACTTGTGGCCTTAGGATTTCATTTTCTCTTTGCAGAAAGATCTGTGTGAGGGAGGCTGGCTACAGTGGAAAGTGTTTAGAGTCAAGAGGTGCCTTCTCTCTTTGGTAGCATTCAGTTGATAAGGAAAAGGTCATGATTTAGAAAGAAATCAGACGATCACAAGTTGTAGACTTGGAGCCTTTTTTTGTACATAGGTATATTCAGAAAAGTTGAGTGAAAACTAACTTGGTTACTGGGCACGTCCTGGGCATTGCTCAGCCCTTTATATCTGTTAGACTCATTTGAACCCCATAACCATTTTAAGAGGGCAAAACTAATATTCCCATTTTGTAGAGGAGAAACCACGGGCTCAGAGACATTTCATGACTTGACCTGAAGTGTAAGATAATACAGAGCTTATCCAGGTTGTGAACTCAGAACTGTGTGTTTATAATTATTTTCAACCACGGTGTCTTGTGTCAAAATTTTTTCAACATGAGGGATTTTGGGACATTTCTGTTAGACTGTAAACTCAGTGAGGGAAGGGATCATGTCTTTTTCACCTTTGTTTCCCCAGGAAGTAGACGTGCAAGTAATAATTATGTACTAACTAAGTAAGTGATGGACCAATGGAGTGACAGATAAACAGACTTATGGGGAGAAGGATGGACAGATAGAATGAATTACCCTCTATGGACTTTGATATAACTAAACATTCCAAGGCTCTATCAGTATGTTTTGCATTGATTGTACATGTAATATCATATCCTTCTAATTTAAACAAAGCCAAATAATGAGGATGATCTGACCTCTTCATTTGCCCTTGTGTATCGTGTAAGGGTTCCTGCCGTATGAAGATGTGGATTTACATGAAATCCTCTCTTTCTCTTCTCCGTTTTAGTCTAGCATCCGTCAAGTGACACTCTGCCAACAAGCTTGGCCTTACTATTTTAGCCCTGTCTCCTCTCTTCCCTCTCTTCTGTGGACCCATTACACTCTGAATTAACTATTGATATTTATTTAATCAAACTAATCATTGAGAACTTCACCTCCATTTTACATTTAGAATAAAATTTTAAAATCCCAACCTCTTCACAAGGGCCAAGAAGGTCCTGTCATTCTGGCTGCTCTTTACTCATCTCCTAACCTCCTCTTTCCCTTGTTCACTGTTTTCAGCCCACTGGCCTTTTGGCTTCTCTGCAGATACAACAAGCATGTTCTTACCAGGCAGAAATACTTGCTTTTTCCTTTTTATAGAGTGGTCTTTTCCCAGATCTTCACCTGATGACTCCTTCTCATCATGCAGGATTTGTTCGATTGTTCATTCATTCATTCAATTAATCTTTTTTGCACCCCAAGTATGTGCCAGACATCATTTAGATGCTGGTAATCCAACAGAAAACAAAAAAGTCTCTGCCCCCATGATGCATACATTTCAGCTGGGAAGAAAAATAAATAAGCAAATGATGGTATAATGTAAGGTAATGATAAATGCTGAAATGTCAGCCTCCCTGACTATAGCTCATGTTTTCTCTCCCAAGATACTATCTATTCCATATATAAGGCTGCTTTATTCTTCTGTTAGTATTTATTAATGCTTCCAATGATAATGTTTATTCTAGTTATTTATTTTCTGTGTTATTTGAGACCATGAGAGTCTTGAGTTCAAGGACCTTGTCTCTCATTTGCCTTTATATTCTAGAACAGTGCCTGGCACAGAGGAGGAGCTCAATGAAAAAATTAATGATATGACATCATCTACCTGTCCATCTAGTAGGCGTTTTCAGTATTTCTGTGAGCATCAGAGGAGGACCCAGATCACTGGGAGCCTGTAGTGTTAGTCACTGGGGACCCAGCAGTGAGTGATACAGTATAAGACCCCAGAGTAAAAGAGACAGAATTAAACTAATAAAAGTAATGAAATAATTTAAAGATTTATGACAACTATTAAGAATGGTATAAAGCGAAGAATTATGGTAGATGGAAACAGGTGGGGAAGAGGGGTCTCGGGAAAAGGTGGCTGGAGAAGGACTTTCTTGAAGGTGATGTCTGTCGACTGAAATAAAAATGCACAACCTAATAGCTGAGAATTGTGTTTTATTTGGCAGACTTGTTAAGGACTGAAGCCGGGGTGACAGCCTCTCAGATAGCTCTGAGAGGCTGTTCCCAAGAGGTAAGGGAAGAGCCAGGGTATAGAGGAGTTTTGCAAACATCAGGTAGTTGAACATCAAAAGATTTCTACTAATTAAAGGAAAAACAAAAATCTCAAGTGAATGAATTTAGCACTTTTCTGTATGGGAAGGTGCAAGAGCCTGGGTTCATTGAAATCATTCCTTTGATATGCACCTTAACTTACCTAAGGCCAGAATCCTGTTTTCTCCATCTTTAATCCCCTCAGCGTGGGGAGTGCGGGGGCGGGGTGCAGTGGCCTGATGGCGGCAACATCCTTTTTTTACTGATACGGCAGGTGACTTTCTTCTTCCACACATCTAAGGTGAGACCTCGTGGTTGAGAGGCAGTTGGCCATACAGGAGCATTCTGGGAAGCAGGAACAGCATTTGCAAAGTCCTTGAGGTAGGAGAGAGGATAGTATCCTTGCAAAACAGAAAGGAGACCAGTGTGGTTAGAGTGTAATGAGGGAGGGAGAGGGTGGCAGGACAGGGGTTTGGAGAGGTTACTAGGAATGAGATTGTAAAGGTGAAGCATTTGATGGTTTTGTTGTTGTTTTTAATTAAGAATCGCAAGCAGGATTGTGACAAGGTCTAAGTTATCTTTTAAAAAAAAATTTTTTTAACACCTTTATTGGAGTATAATTGCTTTACAATGGTGTGTTAGTTTCTGCTTTATAACAAAGTGAATCAGCCATACGTATACATATATCCCCATATCCCCTCCCTGTTGCGTCTCCCTCCCATCCTCCCTATCTCACCCCTCTAGGTGGTCACAAAGCACCAAGGTGATCTCCCTGTGCTATGCGGCTGCTTCCCACAAGCTATCTATTTTACCATTTGGTAGTGTATATATGTCCATGACACTCTCTCACTTCGTCCCAGCTTACCCTTCCCCCTCTCCGTGTCCTCAAGTCCATTCTCTATGTCTGCATCTTTATTCCTGTCCTGCCCCTAGGTTCATCAGAACCATTTATTTTTTTTAGATTCCATATATATGTGTTAGCATACAGTATTTGTTTTTCTCTTTCTGACTTACTTCACTCTGTATGACAGACTCTAGATCCATCCACCTCACTACAAGTAACTCAATTTCGTTCCTTTTAATGGTTGTGTAATATTCCATTGTATATATTTGCCACATCTTCTTTATCCATTCATGTGTCGACGTAAGTTATCTTTTTAAAAGATCATCCTGGTTGCTGTGTGGAGAATAGACTGTAGAAGGACCAGAGAAAATAACAGTGCTTTAAAGAACAAGTGGGAGTTTGTGAAAAGGACATTGGAGGTTAGGACATTACAAGCAGGGGAACCACACATACAAAAGCACAGAGGCAGAAAACCTCCTGGTGTGTCCAGGAATCACAGGTAATTTGACATAATTGGAATGTATAGTGTGGTAGCATGTATACAGGGCAGAGTAGCATGTAATAACAGTTCAACAAATGCTGGCTGAATAATAGAATGGACTTAGATGGTTCTTAGCTTGTGACTCTATTATATTCAGTCTGTTTTTTGTTAGTTTCCAGAGCCTTGGGTGTAGTTCACCTCCCTGTCTAAATTATAAGTTCTTTGAAAGCAGAGGGAGAATCAAATACTTCTTTCTTACCAGCTACATAAATGAAATTTGTTTAAATCGAATGACATAGCAATACTTGAAAACGAGAAGATCCAGGGAGTGTGTTATAAGGGGTTAAGAGCATAGACTTTGGGGTCAGGTCAGATAGCCTTGGGTTTATGCTTTGAGCACCACACTATCTGTGTGATCTTAGAAGAGTTATTTAATATCTCTGGGCCTCCTATTTCTTCACATGGGAAAATGGAGAAATCAATAAATCCTACCTTTTAGGGTTGCTGTGAGGATTGAGATAAATATCTATAATTCTACAAAGTACCCGGCAATGGTGTAAACACTTGATAAATGGTAGCGATTTGTCGTGTGTTTGAAGTAGCAGGGTTTGTCTGTAACGAGGTCTAGGGCTACAGGAAGCAGCTGGGAGTCAGGAGGCCGGTCTCCTAGGAAAGTCTGCCAGCAGCTCAGAGGGTGACCTTGCCTTCTACTTCTTAACACAAATGCTCTTAGATATGATGGCGCACTTCAAAGCAGACACCCTGAAATTTGAAATTCAGATATTTCAAAGCTTGACCTTAATAATGAAAATGAGGGCTTGAGGTCATCTTTTGTTCATGCTGTGGAAGTTGCTGCTGGATTATTGAGAAATTGCTTTCATGGTTGCATTAGTAGAAGTCAGGGTGCTTTTAAAGAGTCATTCCTAAGTTCAGCAGTGATTTCATAGATTCTGCCTTAACCTCAAAATACAGGTTAAGTAATACTGTTCTCTTATAGATGATAATGTCAGGCATAGAGAAGTATAGTAACTCCCCTCTCACATGTTCCCAATATAGGTGACTATTATATAGAGGAATTGATCTGTGAAACCATTGGATCAGCCTAATGATATTTTGAAAAGCATCATCCAAAACTCACTTGTTAGCTCCTTGACTTTCACCATCAACCTGGGCTTCATCATTTTCATGTTAGTTTCTCCTTGGTTCTAGAATCACTAGTAGTTTGGAGGAAAAGAGCATGGCCTAGGAATTAGAAGGCCTGGTTTTTGGACCCACAATGGTTCTCTCTTGGGCAAGTTACTGAATATCTCCAAGCCTTAGTTTCCACATGTGTAAAATGCCTCACAGTGCTACCGAGAGGATTCAAGGAGAGAACATACATAACATTAGCATGAATAGAGCTTGGTCAAAGAGGGAATGAGGGTGTGTGAGTTAATGAATGAGAAATCTCAGATCTTCTGTACTTTCCCATCTTCAGCACATGTGATTGTTTCTCATCATGGCTTTGCTTCATAGTTCGTTTTGTTGTGTGGGGGCCTCTCTGCTGTGTTTGCCAATGACGTCCTCCTGTGATGACTTCCATTGCAGTGGAGCTACTCACGCTCTGTTTGACTTCAGCTGGCACTTCCCTTTTTCCGAGACGGTCTCCAGCAGAGTGGTTAGGACCCCAGATTCTGGACTCAAATATCTGGCTTCTGATCTCCGCTCTGCCGCTTACTGCTCTGTGACCATGGATTGTGCCTCAGTTTTCTCATCTGAACATGGAAAGAATGACAGCATCTTCATAGGTTCAAATGAGAATCAAATAAATGGATACATATACTTGAAACAGTGCCTGGCACTAGTAAGTGTGTAATAATTATTAGCTATCATTATTGTTGACACGCCCCCCCTTTTGAATGAGATCAATGGTTTGACAAAGTAGCTTCAGAGTTAGTCATACTCCCGAAACTGGGATCACTTTAATAACATTTACTTGGTCATTGTATTAGTCAGGGTTCTCCAGAGAAACAGAACCAGTAGTAGCACATATATTTTATATACTTATATTTACATATTAGATTGTATATATTACATATATAATATTTATTTAATCATTAAGTATGAGGAATTAGGGACTTCCCTGGTGGCGCAGTGGTTAAGAATCCGCCTGGGTTCTCCAGAGAAACAGAACCAGTAGTAGCACATATATTTTATATACTTATATATTACATATTAGATTGTATATATTACATATATAATATTTATTTAATCATTAAGTATGAGGAATTAGGGACTTCCCTGGTGGCGCAGTGGTTAAGAATCCGCCTGCCAGTGCAGGGGACACAGGTTCGAGCCCTGGTCCGGGAAGATCCCACGTGCCAGGGAGCAACTAAGCCCGTGCGCCACAACTACTGAGCCTGCGTGCCACAACTACTGAAGCCCGCGCGCCTAGAGCCTGTGCTCCGCAACAAGAGAAGCCACCACGATGAGAAGCCCGCACACTGTGGCAAAGAGTAGCCCCTGCTCGCCACAACTAGAGAAAGCCCGTGCGCAGCAATGAAGACCCAACACAGCCAAGAAATAAATAAATAAGTTAAAAAAAAAAAAAAAAAAGAAGGATGAGGAAATGGCTTACACAATTATTGAGGCTAAGAGGTCCCATGATCTGCCATCTGTAAGCAGGAAAGCCAGTGGTGTAATTCCAAGTCCAACAGCCTGAGAACCAGGGGAGCCAATGGTACAAATCCTAGTCCAAGGCAGGAGAAGATGAGTTGACCTGTCCCAGCTCAGTAAGTGAGGCAGGAAAAATTGAGCAAATTCTTTCCTTCTGCTTTTGTTCTATTCAGACCCTCAGTGGACTGCTGCATGATGCCTACTCACATTAGGGAGGGCAATGTGCTCTGCCGAGCCCACTGATGCAAATGCTGTCTTCCTCCAGAAACACCCTCCAGACACATCAGAAATAATATTTATCAGGACACTCTGTGGCCACATAAAATTAACCATCCTAGTCGTCGTACTTTTATGGCCCTTTATAGAAAGAATTGGTTTATCCATTCATGAATTGGAAACAAAGAAATACCTACTGCCCAGGGCTGAATGACATTGGAGGCCTTGTATATGTTGTTTGTTGTTGCTGTTGGTTGTAGACGTCATAGTAGAATCTGTAAGGTGATGAAACATGCGATAGTAGAATTAGGCCTGCATACAAACACTTGTACACATGTGTATATGCATAAACATATATATGATTCATAAAATATAGGCATGATATACAAAGATGTGTATGCAGAGGTGTGTGTGTGTTCTGTAAAAATGGTAGAAGTGGGCGAACTGGTGGTAGAGGTGGTAGAAGTTGAAGTCCAAGTGTAGAGGTGGAAGTGGTAGTAAACATAGTAGTGGAAGTGAAAGTAAAGAAGGATGAGGAAATGGCTTACACAATTATTGAGGCTAAGAGGTCCCATGATCTGCCATCTGTAAGCAGGAAAGCCAGTGGTGTAATTCCAAGTCCAACAGCCTGAGAACCAGGGGAGCCAATGGTACAAATCCTAGTCCAAGGCAGGAGAAGATGAGTTGACCTGTCCCAGCTCAGTAAGTGAGGCAGGAAAAATTGAGCAAATTCTTTCCTTCTGCTTTTGTTCTATTCAGACCCTCAGTGGACTGCTGCATGATGCCTACTCACATTAGGGAGGGCAATGTGCTCTGCCGAGCCCACTGATGCAAATGCTGTCTTCCTCCAGAAACACCCTCCAGACACATCAGAAATAATATTTATCAGGACACTCTGTGGCCACATAAAATTAACCATCCTAGTCGTCGTACTTTTATGGCCCTTTATAGAAAGAATTGGTTTATCCATTCATGAATTGGAAACAAAGAAATACCTACTGCCCAGGGCTGAATGACATTGGAGGCCTTGTATATGTTGTTTGTTGTTGCTGTTGGTTGTAGACGTCATAGTAGAATCTGTAAGGTGATGAAACATGCGATAGTAGAATTAGGCCTGCATACAAACACTTGTACACATGTGTATATGCATAAACATATATATGATTCATAAAATATAGGCATGATATACAAAGATGTGTATGCAGAGGTGTGTGTGTGTTCTGTAAAAATGGTAGAAGTGGGCGAACTGGTGGTAGAGGTGGTAGAAGTTGAAGTCCAAGTGTAGAGGTGGAAGTGGTAGTAAACATAGTAGTGGAAGTGAAAGTAGTGAACTCTGTGCCAAGCACTGCACTAAGCACAGCATATAATATACATCACCTCATCCTCATAAAAAAGAGGATTAAAGGAAGAAGTGACTTGGGTCCAATTACCAATCCAGGATCACAGCCAGGTAAAGCTGAGATTCAACCCCACAACTCTCTTTGCATAGCCTGTGTCTCCTTATAAGAATTCTGCTCAACTGCTTCGTCTTTAACCACTATCTTACATGTTGAAGACAGAGGTTGGAAGAGCTTATGAGGAAAAAAAAAAAATCCTTTAAAAGTTCTCGTGCATTTTTGTGAACCTGGAATGAATGCATTTTGAGATCGATTTTAGATAGAATGGATGCCATTTTTTAAAGTCTTAATGATCAGTTATTTGATTCAAGAGTTAATTCTTTCACTCAAGAATTTCTTAAGTGAAAAGCCTGTGGGGAGAGTAGTCTTACAAGAAGTATTTGTTGGAAACAGGAACTTTCCCAGTTTGGGACTTGGAGTAATTGAGAAATCGGATGGTCTCATCCTTCCTTGTCACCAGGAACCTGCGGAATGTCACAGAGAGCAGCTGCTGGCTAAGCTACAGGTGTTCTTCCTGTTTCCAGAACATGTGGGCCATTGACATAAGTGGAAGAAGCTGGATTTTTCAACTTAGGTCCACACCCCTAATAAAACAAATTCAAAAGCCTCACTGGTTTTGCTGTTCAAGTCTCAATCGTTCTACTTTAATGCAAGCTCTTTAGATTTTCTAGAACTGTCTCGCAGTGAAACTTTTCGACTCACCCTCATGCAGTGTGGCACAGGAGAAGATGAGAAAGGAAACGTACCCGTCAGGCATTTCCCGCGTTAACTCAGTTATTCGCCCGTCAAATCGCCAATGACGCTATGAAGAAATGAAGGCTCTGACAAGCTAACTGTTCGACACCACACGACCAGTGAGAGGTGGATGGGGTGAATCTAGTTACAGTGCCCGACACGTGGTAAACCCTCCACAAATAGCACCTAATCCTGTCATGAACAATTTCTCTGTTTGACCAAATGAGCAGATGTTTGAATGAGCTGCGTAAGCTGCTTCCCTAGCATGTACACTCTGATACAGAGGTTGACGAATTATTTTCTCCAAAGGAAGGCGGTAGCCCAGGGGTGGACATGGCAAGTGGAAACAACCAAAAGGGGAGGTCACAAGTCTGTGTTTTAGCCAGAGAGACCCCTAGTTGTTCAAAATTCTATTTCGAAGATAGGTTTCCGAGCGTCCAAACACAATTAGAAAATACCTGCTTTTGTAAATCATCTGTAACATTTCCACTGCATTTATGGAGCTCTTGTTTCTCCAGGAACATAGATATTGTTGAAGATATCATTAAGAAACATTCGTGTTTTATTATGTAATATTTAAATGACTAGAGGTTTTCTGTAAGAAAGTCAGAAAAGATAGAAACTGATGCTATGCCAATAATAAAAGGAACCTTCCAAAATGCAAACCTCAACACTTCTTTTTAAAAATACTGTAATTTTTATTATATAATAAAATTACTAACCCAATTTTGGTGGGATGCCTATATGCAGAGAGCAAATATTTCATTCAATATCTATAATATATCTTTAAAGTAGACTTTATTATTTATTATTTATTAGTACTGTTTTATAGAGTAGGAAACTGGGGATTTAAGGCATTTATTCAATACTTTAAAACTAGAAAATGGAAGAGATAGGACTCAAATTCAAATGTCTGACCCCAAGCTCCGAGTTTGTCTGTAATTCTGTGTTGCCTCCCCAAAACGTCTGAAGTCCTGGCGACATGAATGTTTTAATAAATGTGGAAACAATGAAATTGAAGCATAGATGTATTTAAATTATAGAGTTATTTCTTCCCAGCAATCCAAGTTCATTATATTGACCCATGTTGTATTAAATCAAGGTAGATCTCAGATCTGGTTTTAATGGACCAGGAAAAAGATAAAAGACATCCTCAGGTAACAAAAAGGGAAGCTTAAATACATGTACAATATCTTTTTTCCCTTTCAGCATTAATCCTGAGACTGCCTCTCTACAAAGACAGTTGATCTGAAAGATGACTTTTTTTTTTACATTCTCTTGAAATTCTTTCAGATCATCTGAAGTCAGATATTTATTCATTTCTGACAAAAATAGTCCACGAAATTGATTACACATCTTCTTTCATTATTTCCGTAAATTGTTTCTTATTAATAAAGTTAATTTACCATAGACACATTGAGATTGTTAGGCCATTGGAGCATAAGATATATGGCGTAGTCTATAATTTAAGAACGTTTCTTTGGGGCTTCCCTGGTGGCGCAGTGGTTGAGAGTCCGCCTGCCGATGCAGGGGACACGGGTTCGTGCCCCGGTCCGGGAAGATCCCACATGCCGCGGAGCGGCTGGGCCCCTGAGCCATGGTCGCTGAGCCTGCGCGTCCGGATCCTGTGCTCCGCAACGCGAGAGGCCACAACAGTGAGAGGCCCGCGTACCGCAAAAAAAAAAAAAGAATGGTTTCTCTGGATTATTTCAAGGAGGGGGAGGGGAACAAAATGATGAGGGGCGATATTACTGGTGCATCAGAGTTCATATTTTTCCTCTTCAGTAAAATGAACTACTCATATACATCTTTTAAAATAGTACAGAGATTGTGAAAAAAAAAACCTGAAATATTCAAAGCGGTCAAACATAGGTGGGAAAACAATTGGTGGAATATGCTTATAAAATAAATAGAGGGAAAAAAGTAAAGAGAGAACTCCAACCTTTTCATTGTCTATAACAACTATAAGAATATGGGGAAAATCAGGAACAATACCAAAATGCAAAGAGCTCACTAGTGTGAAGGTGGGAGAATTATGGGTGATTTTTTTTCTCTCTCTCTCCTATCCACAGTTGGGGTGAAGAAGTGATTTTTCATTTGCTGTGGATACAGTTGAAGTCCCCTTTGTTTCATTCCCTAGTCCCATTTCTCATTCTTTCTTCCCAGAGGCAACTCCAACTGTGAATGTTGGAGTGAATCCATTTAGGGTATTTCTTATTCTTCAGCTACAAACTCAGATATCTGTTAAAGATACGGTATTTTAAAGTTTTGTATAAACAGCATCTCATTTTATCCTTCCGAAACTTGAATTTTTTCAAAGCTGTTTTCATATTCTATCTATGATGATGCATGTACGTCTAGTTTATTCATTATAATTGCATATTGTATGTGTTTCATCATATGTATCACAATTTGTGTATTTTCTTACTGAAGGACATTTAGATTGTTTTATATTTTCACCTTTTCAAATGACACTGCAATGGTAATCCTCATGTATTTCCAGGTGAATATAAGCAAGTTTCACTAGGTTATTTACTTAAAGTAGAATTGCTAAACAATAGTAAATAAGGAACTACAGTTTTTCTAGATATTGAAAAATTGTCTCCCAAAATGGCTGTGTCAATTCATACTTTCAAACCAGTGTAAAGAGTTTCTGTTTCTCCATGTTCTTGCCAAATGTGATGTTATTTTCCAATTTGGGGATTCTTGCTGAATTGTTGGATATGAACCAAATTCTCATTGTCTTCACTCCATTTCCCTGTTGACTATAAGGCTGCATATTTACTTCTGTAAACTATTCCGTTTTTCTCTTCTGTGATGTCTATCATATCCTTTTGTCCAATTTTCTATGGATTTGTTTTTTTTCCTATTTCAGGAGTTCCCAACAGAGTTTAGATACCGGCTGAAGTTTATTATACTTTGCCATTAAGTGTGATATTTGGTAGTATTTAATCTAGTTAAGAGAGTTATCTATGTGAAATGCTTTTTTGCATCTATTAAAATAATTTGGGTTTTTTTCCTCTCTTACTGTTTCAGTGTGATTAAGTGCAATAATTTGCATCAGATAGATTTTCTGATGTTGAGCCATCATTGAAGTCTTGGAATAAATTTTAGTTATTCTCGAGTTAAATTTAATACTGACTAATTCATTTATTTAGTATTTAGTGAGTTTGGGCTAAAATTTCCTTAAGTGAAATGGGGCTTTATTTTTATTTTATTGTTTGGTCATTTTGTGGTTTTCATATCAAAATTACACTATCCTCTGCAAATGAGTAGGGTAGCTTATCTGTTTCTCTATCCCCTGAAACTTTGCTAAAACTTGCTCATAAAACTACTTAGCAGACGAAAAGGAGAGAGGTGACCCGAGTGTGGAGGCGGGTGTGTGTACTATTGATTCAAGCCCTTTGATGGTTTATTGGCCTATCAGTCTTTCTAGTTCTTCTTCAGTCACTGTGGTAATTTTATATTTCCTTATTAGTTTGCCAAATTTCCCTAAATTTTCAAATTTATTGGCAGAGAGCTGATCTTAACATTTTCTTAGATTTCTGAAAATCTAAAACTAACTTTAGTTTTGTCCCCTTTCGTATCTGTGATTTGCGTATATGTGTGTGTAACTTCTCTCATTTTCTTGAGCAGTCATGCTAAAGTATGGTCAAATATTAATATACCTACCTAAGCTTTCCTTTGGATAGTTTGTTTTGCATCTCTTTCTCCATACATTGATATGGGAGCTTTGGTTTGTCTGGTGGTTTTGAGCTGCATTAGCGAGATTTTTACAACGTCCTGTCCAGATACTCTCCATTTTTATTGGAGTAGACTAATCTATGTACATTTATTGTGATTCTTGATCGATTTGGACTTTTTCCCATTATAGTTTATGCTTTAAATTTACTATGCAATTCCCTTACATGCATTTTTTTCCTTTTCTGCCTTCTTCTTTAATATTTAAGCTTTCTCATTGAATATTTTCCTTCTACCAGTTGAGAAGTTAAATATTCTATTTCTGTTCTTTTTAGTGATTACAATTAAAGGCATCCACAATTAACCAAGTCTAATGATAATCAAAATCTCTATCCTGCTCCTAAATGATACCTGAGAATAACTCCCATAGCCCTCTTTCACAATCTTCCATATTATTATTTAGTATTTTAAGTCTATTTTATTCTTAAACTTCTACAAATTAGTTATTTTTTTACAGTCAGTATTTATTTAGATTTACCAATAGCTTTATTAATTTCTTTGATCACCATTGTTTCTTATATGATATTTCAGTACTAGTTCAGTTTCATTTGATGTTTTCAGCAAGGATCTGGGAGCAGTGAGTACACGTATCTGTACTCTGAAAACATCTTTGTTTCTCTCTTGCCCTTGAATGATAGTATATCTGGAGAGGATTTTACATTGACAGCTATCTTAACTCATTGCCTTAAGATACCCACCATCCCCAGCAGCTGTTGTTGCTAATGAGAAGTCCATTGCCAGTCTGACTGCTATTCCTTTGTAGATAATCTGTCTTTTCTCTCACACAACTTTTACATTTTTTTCTTTCACTTATTCTGATTTATTAAAAACTGTATACCTGTGGATTTATTATTAAAGCTGCTTCAATAGATAGATTTATTTCCCTTTTCAATATTAAAGTCTTAGC
Organism: Physeter macrocephalus; assembly: GCF_002837175.3. NCBI lineage: Eukaryota > Metazoa > Chordata > Mammalia > Artiodactyla > Physeteridae > Physeter > Physeter macrocephalus. Next base: position 136,829,937 of record NC_041217.1, read on the forward strand.
TATTATCATTGGAATATTGGCTCCTTTTCATCATCCTCTTGACTTTCTCATTCTATCCTCCCTACTGTGAGCTCTCTTTTAAGACTTTACATCTCTTAATCTCTCTGTGCTACATGCCAGGTGACTTCCTCAGGCCTAACTAATTCACCAGTTCTCTCTTCTGCTGTGTCTAGTCTACTTTTCAACTTCTACATTTTTATTTCAAAAACTATATTTAATGAAATATTGCCATTTGCAATAACATGGATGGACTTGGAGGGTATGATGCTAAGTGAAATAAGTCAGGCAGAGAAAGACAAATACTGAATGTAATCACTTAAGTGTGGAATCTAAAAAATAAAACCAGTGAATATAACAAAAAAGAAGTAAATTCACAGATATAGAGAACAAAATAGTGGTCACCAGTGGAGAGAGAGAAGCGGAAAGGGGCAAGATAGGGGTAGGGGATTAAGAGATACAAACTACTGTGTATAAAATAAATAAGCTATGAGGATATATAGTACAGCACAGGGAATATAGCCAATATTTTATCATAACTATAAATGGAATATAACCTTTAAAAATTGTGAATCACTGTGCTGTACACCTGAAACTTATGTAATATTGTACATCAATTATACCTCAATTTAAAAATTAATTTAAAAAAACTATATTTATGATTTCCATAACTCCTATCCTGTCCCCAAATCTATATTTTTTTCACACTCTATTGTTTTTCCTAATGGCTTTTATTCCTCACGTTATTTCTTTGAACACTTAAAACAAACTTATTTTAATGTCACTTTCATATCATTCTAATATTTAATTCTCCCATTCGTTACATCTTCTGACTCCCTATGGTGGTTCATCTCCTTGTGTGATTGGCAGTTTTTCATTATACACTTGTTTTGAGTGGGAATTGTTTCCTTTGGAAACCATAGGTGCCATGGGTGTGGGAGCATATTTACAGAATGATTTCAGACTTCCTTTACAAGGCAGGTTGGGGGTGGATTTCAAGTAGCCGTTTTGGCTTTGTGTCTCAGAAATACCCAGATCGTATGCATCTAGAACCCCTACTCAGTGCTGGGTTGTAGAGTTTCTGCCTTCTCGTGGGTGTGACTCTTTGAGCTCCAGTGGCCCTGGTCAGATAGCAGACTTCCCTGTTTGCTCCCTGGGAGAGTGCACAGTTATTTTTTAGAATTAGTTTTAGAGGTGGGATGGCATTTTGTGACCCTGGACCTTATTCTTTTAACTCAGTTCCAGCTTCCCATTCAGATGAGGGCTGTGGCTCAGACTGAACTTCAATCCCCAGCCATCAAATCCCCAGCCACCCAATCAGTGAGATCTTTCTTGGATCCCAATTTCCCATGGAGTACCTTGGCTGCAATTCTCACGGATATCTTTAATTGTTAAGTTTCCTCTTTATGTCTGGCACCTGGGGATTTTTACCTTATTGATTTCTAGGTTAGTTATGGGTTCTTGTTATAATTCTTTGCATCGTTATACTTCATCCAGAATCTCCTCTGTATTTAAAGTGGGGGTGGAATGCCTTCCATGTCTGTTTAGGTCACCATATGGACCAGACTTACTTATATTACTTCTCTAATGAGGAAGAAGATACCCAAAGTTTGAAAATATGTTTAAAAAATGTTTTGCTTTAAGTAACTTTTTTCCTCCACACTTCTCAGTGCTGAATTTGAAGAACCGCATAATTATGAGGCAACAATTCCCTGTCTGAGACACTCCAGCAACTCCATTAACCAGTGCACCACAAAAGAGACTGCTGATTGTAAGTCTGCTAAGCCAATTAATATTGTAACCCTGTATGGAATGAAAATGTGTCCAAAATGGTATTTTCCCCCCAGCTAACTCTAAGTTTAAAAATTCACAGCCATGTTGCTTTACTATCACATTTCCTTTTATTTTTTTCCTTGTCTAGTCTCTTAAAAATATAAATAAACCCAGTTGGGCATCAGGGCTGTCTCCTAGCCCTAGTGCTGCCTTCTCTCTACCCTCTTCTATTCTCTCCTTCACCAATCTGCTTAGATGCGTTGCCTTTTGTAGATACGTGGGAGGGAAAATCAAGATATGGCGATTCATTTTTCTTCCTTCTCCTCCCATGGAAACATCATCTCTTTTCTCGTGGTGTCTGTCTTGAAGTCCCCTGGAAACTCAGTGTGTGGAGAGGGAGATAAGAGACTGTGGGAATGAGGTCCTTGTGTTTAGCCTGAAGAGAAGCAGAGGATTCATTAAAAGGATCTGACCACTCGTTCAGAGTTAAGTCTTCCGACAAAGCTCAGAACTTTCAGTGAAAAAAGAGACCCCCTCAGGCAAGATGATGAAGAAGCAGGGACCCACAGCATTTCTACAGGTTTCTATGTCTTTGTTCTGCCTATAGTATCAGCCAATTTTCTACAAAAGGCATAAATATTAGTGCTGGAATAAACACTAGTATTTATGGAGCCTGTACTATGGGCCACGGTTCTGTGTTAAGACCTCCGTGTACATCCCTTTTGATATAGAGGCTGTATTAACCCACTTTTGGAGACAGAAAACTGAAGATCAGAGAGATTGAGTTGCATAAGGTCGCACAAGTAATACACGGTAGGGCTGTAATGTGCAACGGTTCAGACTGCCTCTAAGATCCATGCTCTTTGCACAATTTTATGCTGCTTCTCAGTCAAGAATGTTGACTTCCCTGAAAGGAGAGTTAGAGAGAGATCCTCTGCTACAACCTCTTTATTGTATAGACAAGAAGCCCAGGGCTCTGGGAGAGGAAGTCGTTTGCCTGGGATCACACACTTAGGAGGTTCACGGGTAACAGTTAGAACCCATTGAAATTTCCCTCCCCTCCCCTGGCAAATAAGGGGTTGAAGAACTCCTGGAAAAATTCTCTCCTAGACTGGGCAAACTCTCGATTCTCCCATTTGGCTTGTAAACTACTAGCCATAAGAAGCAGAACTCCTGTCCCCATCAACCCAGAAGGCAGTGCTGCTCCATACTTGGGGCGTCCAGGCCCTTGCCTTAAGGGCACGGCTTCTCAAATTATAATGTTTGCATGAATCACCTGGGGATCTTGTTAAAACATCGATTCTGGTTCAGTAGCTCTGGGTTGGGCCTGAGATTCTGCATTTCTAACAAGTGCCCTAGTGACCCTGATGCTGTTGGTCCACAGACCACACACTTTTAATAGAAGGGCTGTGGGCCCCGTTTGCACTACATTCCAACTGCGTTTTTCTACAAAGCTAAGAGCTCACAGGGCCAAGGGGATTCTCCAGTCAGAGCCTGCACCTTCTCTCTGGACTACAGGAGACCCCCAGAATGCCCTCCCATAAGTGGCTTGCTTGGGTCTCTTCCATAGGTCCTTCCTCCTCAGGACACATTGGGCTGCAGAGAGATCTGTTCATGGGGGGCAGGAGAGGATGGGGTTGACATATGCAAGGCCCCTCATGTGTAGGGTGAAGCTGAGGATTGAAAAGAAGGAAGGAAGGAAGCTGGACCAGTGGCCTGCATTTGTTCTCTCCAGGCCACAGATGTCCAAGGTGGGCCTGTGGGGGACATCATTTGAGATACCCAAAGAAGGAACCACTCACCCAGGCCTCTCTTCAGTCTTCAACTGAGGAATTCTTTGTGTCCCTCCGTGCTGCTAAGGAAGCAAGTGTTTATGACTGAAAAGAGAAAGGGCTCAGAAAATAACCCACTGATGCAACTGAGAGGTAACCGAGCAGAGGGCAATAGGAAGGCTGAGAGAAGGGTGAGAGAAGAGTGAGGGTGGTGAGAGCTTCCCAGGCCAGAATGGCATCCTGTGGGAGTTAGGAAGAGGGCTGCCAGGGCTGAAGAAGCTGGGGAACTGCAGCCTGGGATCAAAAAGATTCTGTTATATCCCCCACTCCTTTCTCTGTCCCTCTTTAAAAAGCCAAGATACAATTACCCTACAGGAAAAAAAGGGAAGGAAGTAGACTATTTGACCCCCACTTGTCCCTGTTCGTTTGACTGTTCCCATGTATTTCATCCTCTTTACACTTACTGGTTGAATGATATATGAACCTCAGTTTCTTCATCTACAAAATTGGTATAATGTCTCCTTTGTGTAATTGTTCTGTGTGTTTGAGAAGGTAATACATTTAAAGTCAAGTGAACTCTGCTCTGAGACGATGGAGCAGATGTACTTTTCCCTGGTCTCCCTGCTAAGTACAACTAAAACCCCTGGATAGTCTATGTAAAAGTTATATATATATATATATATATATATATATATATATATATATATATAGTGTATACATATATATATATACACTATATATACACACTATATATATTTATGTGTGTATGTATGTATATATATATATATATATATATATATATATATATATATATATAGTATTTTTTATATTAAAACATAAGAAAACTAGAACACTCTGAAAAGGTAGACCAGCTAGGGACCTCTGGACCCAACAAGGATAAGTGGTGAGTTCCTTGGGTTTTCTTCTTGCTTCATATATCCCAGACTTGGAGCTGAAGTAGCTGCCAACCCAGAAACACCAATGGGCACAGACAAAAGAGCTCCAACAGAAGCCTGCTCTTTCTGACCAAAGGACCAGGGAAAGAGGAGCCTAGAAAGACAGAAAGCCTCTAGATAACAACTGTTCTCCCCCAGCTAAATGTAACAGAAAACAAAACAAAACAATACTGACCCCCCCACCACCACCAGTCAATGCTGAGTGGGGAGCCTGGACATCCACCCTCATCAAGCTACAATGATGCACCCCAACCCCTCCTCTGAGGTGTTTTCAGAGAAGGCCAAGTAGAGAACTGGGACTTTCATCCCTGCCAGGGTAACAAAACTCCACTTACAGTGATAGCCAGTGAAGACCATAGGGGGAGCATGGACTCCAGCCCTCCACCCAGAAATAACAAGGCATCCCTTCCCCTCCCTATTGGGTTGGTGTCAGAGCAGACCTCGTGGAGAGTCAGGACTTTCACAAACACCCAGTAGTAAAGGCAGCCCCCCTTCCCTGTGGTATCAGCAAAAGCTGCGCTGGGAGCAATAACAAGACTTAGCAATCTTAAATGTATACACATGAAGTTCCAGAGCTGCAAAATATGTGAAGCAAAAACTGAAAAAAGAAATGGACAAATAGACTATTATAGTTTGAGACTTTAATATTCCTCTCTCAACAATTGACAAAACACCTAGACAAAAAATCAGTAAGAGTACAGTAGAATTCAACAACACTATCAACCAGTAGGATCTAATTGACATCAGTAGAATACACATACTTTTCAAAAGCCCATAAACATATTCCAAGATAGACCATATTCTGGGCCATAAAACAAACCTTAAAAAATTTAAAAGAATTTAAATTATGCAGAGTATGTTTTCAGACCACAATATAACCAAACTAGAAATCAAGAACCGAAAGGTAACAGTAAATTCTCCAAACACTCAGAAACAAAACAACACTTCTAAATGTGGATCAAAAAGTAAGTCTCAAGGGAAATCAAAACATACATTTGAACTAAATGAAAATAAAACATACCCAAAATTGTGGAACACAGCTAAAGCAATGCTGAGAGGGAAATTTTAGCCCTAAATTCTTATATGAAAAATAGGAAAAGCCTCAAATCTAAAATCCTACCTCAAGAACATAGTAAAAGAAGAGCAAAATAAATCCAAAGCAAGTATAAAGGAAGAAGCAATAAAGAAACTTAAATAAACTTGAAAACAGGAAAAAAACAGAGAAAAATCAATGAAATCAAAAGCGTGTTCTTTGAAAAGAGCGATATAATTAACAATCCTCTAGTAAGACTGACAAAGAAACAAAGAAGACACATATTAACAATATTAAGAGCAAAACAGAGATATCATTACAAACCCTGCAGATGTCAAAAGGATAAGTGAATATTATGGACAACTGTATACATGTAAATTTTGACAACTTAGATAAATATTGAACAATTCCCCCAAAAACACAACTCACCCAATATAAATCATTTGAATAGCCCTGTAATTATTAAGAAAATTGAATGCATAATTTAAAAACATAAGAAAGTGATCTGTAAGTCTAGGTAATTTCGGTGGAGAATTCTACCAAATGTTTAAAGAAAAATTAATACCAATTCTACACAATCTCTTCCGAAAAATAGAAGTGGAAGCTAGCATTAACCTGATACCAAACCCAGATAACAGTACAAAAGAAGAAAACTGCAGATCAATATCCTTCATGAGTATAGTCATAAAAATCCTTAACAAAATATTAGCAAATAGATTTCATCAAGATAGAAAAATAATTATATACCACGACTAAGTGTGGTTTATTCATTGTAAAGTTGGTTCAGTACTCAAAAATCAATCAATTAAATCTGCCATATTGACAAGCTAAAGAAGAAAAAAAATCACACAACCATATCAATCAATGCAGGAAAAGTGTTTGACAAATTCAACACCAATTCATGATAAAAACTCTCAGAAAAATAAGAATAGAGGGGAACTTCCTAAACTAGATAAGAACATTTACAAAAAGTTTGCATGATACTTAATGATACAACTCTGAATACTTTACCCCTAAGATTGGGAACCAGGCAAGGATGTCCACTTTCACCACTCCTATTCAATGTAGTGCTGGAAGTTCTAGTGAGTGCAATAAGGCAAGAAAAGGAAATAAAGGAATAGAGATCAAAAAGAAAGAAACAGTCATTATTTGCAGATGACATGATTGTCTAAGTAGGGTATCTCAAGGAATGTACAAAAAAAAAAAAAAGAAAACCTTCTAGAACTGATAAATGAGTTCAGCAAGGTCACAGTATACAAAATAAACATTAAAAAATCAATTGTGTTTCTATATACTACCAATGAACACTTGAACACTAAAAATGAAAAAAATGTAATACCATTTACAATCACTCAAAAAAGATAAATGCTTAGACTAAAATCTAGCAAAACATGTATAAGAGTTAAATGTTAAAAACTACAAAATGCTGATGAAATCAAAGAAAATCTAAATAAATGGAGAAACATTTATGGATTGGCAGACTGAATATAGTAAAAATATTAATTCTCCCCAAGTTGATATACAGGTCTAATGCAATTTATAGTAAAATCCCAGCAAGATTCTTTTATAGATATAGACAATATTATCCTAAAATGTGCATGGAAAGGCAAAGAAACTAGAATAGCTTAAAACAGTTTTGGAGAAGAAAAAGTGGGAGGTATCAGACTACCTAATTTTAAGAATTATAGCTTCTGTAACCAAAACTGTGTGGTATTGGCAGAGAGAAACACATAGAACCATAGAACAAAATTGAGAACCCAGAATTAAGACCTACACAAATATGCCCAACTGATTTTGTTTTTTTACAAAATTGTAAAGCAATTCAGTGGAGGAAAGATAGCCTTTTAACAAATGGTGTTGGAGCAATTGGATATCCATAGGTAAAAAAATAAATGAACCTCAATGTAAGTCTCACATCTTATAAAAAAAATTAGCTTAAAATGGGTTTCTTCCTTCCTCTGCCTGCCAATGGTGAGGAATCTAAATGCTACCTTTCTGGGACAAAGAATGAGGGGGAAAGGAAGGGAAGGAGGAAGAAGCTTTGCCATCACTTTTGGGTGAGTCTGTCCCTTAAACAATGCCCAGAAAACAGAAGGCCATCACCTCAGGGGTGCATAGCTCGGCATAGGTGCCTTTCTGAAGCTTCACCTTTTCGTACAGAACTTGGTGATGTGTAAGCAGGATTTAGGCTTGTCTGGAAGCTCTGCAGAATTGTCCTCAGAGCTCATCTACACCGGTGCCTTTCAGACTGTGCTTCCTAGGACCAAGGGCTGTCCTAAGGGGTCCTGGAGACCCTCGGGGATAACTTCCAGAGAAGTTCTGTTTATGCTCCTGTAACATTGCGTTTAAATGAATGATTCCATGGCTAGAAAAAAGTTTGAAAGCCATTTCCTACTGAGCGAAGCTGGGCAAGTTGCTTCATTTCTCCGGTGTCTATTCCTCCTCAGTAAATCAGAATCTTAGTAATGATTATCATAAAAATAGTTAGCTATTTATTATTATTGTCTTTATAATATTAGTAATAATTGTCTCACCTCCTGGTATAAAACAGGTGAAGGGACTTTTCCAAAGTCACACAGGGAGTTAGTAAATGGAAAAAGAGCTGAGGCCTGGAAGACATGACCATGATATGATACTGCAGTTGGAGAGTTGCTGAGGACCATCTTCTGATATTTGTCCTTGTTCTCCCTGCTGGGACAAAGCTATTCAGTGGAAAGAGTTATATAACTCCCTGTGGAAAGTAAGTGAGGGCTCTAACGCTTTGGGTTACATCCTCCTGTTATATTATAATTCCTAGTCCTTTCCTGACCCCCTGGGATGTGATATCTGTACTTTATATTCCTACGTTGGGAGCAGGTTTTGATGGCAACACTTACTATTGGGAGAACCTCCACTTTGCTAAAAAACAGTATCAAATTATGAATGCATTATTAATTGTGTGTGGATTATCTTTGTTTACTAGCCTTAGCAAGTATTGAATAAGTCCTCTCTGAGCCTTGGTTTTCCCATTTCGAGGACAGAATAGTGTCTCCCTCCCCACCAGGTGGCAGGTAGAAGCAAAGAGATCATTATTTCTTAATTCTTTCAAAAACACAGAACAGTAAATAAGTGGGAGGGAGAGAGAAGGAGATTATCATTTTTAAAATTGGAAAATAAATTTATGCTTGAAAAGGATGAGGCAGACTGCATTATAAACAGGTATTCTTAAATGTTTTTAAAGCACGTAATAGCAGAATAAAATGTGTTGATTCAAAAACTGGTGAAAATAAGAGTGTACAGTTACCGAAGCTGAAGTACATGTTATTAATCCTCCACGCAGAATTTTAGGTCCCTGTGTCAACAATCACATGCACGTAGTCCCTAAAGAAAAACTGTGATTTCATTTACTTTATTAATGGATTTTATGTGTAGAATAATAATGGCTAAGAAATGCATGTTATTGTTTGGTCAGTTCTGTAAACTAAAGCTTTAGGACTCTAGCAGCAAGAAAGAGAAAAGGAACTGGGGACGTCCTGTTTATTATGCATGCATATTCATTAACAGGAGGGGGAAAACTTTTATAGATAACTTATAAGCAAAGAAAAATTAAATTAGCAATTTTATCAGAAAACGTCACTTTCTAGACAACGTCTGGTGTTCTGCTAGGTATACGTGACTTACATCATCTCCTTTAAACTCCCCATGAACTCTGGAAGGCAGGTTCCAGTTGTCCCCGTTTCACAGATGAGCAATCTGAGGTTCGAAGAAATGAAGTAATTTGTCTGCAGTTCCACTGGTAGGAAGTGGCACGACTAGGCTGTGAACCCAAATTCTTGCTACTACTTGTATTTGTTAATGGTTAAATTTGGCATCGTCATTAAATAAAATCCACGAAACTTTTGGAAAAAATCAAAAGGTATTCGAGCCTTAGTTGGTGACCAGTCTCCTCTTTCCAAGCTGTACTGAGGAAACAAAACGCTCATGGAGCCGAACACTTTTAGACGTGCTGTGGAGTTTGACTTGTTGAAGTGGGATTTGGACTTTGTTGGCCTTTTTCCTTTCCCTTTCCTTTCAAGTTTGCCTTCTGATTGCTACCACTAAATTGCAGCACTTTCTCTTCATCGTAGAGTATGAATCTACTTAACAAAAAGGAGACTGAAAATTGTTTCAAATGTTTTTGCAACAAATTGACTGTACATTCCATCCTAGAAATCCCCCCAGAAATGATACCGTGATCAATGACCTGAGAATTTCCCAAACCACGTGGACAAGTCTCCCATAGACAGATTGTTCTGAAGGTTGAGAAAACTGAACTCTGCCACCTTCTATAATTGCTTTAATCCTGCGTACTGTATAAGAAATGGGTACTATAAGAAACTGCCTTGAAATAATTTTTTCATGTTTATTTTAGCAACTTATGAAGTCAGAATTGAAGAACTCCAAAAGGTATTGTTTCTTCTCTTCTTATCAGCTTCATAACTAAAGCAAGTGTGCAGAGTTGATTCTGAAGTAGTTTCTTTCATGAGGGAGGAATGGTTTTTGTTTTGGGTTTTCCCCTGATTTGGGGGGGTTTTCCCCTGATTTGGGGGGCTTTTCCAGACTCTAGCTGCTAAGATTCTGAAGGCTGAGGCCCTGTAAGATCAGAGACAGAAAATGTGTTAGGATGGGAGAAGGTGGTCCTAATCCATTCCTGGCCCCTTATCTAGGGTGGCCAAAACCAACTGGCCTTTAATAACTGTCCCTTCAGAGGGAAGAGCTCCTGTGCTTTCACGAGAATGACCAGACTCCTGAAGGCATATTTTCTGGGCTTCTGGTGGGCACAGTGCTAGCAACTTGATTTAGGGCCCAAGCAGAATCACGGGCTTTGATCCTGGCTCCTGTCTGTGTGACCTTGAACCTCCCTTTCCTCACGTGTAAAAATAGTGGTCATAGAAGCATCCCCATCAGAAGTCATTGTGAGAATGAAAATAGGTAAATTCAGGTAAACAGTTTAATAGGAAGTGCTGGAATCTATCCCAGGCATTTTACCTCTCTGAGCTACAGCTGTGTCTTCTGTAAAATGGTACGTTCCCCATGAGAGCAGGAGGCATATGCCCTGTGGTTACCTAATCTGCAGTAGTAGAGGCTCAATAAATAAGGGGCCAATACTTGTTTCACTGAATTGCTAAGAGAACTAAGCCAGACAAAGTAGATGAGCACCTAGTACAGCACACGGCACACAGTAGGCACTTACCTAATGTTTTAACTGGGACAGTTAAGGTACTACTCCTTTATCACTGGGTACATTTAGTTGAGGTCTTTCATCTTTCTGCTTCATGGTTCTAATGCTTACTGGAAAGGATTGTTCATTTGTGATACACTTTATAGATAGAAAACTATAAATGATTATTAACAGAAGCAGAAACAGTTCATTAAGATGCTTCACTTAGCTGGCAATATCAGCAAATAATAAACTTCTCTGCACAAGGGAACTTTCCAAATGACCAAATTTTATCTCATTCAAAATGAAAAGCATGAAAGTATTTTTTTTTTTAATCTTTCAACCTTCAGATATGCATTACGTTCATCTCAGTGTTTTTGAGCTCGGTGGCTGGAATCTGATTTCACCCTTTCTTGATGACTTGGAGTCCCCTGGAACATAAGGGGCTGAATGGGCACTGTTCATGCTTTTCTTGTCAGATGCTCTTGGGCCCTTGTAGGTACTCAGAGCCAGTTGCCCTCACACCAGACCACTACGGTCTGTTTGCTGTAGTTGTTTTCTTATTTCTATCAATTATTATTTCCTTCTCCTGTCAGCCTCTTGTGTCCAGCAGTGAGTCTCTCATGTGGTCGAGCACACACCAAGTCCCTGTTTGGGGACAGGCACTTGTGCCTGTGTGTGTGTGTGTGTGTGTGTGTGTGTGTGTCCCAGTCACCCCGTGAGCTGGTGTCCCTGCTTGCATTTTACAGATGAGAACTCAAGGCTCAGGCAGGTTAAATAACCTATAAATACTATAGCAAAGATACAAAGCAAGGTCTGTCTGACTTGTCTTCCTACCAGTGCTGCCATCCAATCTGCTAGGATTATATGGAAAATGAGAGCCAGTCATCCCTGAATGAAAGCTGTGAGGCTCTCCTCAAAGGAGGTTATATGAGCTCTTGGGCCTGGACTTTGTGGCAGCATTTTGGATGCTTAGATATTTTCTGTTCCCTTCAGGTTCTTGGCTAGAATCCAGATAGGGAATGGCATCAGATATGTGACAACTGACTAAATGAGGAGCAATGTTATGGCCATTGGGACATAATTTTAATGGCACCAAGTCTAGATTACCTGAGAGCTGAGTTTGATCAGGCGGTACGTGATCAGGAACGGGGAATTTCCAGCATGGCTTGCACACTTGCCTGTACCAATTTTGCCCACTGGAACGTTGCTCAAATATCGCACATTCCTGTTTGCTCCTAAGATTTAAAAGTTCTTTATTCTACAGATGCATTTCTGGAAAGGTGTGCAGCGAACAGTTTATTTTTCTAAGTCAAATTACACGTTCCCGCTGGCACGCACCGTAACTTCAGAAACGCCTGTTTTCTTTTCGATTGATCTTCACTTACACTGGCAGCAGTTCATAGAATGTTCTGTTGTCAACGTCTACCTTTGCTCTGTACTGAGACCTCACTGGCCGGTCAGGTCTCTAATGATCTGTAACCAAACAACAGAGGCCTGGTTGGGGTTTGACTTGGGTAGGTTTCTGAAAATGACCGTTTTCCTCTTTACTTTCAGCCTTGGAAGAGTTTTCTCCATCAAGAACTTAGGTGAGTTTTATCGTCAAAAGGAAAAGCATTCATCAGTTGCTAACACTCTACACTGCACTGGTTTTCCTTAATGGGCCAGCTGTTTCCAGTGCCTGACCTGGTTCAACACCCCTAGCGCCTTTCAAGGTGCCTGGTGCAGAAAAGGTGCTCAGAGGTCCTGCCCGGCCTTTCAGGTTCATCTCGTTCTAGCACACTGCACTCACTCAGCAGAGGCTTGCTGAGTCCCCAGCATGCTGGCCATTTGCTAAGCACTAGGGCTGGAGCAGTGACAGAGACCTAGCCACTACCCTCAGGGGTTCCGCAGTGGGAGAGACACAGTCAAACAGGCATATAACAATCACACAGATCCCAAAGAATTTACAGTTTCCAAAATGCACCATATGCTGTTTGAGGCCTCTTTGCCTTTGCTCATTTAATTCATTCACCCCAACTTAATGATCTGGCAAACTTCTACTAACCATCAGATGTCCCCTCCTGTAAGAAGCCTTCCTAATTCCCCTCCTCAGAGAGAAGTAACCGGTCCCTTCCCTGCAGTACTGCTGTAAGGCACACACACGTTTGCACTGATGTCGCGTATATCGTTTGTTTGCTAAGATTCCAGTTCATCCTCACTCTCCCCTCCCCTTCTTGTCTGTGTGCTCCTTGTGGGCAGGGCCCATTTTTCTCATTCTTGGTCCAGATCAGGGCCTTGACACATAACAGTGCTTTTACCTGACTCTTCAGAGTCAGTCTCTCTCTCTCTCTCTCTCTCTCTCCCTCCCTCCCCCCCCCCCCCCCCCCCCCCCCCCCCCCCCCCCCCCCCCCCCCCCCCCCCCCCCCCCCCCCCCCCACACCCCCCACCCCCCACCCTCCCTCTTGTGTCTCCCTCCTACCCTCCCTATCCCACCCCTCTAGGTGGTCACAAAACACTGAGCTGATCTCCCTGTGTGATGCAGCTGCTTCCCACTAGCTATCTATCTTACATTTGGTAGTGTATATATGTCCATGCCACTCTCTCACTTCGTCCCAGCCTCCCCTTTCCCCTCCCTGTGACCTCAAGTCCATTCTCTATGTCTGCATCTTTTTTTTTTTTTTTTTTGCGGTATGCGGGCCTCTCACTGTTGTGGGATCTTGCCGGACTGGGGCAAGACCCCTCTCAACCACTGTGCCACCAGGGAAGCCCATGCATCTTTTTAATGCATTACAATAAACATGGTCCATGAGCTCTGGAGGAGCAAGTATCAACATTTCCTGGCTGAGGCTAAAATCAAACGAGCTGAATCATGGGGGAAAACCCTGCTTCATCTCTCTCCTTGGGTTCTTGCCTGACCCTAAATTCATGACCCCTGCAATTTCCTTCTAGTACCTAGCACGGTGCTGGGCACATAGGAGGCACGTGTCAGATGATTACCTATTTAGTTCAACGTTTATTGAGCTTTTTCTCTGCTCAGACACTGCTAGACTCTGAGGTTCGAAAATGAATAGAATATATCTCTAATGCTTAGCGCAAGATGAGAGTGGAGACCAGAGTGGTTGGGTTGAGGGGGTCCCTTGGAGGGACGATGACCACGTAAGTAGGAAATTACAATATCATATAATCACTGCTAAGGCAGTTGTGAAAACACAGAGGTGAGGCACCAGGCATGCTTCCTTCAAGAGTGACAACTGAGCTGAGTCATGAAAACATGTAGGAACTGGCCAGGTGAAAATGGCAGAAGGCATGTCCCAGGCAAAGGACAAGTGGGAGCAAAGACATAGTATTGAACCGTGAGGCCAGTACAGGGATCCACAAAGAGCTGGATGATGCTTGAGCACAAAGTGTGGTGTGGGAACAGCAGGAACGAGGCCGGGGTCGTGTGCAGAGCTGGATCCAGGAGGGCCTGCGCTCCCTAATTAAATTCACAGCAACCCTGTCCAATAGAAATGTAATGCAAACCACGTATGTCACTTAATTTGTTTCTAGTAGCCATCTTTAAAAAGCAAAAGAAAAAGTGAAATGAATTTAAATAATGTATTTTATTTATCCTGATAGATCCCAAACATTATCATTTTAACATGTAATCAACACAAAAGTTACTAATGAAATATTTTAGATCCTTTTTTTCATACCAAGTCTTCAGGATCCAGATGTGTTTTATACTTACAGCTCAATTTTTTAAAAAAATAAATTTATTTATTTATTTTTGGCCGCGCTGGGTCTTCGTTGCTGCACGTGGGCTTTCTCTAGTTGCGTTGAGCGGGGGCTACTCTGTTGCAGTGTGCGGGCTTCTCATTGCGGTGGCTTCTCTTGCTGTGGAGCATGGGCTCTAGGCGTGCATGCCTCAGTAGTTGTGGCATGCGGACTCAGTAGTTGTGGCTCTTAGGCTCTAGAGCTCAGGCTCAGTAGTTGTGGCCCACAGGCTGAGTTGCTCTGCAGCCGGTGGGCTCTTCCCGGACCAGGGCTCAAACCCGTGTCCCCTGCACTGGCAGGCAGATTCTTAACCACTGCGCCGCCAGGGAAGTCCCGCTTACAGCTCAGTTTGGACCAGACACATTTCAAGTGTTCAATAGCCACATGTGGACAGTGGCCACTGTCTTGATGACACAGATTTAGACCTTATCCTATAGGTCGGTGGAAACCACAAAAGAGTTTTAAAGCAGAAGTAACGTACTCCTTTCCCCTAGCATTCCTAGGAGTCACAATAGTAAATGTAATTTGACAGTTATATATATCTCCATTCTGGAAACATTTGAGTTTTAGAAAAGTTCATCTTAGGCTTTTGGAAAGAGGCGGAGTGGGGGCTGGAACCCAGCCCTGCCTACACAGCCCCTGTTCTAATATATGTTCTAGAACTAGTGGCCTTAATGGTGGATAAGAGTCATCAGTCATTGGATGAATGGATGAGCGAAACTCCTTAAAATTCTTCCCGTTGTCTTTGGGAACAGCACTCTCTCCTGGTGTTTCTCCTTCCTTCACGACCAGCTCTTCTGGTTTCCTTTGAGGGCTCTTCTGTCTCTGCTTTCCATGTAAATGCGGTTGCAGAACTATCTACCTCACTGTGATGCCAGAAACAGAAGTTCTCACCTGCATACTGATGCTTCTCAGTGTCCTGTCCCGGCTTTTCAGCTTTTTCGCTAAACTCTCCCCCTTTGTCCCTCCTCTGCTCTTCCACTGTGGCTGGTGTCCATGTTACTGGTGCATGGCAGTCATGCCTCTCATGAAGGAATACTGGCTGGGGATCACTTTGCTACCACAGGTTACGCAGCATTAGTGCTGAGGATTCAGATAAATAACAGAGCTCTGATTGTTAGTTAGTTGACAAGGGAAAGTGGAGGAACTGGCAACAGATCCATGGACACTAGAGTTTAATACAAGATAGAGGGACAGAGTGTTAGGGGAACACATGAAAGGGTATGGCTGCTTGGGAGAATCAAGCAAAGATTCTCAGAGGTAAGCTGATTTAGACAGATTGGAAAGGGTGCTGTGCTTCTCAGCAGTGTAAGATGTGGAGGGCATGACTGACAAGGGAAATAGCAAAGACGAAGGGAGAGTTGCTCAAAATGGGATGGAAGGATTGGGGAATTAGGAGAGTGTAGACTAGAGTAAACGTGGATAGAAGAAGTAGACGGAGACGGGGTTGGAAAGAAAGCTGGGGGCCAGATCACGGTGGGACTGATGTTTTATCCGTCAGGCAATGGACGTTATTAAGAGATTTTAAGCAGGAATTCACTCCGGCATTGATTGGAGCAGGCAGAAACTCAGGGAGATTTTCTATGTTTGACTTGATCCTCTGGTCCCCTCATCTTAAAAAAAAAAAAAAAAAAAAAAAAAAAAAGGGTTAGGGGCACGCTATCATCGAAATACTCTCGCCTTCGCTTTTTCCCTGGTATCTTTTCACATTTCAGCCTGAAACATGAAGACGAAGATAAAAAAATGAAGGAAAAAGAGCCATGCAGATTGGAACCACGAAAAAAAGAAAAGGATCTATATTCAGACTATCTTTCCAAGGTATCTGTGTTCTAGGGTTCCAGACCGAGCAGTCCACATCAGCCATGTAATAGGATCAGTTCATGGGGTGACTTTTTAGAGGTTGAGCCATGTAGCTCTCCAGAGAGACAGTCAGAAGATGCAGTGGGTGTTGGGTGTTTTATCAAAGCAATCGACAGGACAATAACACTGAACTCTAGCCTTGGATTTTCCACTCATTAGCCAGGAAGCAGACCGCACAAGCAGGGCTGAGATGGGTATGAGTTCAGCAAGGTACCCAGAGGGCAAAATACAAAGAGACAGTCACTCAGGTGCCCACCCTGCTCTTGCAGAACCTGGAGGGAGGGCTCCTTAAGTTCTGTGCTCTGAGGCCCTGCTGAGAACAGGGCGTTAGTCTCTGAGCTCAGGCGTCTCATGTGTAAAGTGAGAATAAATAATCCGCACCTGATTATACCATCCCCGCTCCCATCCTGATTCTGTCTCATTTGTGATGTAAAATGAAATGAAATAATATAGATGAAGGTGTTTTGTAAGCTACAAGCTACCATTAAAATGAAATATATTGTTAATTAATTAATTGATTAATTAACATTGTTTGTTAATAGTAAACGCTGTATATGTGTGTATCCATATCCAATGGACACTATCCCCTTCAAAACCGTGTGGTCAGAGGCTTAAACAATAGATACCACTGGGGCTACTACCAGGGCTCAAAACATTTGAGATGCCTGTTTGAGATGTGCCTATCTCAACCTATCAAATTGTTCCACTTCCACCCAGGGCTTGGGTAAATCAAGCACCTTGGTGGTGGTGTGGGCCTGAACTGGGGTGTAGGCCCAGAGGCTGGGCTGGACCAGGTTGGGTGTTTACAGAGGGTCACAAAACGGCATAATTCAAAGAAGTAAGTCACTAATAACAAAAGACAGGGACCAGAGCCAGTGCAGCAGCATGGTATGTCAAGGACAGAGGGCAGGAGCAAGGCCATAATGGGTGATGAGGCCAGAGATCGGGAAGGGGTTCATCAGGAGCGTATGAGAAAGGCAGCAGAGGAACATGATTAAAGATACTGGCCATGAGGGATCTCCCTGGCAGTCTAGCGGTTAAGACTTCACCTTCCAATGCAGGGGGTGCGGGTTCAATCCCTGGTTGGGGAACTAGGATTCCACATGCCTCGCGGCCAAAGAGCCAAAACATAACAGAAGCAGTATTGTAACAAATTCAATAAAGACTTTAAACATGGTCCACATCCAAAAAAAGAAAGAAAGAAAAAGGGATACTGACCATGAAAGGGCAAAAGCAGGGATGTGTCCCTTTTCAGTGCTGACCAAGTGCTGGCCAAGAGCCAGAGATGGGGTCAGGTTACCACCAAAGGGACATAGTCCTACTTTCATGGAGTGGATTTGAGTTTGGGAAATTGTTAAGTTATTTGGAATGTGTTAGGTAAAGGTGGTGGGTGGTCTAGCTGGGCAGTGCTCTTTGGGGTCAAATATAGATGGTACGTCAGTAGGAATACAATCCATTGTGATTCAAACTGACTCCGTAGGAACCATTCCCCAGGACAGCCCTCAGAGAATCCATGCACTGCTGCAGTAGGGGCTCTGCTGAAGGACGGTGGTCACTATATTTGCGTGAAACACCATATTTGTGTCATTTGTGGAATGATATCATTACTTTCCTGTCATTTTTCCCCATTTAAAAATTTCATTCTTGGCTGTGTGACTTAAAAGAAGGCCCCTCCTCTTCTTTTCCTCTTCGTTTGCCCAGATCCCCCCAAGAACTCAGGAAATTCCATGCCTTGTATCTATTCATTATTTTACCTTTTTGCAAGTACTTTCAGATGATTGTCACAGTGAACCCTGTGTCCACTTGTAGTTGAAAGGACAGTAATCTCCTCTCCCATCGTCATCTCGTAATTATGAAATACTTGGATGGCCAGAAGTGTCCCAATTCGCCTCTGCCTCCAGCGTCTCTTCCTGCCAATCTATCCAGATCTTTCTGAAATGCAAATCTGATCAGCTTTCTCCCCTGCCTAGCTCCCTAAGACTAGGAGATAAAGCCCACACTTTTTGCCTCGTGTGAAAGACCCTGCATAACTCAACTCCATTCTAGCTGATCTTTTCAGCCTCACCTCCAGTCTTTCCTCCTCTGTCCCCTTCACTCTTCCTTCATCAATTGCCCCTGTCCCACCCTTATGAGGACACTAACACTTCTGTCCCTTTGCCTGCGTTGACTTATCTACCAGGTATTCCTTATCCCTTCAACCAATCTCTTACTTAAATTTTAAAATAGTTTCATAAAACCTGCTTCTGAAGTCTTCCCCGCCCTGTCTCCTAGCCACAAGAACTGACCTGCCCCTCCTATTTCCACCTCAGTGAGCAATCCTGCTGTAAATGATATTCACCACAATATACCTTAACTGTTTGCATGTATTGCTCCATGACCAGCGTGGAAGCCACTATGCCCATCGCATCTCTCTCTTTCTCCAGGGCTTAGCATGTTGTTTCCTTCAGTAAGTGCGTGACAGATGCTGGAGGGAGGAAGTGTGGGAAGAAGCGGGGGGAAACAGAAGAATGGAGGGTGGGGAGATGAAATGTCAGGCAAAAGGAACACAGCATCCTTTGGTAGGCAAGAGCACAGGGCTATGGGGTCCAGTGCTGCCTGGGCAGATGACTAGCTATGAGACCAGAAGTCAGTCATTTAACCTTTCTAAATTCTTTATCAAGAGGAATCATGATATTTTTTGAATGGGGTGTCATGAAGAGTAAGTGAGATAAAATATATCAAGAGCCTATCCTGCAGTCAGAGCTCCATTATATCCTGACTCTGTCCTATGGGCCTGCCTCTGTGCCAGGCATTCACTGGCTGTGCAGAGGGCAACAAAAGACATTATATGTGCTCCTGTGAAACTCAGAGAGATAAGACTCTGTTAAATAAAGGAATAAACAGTGGCTACCTGGGAGGAATGAATGAATACAGAACAGCATGAGTAAGCAAAAAACCAACAGATAAGCCAAAGCCCCGCCAGACTGTCCCTGTTGCATGTGTTTAGGTGGGTGCCTATGAAGACACACCTGGAAAAACCCAGATGGTGAAAGTCCACAGGGATAGGAGGAGCACACTGGCCAGGAAGCAGGATGCTGAGATTGACGTCATCCAGACAGAGGCCTGCCCCGAGGACCCCAAGCTGGACAGACACGCCGATGGCCACTGTGAGTTGTGTTTCTTCCTGGTTCTCTTCACCATTATCGAATTATTTTAAAGCTGTGTGTGACCAAAATTTTAATTTCTTTTATAAATATTTACTGAGCATCTATTATATACAAAGTCACTTGCCTGAGTGAGGCAGCTGTGCAAGAGTGAAAAAAGGACTGGATTTAGAAGTAGAAGGCCTGCGTCCAAATCTAGGCTCTCATACTTATTAGCTATGTAACATAGTAACTCCATATTCCTCCATATTCCTCAGTTTCCTCATTTATAAAAAGGGATCGTAAAAAAAAAGGGGCATCATAATATAGATCAAACTGGGGTTTGGTGAGGACCAAATCTGACATATGTTACGTAATAGGTACTCAGCAAATGTTGCTGATTTCTTTTTATATGTACCGGCTCCTATTGTTCTTTGTAGACCCAAGACATTGACACACTGATGACATAGTATGATATTATTCTTTGACTTTATTCAAGTTGCATTTTACTTTCATGTGAGTCAAGACTCTTGATTGCAAGTAATCAAATCATAGTGTGTTAAGCAAAAGAGGAACAGGAGGCTCACCTAGCAGAAGGTTTGGGCATGGCTGGACCCAGGCACACAAACAGTATGTATCACAAGGACTCAATATTACTTTTTCTACTCCTGGCTTTGCTCCCCTCCCTCTTGTCTCCATTTTCAAGCAGACTCTACCTTGTGGAGGCAAGATGGCATCTAGCAGTGACAGGCTTACGCACTATCTGTCCTTTTAGGAAACCCAGAAGAAAACTAGAAGTGATTATCCTCTCAACAGTTTCAAGAAAAGGCCCAGATTTGAGTCTTATTGGCTTGATTGTGTCACATGCCAACCCCTATCCAGTTATCATGAATGTGGGATAGGATGCTCTGATTGACCCAGCCAGTGTCATAAATTCACATCTGGAGCTGAAGGTAGAATTAGTTCTACCCAAACGGTATCATTTCAGATTGAAGGATTTCCCAAGGAAAATTAAAAAGCTGTTATCATGAAAAAACAGTAGGCACTGGGTAGGCAAAACTGAGCTCTGAATCCCTTGAGCTCTGGTTTTGACTGCATGGTGTACAGAGGACAGGAGCTATAACCCAGGGCCTGCCCAAAGTGGGTTTATAACAGGGACCTCAAAGAATTATGTCCACACAGAATGAATAGGACTGTGCCTATTCTTAACAGTACTATATGGTGTACTTGTAAATTTATTATAAAAGTAGACCTCAAGTGTTCTTAACACAATAAAATTTAGAAAAAATAAAGAAATGGGACAAATAAAAGACATTTCTAATGAGATAAATGACACATGAAAAGCACAGAGGTAGTGTTGAATCTAAAAGCACACCTTAAGATGAGAAGTGGATAGACTAATTTGGAGTGTAGAAAAAAATGGAAGGGAGGAAAACAAGCTGAAGTGAATAAAAGAGTTAAAGGAGAGGCCTAAATATGGGGCTGAAAACCTTTTTCAAGCAATTAAGTACTGTCCATGAAGAGTCACTATAGATTTGGGAATTACACTACGTTGAAAACAGTCTGAAGAAGATTCTTCTAAGTAATCCGTACATACTGCTAAAGTACAGAGGGAGTCTGTGCTAAACCCATTTAATAGTTCTCTGCAATAGTTCCCTACTCTCTTGTGATGAGAAGCACAAAATGTTTAGTCAAGGAAAGTGGCGTGAAAACAGAGAGGAAAGTTTCGAGGAAAAAAAATACAGTTGAGTGTCTTTCTATACTCCTTCTATACAAATGGGCCTCTTTTGAAAAAAATGAACAAAATAAAAAGAACTACTTCCTTCCATTAAAAAAAAAAAGAAGAATTAATAAGACAAACCCCAGGGAGCAGAAGGAAATTTGCCCATTTTGCCCCTGGTGCTGGGTAAAGGACAAAAAATCTGTTACCATAGCTGACACGAATGCACACATTGGGAAAATTCATTGATCTGTACTCGTACGATTTGTGCCCTTCCTGTATGTTATACTGTAATTAAAATTTTAATTTTAATTTTACTAAGGTAACTGTCAAAAGATAGACCGCATGTATACTTTCCAAATAAATAAAAAAGAAAAACAGAATGAAGAAAAGAGAAGAAACCTCAGTCAATCAAGCACAAGGAAAATGAGGGAAAAATAGAACAAATAAAAAGTATGTAATAAAATACTAGATATAAATTTCAAAATATCAGTAAACCCTATAAACATGAAACTCTCTAATTAGAGGACATATGCATTCAAATCATTCAATATTAAAAAATATTTGAGTAGCTTTTATGTCCCCAGCATTGTTCTAGGTGCTGGGGGTATAGCAGTAAATAAACCAGACAAAAATTCCTGTCCTCATGGAGATTACATTCTGATCTGAGGAGACAGATGATAAATATATACACAATAAAATATTCACTACGTGGAATGGTAGTAAATATTATAGAAAATAATAATAAAGCAAAGAAAGAGAATTAGGGGGGGCTTCCCTGGTGGCGCAGTGGTTAAGAATTCACCTGCCAATGCAGGGGACACAGGTTCGAGCCCTGGTCCTGGAAGATCCCACATGCTGCACAGAAACCAAGCCCATGCGCCACAACTACTGAGCCCGCGCTCTAGAACCTGCGAGCCACAACTACTGAGCCTGAGTGCCGCAACTACTGAAGCCTAGAGCCCGTGCTCTGCAACAAGAGAAGCCACCACAATGAGAAGCCCATGCACCGCAGTGAAGAGTAGCCTCCTCTCGCCACAACTAGAGAAAGCCTGCGCGCATCAACGAAGACCCAACGCAGCCAAAAACAAAATAAATAAAATAAATACATTTTTTTAAAAAAAGAAAAATAAAGAGAATTAGGGAGGCAGGTGGAGGGAGTGGAAGTTGCAATTTTAAAGTGTGCATAGGAGACCTCAAAGATGTAAAGTAGGTGAGGAATAGAGCCATGGCTATCCAGAATGTTCTAGGGAGAGAGGGGAAGGAGTGCAAATATCCCAGGGCAGGAGTCTACTAGATGTGTTGGTAGAATAGCAAGGAGGCCAGTGTGGCTGGAGCAGTGACTGAAGGAGACTGTAGGAGGAGATAAGGTCAGAGAGATAACAAGGGGCCAGATAATATAGGGGCTTTTGTAGACCATTGCAAGAACTTTGGCATTTATTCTAAGAGATGTATATTTTTTAATAACATTGAAAGATTTTGAGCACAAGAACAGAATGATCTGACTTGTATTTTAAAGAATCATATCTCAGCTGCTGTCTTGAAAGAAGAATGTAGAAGAACCTGGGACCTGTCAGGAGTTTCTTGCAAGAATTTAACTGAGAGATGATGGTAGCTTGGAGGACGGTACTGCAGTCGAGTTGAGATATGCTTGGATTCAGGATATAGATTGAAAGTCAAGCTGACAGATGGCTGTGGATTGGAGGTGGGAGATGAGAGAGAAAGGAGTCAAGGATGTCTTCAAGGTTTTGGACCTGAGCAACTGAAAGGTTGGGGTTGCTACTCTTTGTTGAGATGGGGCAGACTTCAGGAAGAGCACATTCGCAGAGAGAAAGCAGGAGTTTGGTTTGGAATGTAATATGTTGAGACAACCAAATGGAAACGGTGTGAAGGTTGAACTCATGAGAGATGTCTAAGTTAGGGATGTAACTTGGGAGTTGTCTGTGGTTTTTTTTTTTTTTAATTTATTTAATTTATTTGTTTTTGGCTGCATTGGATCTTTGTTGCCACAAGCAGGCTTTCTCTAGTTGCAGTGAGCTACTCTTCATTGCAGCGCATGGGCTTCTCATTGCGGTGGCTTCTCTTATTGCGGAGCATGGTCTCTAGGTGCACCGGCTCAGTAGTTGTGGCTCACGGGCTCAGTAGTTGTGGTGCATGGGTTTAGTTGCTCCGTCAGATGTGGAATCTTCCTGGACCAGGGCTCAAACCTGTATCCCCTGCATTGGCAGGCAGATTCTTAACCACTGTGCCACCAGGGAAGCCCTGTCTGTGTTTTTTAAATGAAGCCATAAACATTTTTCAATACATCGGCCTCAAAAAGGAAGGAGTAAGAAAGGAAAAAAAGTGTCCTGAAGTAAGAATTAAGCAACTGTGTGTTCAGCATCTTTGCTTTGTGCTGGAGAAACATACCGATAATTCCGTAAGAAAAAGTAGGGCCTTTATGCCTCTGGGAGGTGACATTCATTGAGACGGTTTGGGGCCTATATGCTAACTGACTTCTTGTCACAGGATAAAAGCTTGTCGCTTGGTGCCTTTAATTAATAGACAAAAGTCAGAGTCCCATACAGGATAAATCCAAGGAGAAACACGCCAAGACATATATTAATCAAACTATCAAAAATTAAATACAAAGAAAAAATATTAAAAGTAGCGAGGGAAAAACAACAAATAACATAACCTTATGTTATGTTAGCATAACATAAGATTAACAGCTGATCTTTCAGCAGAAACTCTGCAAGCCAGAAGGGAGTGACAGGACATATTTAACGTGATGAAAGGGAAAAACCTACAACCAAGATTACTCTACCCAGCAAGGATCTCATTCAGATTCGACGGAGAAATTAAAATCTTTACAGACAGGCAAAAGCTAAGAGAATTCAGCACTACCAAACCAGCTTTACAACAAATGCTAAAGGAACTTCTCTAGGCAGGAAACACAAGAAAAGGAAAAGACCTACAATAACAAACCCAAAACAATTAAGAAAATGGTAATAGGAACATACATGTTGATAATTACCTTAAATGTAAATGGATTAAATGCTCCCACCAAAAGACACAGAATGGCTGAATGGATACAAAAACAAGAC
>NC_041217.1:136854322-136855858 GCF_002837175.3 Physeter macrocephalus
GGGATGGAAAAAGATATTCCATGCAAATGGAAAGCAAAAGAAAGCTGGAGTAGCAATTCTCATATCAGACAAAATAGACTTTAAAATAAAGACTATTACAAGAGACAGAGAAGGACACTACATAATGATCGAGGGATCAATCCAAGAAGAAAATATAACAATTGTAAATACTTATGCACCCAACATAGGAGCACCTCAATACATGACGCAAATGCTAACAGCCATAAAGGGGGAAACTGACAGAAACACAGCCATAGTAGGGGACTTGAACACCCCACTTTCACCAATGGACAGATCAACCAAAGTGAAAACAAATAAGGAAATACAAGCTTTAAATGATACATTAAACAACATGGACTTAATTGATATTTATAGGACATTCCACCCAAAAACAGCAGATTACACTTTCTTCTCAAGTGCTCATGGGACATTCTCCACGTTACTAAATAACCAAGAGATCACTGAAGAAATCAAAAAGGGAATCAACAAATACCTAGGGACAAATGACAATGAAAACACGACGATCCAAAACCTACGGGATGCAGCACAAGCAGTTCTAAGAGGGAAGTTTATAGCTATAAAAACCTACCTCAAGAAACAAGAAACATCTCAAATAAACAACCTAACCTTACACCTAAAGCAGTTACAGAAAGAAGAACAAAAAAACCCCCAAAGTTAGTAGAAGGAAAGAAAGCATAAAGATCAGGTCAGAAATAAATGAAAAAGAAATGAAGGAAACGATAGCAAAGATCAATAAAACTAAAAGCTGGTTCTTTGAGAAAATAAACAAAATTGATAAACCATTAGCCAGAGTCATCAAGAAAAAAAGGGAGAAGACTCAAATCAATAGAATTAGAAATGAAAAAGGAGAAGTAACAACTGACACTGCAGAAATACAAAGGATCATGAGAGATTACTACAGGAAACGATATGCCAATAAAATGGACAACCTGGAAGAAATGGACAAATTCTTAGAAAAGCACAACCTTCCGAGACTGAACCAGGTAGAAATAGAAAATATAAACAGACCAATCAC
Source organism: Physeter macrocephalus (assembly GCF_002837175.3). Classification (NCBI taxonomy): domain Eukaryota; kingdom Metazoa; phylum Chordata; class Mammalia; order Artiodactyla; family Physeteridae; genus Physeter; species Physeter macrocephalus. Next base: position 136,855,359 of record NC_041217.1, read on the forward strand.
AAGCACTGAAATTGAAACTGTGATCAAGATAGTATGGTACTGGCACAAAAACAGAAATATAGATCAATGGAACAGGATAGAAAGCCCAGAGATAAACCCACACACCTATGGTCAACTAATCTATGAATAAGGAGTCAAGGATATACAATGGAGAAAAAATGATCTCTTCAATAAGTTGTGCTGGGAAAACTGGACAACTACATGTAAAAGAATGAAATTAGAATACTCCCTAACACCATACACAAAAATAAACTCAAAATGGATTAAAGACCCAAATGTAAGGCCAGACACTATCAAACTCTTAGAGGAAAACATAGGCAGAACACTCTATGACATAAATCACATCAAGATCCTCTTTGACCCACCTCCTAGAGAAATGGAAATAAAAACAAAAATAAACAAATAGGACCTAATGAAACGTAAAAGCTTGTGCAAAGCAAAGGAAACTACAAACAAGATGAAAAGACAACCCTCAGAATGGCAGAAAATATTTGCAAATG
>NC_041217.1:136856690-136860984 GCF_002837175.3 Physeter macrocephalus
GAGATATGGGGATATATGTATATGTATAGCTGATTCACTTTGTTATACAGTGGAAACTAACACACCAATGCAAAGCAATTATACTCCAATAAATATGTAAAAAAAAATAGGTAAAAGTCAATGTGCTTATTGTTATTTCTCAGATATATTTCTTATTTCTGATTAATAGTTCATGTCTGCAAATGGTTCTGAGTCACCCATACTGTAAATATTAACCTATGCCAACTGATAAAAAGGTGACAGTTTTAAGGTTATGACAAATTTATAGCTCTGTGAAATAAACCAGCTCCTGCATGTAACAGGCTAGCTACTTGTGCAAACAATCCCTAGGCATTTTTTAACCTGGCACACTATCTGGTTGAATCCATCACTAATGCATAATAAATGTTGGCATGTGCTCGATCAACTTGTCTAAGAAATTTTACTTAAGAAAAAATGCCACAAAGTGGATAAAGTCATCTAAATGTAGGGAGTGAAGCCCCAGGGCTGCATCTTGGTAGACTTCAACATTTGAGGTCAGGGATTAGAGGAAGAAACATCCAAGAAGAGGGAGGAATCACTGGATTACTGGGTAATTAGCAAGTTTCATAAATATGTATTAAGCCTTGCCACAATCTTCCAAGAGGGGTTACTATCATTATCCCAACTTGAGAGAATCATAACTGAGGCTCAGCAAGGTGAAGTGGTTTGCCAAAGGATCATACATATCAAGGTTATAATCCAGTGTTACCATATTTAATCTGCCTTTTCCTATTATCGTCTCCATTGCCGGTGACCTGTGTGAATGCATTCATGAGAGAAGTTGATGAGACGTTCTCAGGGTGTTCTCTGTTTTCCTTACAGGGGGGTATGTGAAGGCCTTGGAGATGACTAAAGAAACCACAGGCCAGGGAGCCTTTAAGCCAAATTCCATATCTGAGACGTATGATGATGTTGAGTACCCTGGGAGAGAGGGGTACGTACGTGCCAGCCCTTCAGCGAGGTGAATGTGATGAGACTTTAAAAGTACAATACAACAGGTCAATGGTCTTTGTATCTTTTCTTCCCACAGAGCAAAGTCAGATTTCTCTAACTCATTTGTCTCAGATAAAGGTAAGTTTAAGAAAACATTTGAAACTGTCAATAGGAATTGCTAAGAGTTTCTGTGGCAGATTAGTAGTAAGGTATCTTTTACTTACATATTTTTAGTAATGCCATTTGGGTGGGGTGATGATAAGCTAATAGAAGTGGTTCAAGGTATGTGTGAATAAATGCATTTAGAATCATGAAGGTGAAGATGCTGGTAATGGGTCTTTTGTGGCAAGAAATCAACTTTGATGTGAAATTGCTTTCTTCCTGATCTCTTCACAATTCAAGTCTGAAGATAGGAATGTGTTTTACTTAAAACACTTGTATGGATCCTCAATACTTTTTTAAAATATTGAAGTATAGTTTATTTACAACATTAGTTTCAGATGTACAACATAGTGATTTCATATTTTTATAGATTATAGTCCACTTAAAGTTATTATAAAACATTGGTCATAGTCCCTGTGCTGTACATCATATCTTTGTATCTTATTTATTTTATAGCTAGTAGTCTGTATCTCTTAATCCCCTTCCACATCTTGCCCATACCCCACCTTGCCACTTCCTCCACCCTTCTTCCCACTGGTAACAATTGGTTCTCTATATCTGTGAGTCTGTTTTGTTATATTCATTTATATTTCTTTTCTTTTTTCTTTTTTAGATTCCACATGTAAGTGAAAACATACAGTTTTTGTCTATGTCTGGCTTATTTACTAAGCATAACACTCTCCAAGTCCATCCATGTTGTTGCAAATGGCAAAATTTCATTCTTTTTTATGGCTGAGTAGTATTCCTGTGTGTGTGTGTGTGTGTGTGTGTGTGTGTGTGTGTATACACTACATCTTCTTTATCCATTCATCTGTTAATGGACACTGAGGTCGCTACTGTATCTTGGCCATTGTAAATAATGCTAATATGAACATTAGAGTGCATCTTTTTTGATTTAGTGTTTTCATTTTCTTCAGAAAGACAGCCAGGAGTGGAATTGCTGGATCATATGGCAGTTCTATTTTTAATTATTTGAGGAACCTCCATACTGATTCCCATAGTGGTTGCACCAATTTACATTCCCACCAACAGTGTAAGAGGGTTCCCTTTCCTCCACATCCTCACCAACAGCTTTTGTCATCTTTTTTTTTTTTTTTACCATCTTTATAGGAGTATAATTGCTTTAAAATGGTGTGTTAGTTTCTGCTTTATAACAAAGTGAATCAGCTATACATATACATATATCCCCATACCTCCTCCCTCTTGCATCTCCCTCCCACCCTCCCTATCCCACCCCTCTAGGTGGACACAAAGCACTGAGCTGATCTCCCTGTGCTATGTAGCTGCTTCCCACTAGCTATCTATTTTACATTTGGTAGTGTATATATGTCCATGCCACTCTCTCACTTCATCCCAGCTTACCCTTCCCACTCCCTGTGTCTTCAAGCCCATTCTCTATGTCTGTGTCTTTATTCCTGTCCTACCCCTAGGTTCTTCAGAACCATGTTTTTTTTTAGATTCCATGTATATGTGTTAGCATACGGTATTTGTTTTTCTCTCACTTACTTTACTCTGTATGATAGTCTCTAGGTACCTCCATCTCACTACAAATAACTCAATTTCATTTCTTTTTATGGCTGAGTAATATTCCATTGTATATATGTGCCACATCTTCTTTATCCATTCATCTGTTAATGGACACTTATGTTGCTTCCATGTCCTGTCTATTGTAAATAGAGCTTCAAAGAACATTGTGGTACATGCCTCTTTTTGAATTATGGTTTTCTCAGGGTATATGCCCAGTAGTGGGATTGCTGGGTCGTATGGTAGTTCTAATTTTAGACTTCTGAGGAACCTCCTTACTGTTCTCCATAGTGGTTGTATCAATTTACATTCCAACCAGCAGTGCAGAAAGGTTCCCTTTTCTCCACACCCTCTCCAGCATTTATTGTTTGTAGATTTTTTGATGATGGCCATTCTGACTGGAGTGAGGTGATACCTCATTGTACTTTTGATTTGCATTTCTCTAATGATTCGTGATGTTGAGCATCCTTCCATGTGTTTGTTGGCAATCTGTATATCTTCTTTGGAGAAATGTCTATTTAGGTCTTCTGCCCATTTTTGTATTGGGTTGTTTTTTTGATATTGAGCTGCATGAGCTGCTTGTAAATTTTGGAGATTAATCCTTTGTCAGTTGCTTCATTTGCAAATATTTTCTCCCATTCTGAGGGTTGTCTTTTGGTCTTGTTTATGGTTTTCTTTGCTGTGCAGAAGCTTTTACGTTTCATTAGGTCCTATTTGTTTATTTTTGTTTTTATTTCCATTTCTCTAGGAGGTGGGTCAAAGAGGATCTTGATGTGATTTATGTCATAGAGTGTTCTGCCTATGTTTTCCTCTAAGAGTTTGATAGTGTCTGGCCTTACATTTGGGTCTTTAATCCATTTTGAGTTTATTTTTGTGTATGGTGTTAGGGAGTGTTCTAATTTCATTTTTTTATATGTAGCTGTCTAGTTCTCCCAGCACCACTTATTGAAGAGGCTTTCTTTTCACCATTGTATATTCTTGCCTCCTTTATCGAAAGTAAGGTGACCATATGTGCGTGAGTTTATCTCTGGGCTTTCTATCCTGTTCCATTGATCTATATTTCTGTTTTTGTGCCAGTACCATACTGTCTTGGTTACTATAGCTTTGTAGTATAGTCTGAAGTCAGGGAGCCTGATTCTTCCAGCTCCGTTTTTCTTTCTCAAGATTGCTTCAGCTATTTGGGGTCTTTTGTGTTTCCATACAAATTGTGAAATTTTTTGTTCTAGTTCTGTGGAACATGCCATTGGTAGTTTGATAGGGATTGCACTGAATCTGTATTTTGCTTTGGGTAGTATAGTCATATTCACAATGTTGATTTTTCCAGTCCAAGAACATGGTATATCTCTCCATCTGTTTGTATCATCTTTAATTTCTTTCATCGGTGTCTTATAGTTTTCTGCATACAGGTCTTTTGTCTCTTCAGGTAGGTTTATTCCTAGGTATTTTATTCTTTTTGTTGCAATGGTTAACGAGAGTGTTTCCTTAATTTCTCTTTCAGATTTTTCATCATTAGTGTATAGGAATGCAAGAGATTTCTGTGCATTAATTTTGTATCCTGCTACTTTAACAAATTCATTGATTCGCTCTAGTAGTTTTCTGGTAGCGTCTTTAGGATTCTCTATGTATAGTATCATGTCATCTGCAAACAGTGACA
>NC_041217.1:136861257-137003287 GCF_002837175.3 Physeter macrocephalus
ATTGAGAATGATGTTTGCTGTGGGTTTGTCATATATGGCCTTTATTATGTTGAGGAAAGTTCCCTCTACGCCTACTTTCTGGAGGGTTTTTTATCATAAATGGGTGTTGAACTTTGTCAAAAGCTTTTTCTGCATCTATTGAGATGATCGTATGGTTTTTCTCCTTTAATTTCTTAATATGGTTTATCACATTTATTTGTGTATTTGAAAAATCCTTTCATTCCTGGAATAAACCCCAGTTGTTAATGGTGTATGATCCTTTTAATTTGCTGTTGGATTCTGTTTGCTAATATATTGTTGAGGATTTTTGCATCTTTATTCATCAGTGTTATTGGCCTGTAGTTTTCTTTCTTTGTGGCATCTTTGTCTGATTTTGGTATCAGGCTGATGGTGGCCTTGTAGAACGAGTTTGGGAGTGTTCCTCCCTCTGCTATATTTTGGAAGAGTTTGAGAAGGGCAGGTGTTAGTTCTTCTCTCAGTGTTTGTCAGAATTCGCCTGTGAAGCCATCAGGTCCTGGGCTTTTGTTTGTTGGCAGATTTTTAATCACAGTTTCAATTTCAGTGCTTGTGATTGGTCTGTTTATATTTTCTATTTCTTCCTGGTTTAGTCTCGGAAGGTTGTGCTTTTCTAAGAATTTGTCCATTTCTTCCAGGTTGTCAATTTTATTGGCATGCAGTAGCATTGTGGTCGGAAAAGATACTTGATACAATTTCAATTTTCTTAAATTTACCAAAGCTTGATTTGTGTCCCATGATATGTTCTATCCTGGAGAATGCTCCATGAGCACGTGAGAAGAAAATGTTATCTGCTGTTTTTGGATGGAATGTCCTGTAAATATCAATTAAGTTAGTCTTGTTCAGTGTATCATTTAAAGCTTGTATTTCCTTATTTATTTTCATTTTGGATGATCTGTCCATTGGTGAAAGTGGGGTGTTAAAATCCCGTACTATGATTGTGTTACTGTTGATTTCTCCTTTTATGGCTGTTAGCATTTGCCTTATGTATTGAGGTGCTCCTATGTTGGGTGCATAAATATTTATAATTGTTGTATCCTCTTATTGGACTGATCCCTTGATCATTATGTAGTGTCCTTCTCTGTTTCTTGTAGTAGTCTTTATTTTAAAGTCTATTTTGTCTGATATGAGAATTGCTACTTCAGCTTTCTTTTGCTTTACATTTGCATGGAATATCTTTTTCCATCCCCTCACTTTCAGTCTGTATGTGTCCCTAGGCCTGAAGTGGGGCTCTTGTAGACAGCATATATACGGGTCTTGTTTTGTCTCCATTCAGCCATTCTGTGTCTTTTGGTGGGAGCATTTAATCCATTTACATTTAAGGTAGTTATCAATATGTATGTTCCTATTACCATTTTCTTAATTGTTTTGGGTTTGTTATTGTAAGTCTTTTCCTTCTTTTGTTTTTCCTGCCTAGAGAAGTTCCTTTAGCATTTGCTGTAGAGCTGGTTTGGTGGTGCTGAATTCTCTTAGCTTTTGCTTGTCTGTAAAGTTTTTAATTTCTCCATCAAATGTGAATGAGATCCTTGCTGGGTAGAGTAATCTTGGTTGTAGGTTTTTCCCTTTCATCACCTTAAATATGTCCTGTCACTCCCTTCTGGCTTGCAGAGTTTCTGCTGAAAGATGAGCTGTTAACCTTATGGTGATTCCCTTGTATGTTAATTCTTGCTTCCCTTGCTGCTTTTAATATGTTTTCTTTGTATTTAATTTTTGATAGTTTGATTAATATGTGTCTTGGCGTGTTTCTCCTTGGATTTATCCTGTGTAGGACTCTCAGTGCTTCCTGGGTTTGATTGACTATTTCCATTCTCATGTTAGGGAAATTTTCAACTAAAATCTCTTCAAATATTTTCTCAGCCCCTTTTTTTTTGCCTCTTCTTCTGGGACACCTATAATTTGAATGTTGGTGTGTTTAATGTTGTCCCAGAGGTCTCTGAGATTGTCCTCAATTCTTTTCTTTTTTCTTTATTCTGCTCTGTGGTAGTTATTTCCACAATTTTATCTTCCACGTCATTTATCCATTCTTCTGCCTCAGTTATTCTGCTATTGTTTCATTTATTGTGTTGTTCATTATTGTTTGTTTGCTCTTTAGTTCTTCTAGGTCCTTGTTAAACATTTCTTGTATTGTCTCCGTTCTATTTCCAATATTTTGGATCATCTTTACTATCATTACTCTGAATTCTTTTTCTGGTAGACTGCCTATTTCCTCTTCATTTGTTTGGTGTAGTGGGTTTTTACCTTGCTTCTTCATCTGCTGTGTGTTTTTCTGTCTTCTCATTTTGCTTAACTTACTGTGTTTGGTGTCTCCTTTTCACAGGCTACAGGTTCATTTTTGGTGTCTATTCCTAGTGGGTATGGTTGGTTCAGTGGGTTGTGTAAGCTTCCTGGTGGAGGGGAATGGTGCCTGTGTTCTGCTGGATGAGGCTTGATCTTGTCTTTGTGGTGGGCAGGACCATGTCCAGTGGTGTGGTTTGGGTTGTCTGTGAATTTATTATGTTTTTAGGCAGTCTCTGTGCTAATGGGTCGAGTTGTATTCCTGTCTTGCTAGTTGTTTGGCATAGGGTTTCCAGCACTGTAGATTGCTGGTCGTTTAGTGGAGCTGGGTCTTAGCATTGAGATGGAGATCTCTGGGAGAGCTTTCACCGTTTGATATTACGTGGGGCTGGGAGGTCTCTGGTGGACCAATGTCCTGAACTTGGCTCTCCCACCTCAGAGGCTCAGGCCTGACACCCAGCTAGAACACCAAGACCCTGTCAGCCACACGGCCCGGTACGTGGGAAGTTTCTTGCCTTTTGGGAAGTCTGAGGTCATCTGCCAACATTCAGTAGGTGTTCTGTAGGAGTTGTTCCACATGTAGATGTAGTTTTGATGTATTTGTGTGGAGGAATGTGATCTACACGTCTTACTCATCCACCAACTTGAAGGTGCCCCTTTTGTCATCTTTTTGATGATAGCCATTCTGACAGTTGTGAGGTGATACCTCATGTGCTTTTGATTTGCATTTCCCTGATGATTAGTGTTGCTGAGCATCTTTTCTTGTGCCTGTTTGCCATCTGCAGGTCTTTTTTGAACAGATGTCTATTCAGGCCTTTGCCCATTTTTTTAAATCAGGTTGCTTGTGTTTTTGATATTGAGTTGTATGAGCTTGTTATATATTTTGGATATTAACCCCTTTTCAGACATATCATTTGCAAATATCTTCTCCCATTCAGTAGGTTGTCTTTTTGTTTTGTTAATGTTTTCCTTTGTTGTGCAAGAGCTTCTAAGTTTGATTAGGTCCCATTTGTTTATTTTTGCTTTTGTTTCCTTGCCTGAGGAGACAGATCCAAAAAAAAAAATTGCTAAGACTTATGTCAAAGTGTGTTCTATGTTTTCTTCTAGGAGTTTTCCCAGCACCACTTATTGAAGAGTCTGTCTTTTCTCCATGTATATTCTTGCCTCCTTTGTCATAGATTAATTAACCATAAGTGTGTGTGTTTCTGGGCTTTTTATTCTGTTCCAGTGATCTATGTCTGTTTTTGTGCCAGTACCATACTGTTTTGACTACTATAACTTTGTAGTATAGTCCCAATACTTTTAAGATTGACATTAACATGGTATAGAGGACTTGAATGCCCCTACCTACCCCTCCATCCTCTTTTCATACATACTCAGTCTTCATCTTTGAGATCCAGTCACGCTGACCTGTTAGCTTCTCTGACTTGCTAAGCTCCCACTGCAGGGTGTTCGCATATTCTACTCCCTCTTCCTAGAATGTTTTTTCCTCCCCTGTGCCCCTTTGTCTGAGTGACTCTTAATCTTTCTTCTGATCTCAGCTCAATCATTTTTCCCCAGGGAATATTCTCTTAGGTATACAGTCTTATAGTACCATGACCCTCTTTTTCATAGCACTTGTCACAGTTGTAATTCTATATTTATGTGATTCTTTGATTAATAATTCTCTTCCCTCCTAGATGATTTCCTTCTCTATGCTCACCATTTTCCCTAGCCCCTATCATAATGCCAGGCACATGTTACATATTCAAAAAATATTTGTTGAATGAATGAAAAGTTAATGGAGGAGGGATAATCAAATGCTACTCTGGTTGTTTTTGTCCTTCTTAGAATATTAGAATTTTAGATGGAGAAACAATCTTAGAGATCATTAAACATGTTACCCTCATTTTAAAAAAAGAAAACTGAGGCACAGAGAAGTTAAGTGACTGTCCTAAACTCATTGTGAATCAAGTTCTGAACTTGAAAATCCTCCATTGCCAGGGTAGATTCAAAGTATATCTGTGTATTTTAAGCTTACGTGTTAGACTAGGTGAAAGCCATGCTATGATGGGGGAAGATTTTTCAAGATGTGTCTGGTTGTCTCCATTATTTCCCCAGCATTCAGCACAATGTCTGGTGTTTAGTAGACTGATTGTTATATGTAAAATATGCAAAGGGGGAGGGTTGAAGGTGGGAATCTGTTAATAAATTAACTTTCTTTGACTAAATCAGACAGACTTGAAAACAGGGTAGAAGCAAATATTAATTTTTGTTTGTATGTACTTTTAGAGGTTACTTATTTTTACCACGTGCTTGTAAAAACATGTGCATATGTTTCAATAAAAACTACTTCACAAACAAAAGATTAGAGTACCTAGCACCTGGTAGGTATCCAATAATTTTGTGTCAAATATGAATCTGAATTATTGCCATTATAATGAATAATTTTTTTTAATTTCAAAAGAAAATAGTGAAGAAATGTATGAAGATGTCTACAAAACAAAGAGCAACTACCCAAAGATAGAGTGAGTTTCTCTTTTTCTTGGCTTCATAGCTAAGGGTATTTCCTGTTAGTCTAGGAAAACCAAAGTTTAAGAAATGACCTCCATCCCTACCCACCCCATCTTTAGGGAAGATATGCATAGAGAATGGAGATAAGCTATTGTAATACAACATTGTGAGCAATAGGGTACTTGTAATTGTGTAGAATCATATCTAAAAATTTTGATCACATTGCTTTCTCTTTTGAGAAAATGTCCATCTCCCAGAGTAGAGGACTTTGATACTGTGTTAGGGAATAAGTGAGAAAAGAGAAGTAAATATCAATAAAATGCTTCAATTCTGTAGTTGCTTTTCCAGGAAGAAATCAATGGTTATGATTTACCTGTATCTTTGAAAGTTAATGAGGCTATCTCTGGGATTGGGGCTTAATTTATTATCTAATAATTCAGTGTTATCAAGGACAGTATTTGTTCAAATGGGCATTATTAATCAAATTCAGTTATTAGGCACACATTGTGGAAAGGAAAACAGCAATAGTCAAAAGCAAGAAGTTTGAGGGTTGAAGGGAAAAGAGGGCATTCGTGCTGGGTGGGATGATATGAGTGTATCATTCCCTCTCCCTACACTCCCCCACCCCAATCAAGAGCATATTTGGAAAAATTTTAATCATCAACCAGTTAGTCAGTGTACCATCGTCGTTATATTATCATTCTATAAATTAAAGATCAGTGACGTGAATTTCAGAAGCTAGTAATTTCTGTAATGTATTTCTAGTATAGTTTGTAAACTATGGGTCCCTGAGTCATCGTCTCTAAAAGGAAGACTTTGCTCCATAAACTCTTTAAAATAGAAACCATTTGGAGTAGATGAAAGTTTGTATTGAAATATAGTAATTCCATCCGTAGCTGATGTGTGCTACTTCCTATCAGCATCTAAACAAAGAAGAAGAGCATAGAAGCTGACAAGGCATTTTCCTGCTCTTCCTTGAGTGGGGTGTGTTGAAGAAATAAGAATGAAGTCTCTGATCCTTTTTACTACAGCAGGCTTCCATCCCCAGTACTCTCTCAAACACCATGTTATTTATATCCTCTGATTCCTCTTAGTTTAGATGGAAAAGAAGCACTTAAAAGACTGCAGAGGTTCTTCAAGAAAGAAAAGGATAGATTTAAAATGAAGAAAACCAAGTCACAAGAAAATATAAGGTAAAAGGTCCCTTTTTATTTCTCTTTCCCGGAGAGTATTAGCAGTGCTGGCCTGGTTAGTTACACAGCTGATGGTCTCTATCCTGTTCTTCTAGTGAAGCGGTACCAGAAACTAAAGCCAAAGGCCCTGGTTATCACCTACCACCTCCTTGCCAATATTTGAGTGAACTACACCCACAGATGCTAATGAGAAAGTGACAATGTCCCTTTTGAAAAAATTGATGAGAAAAGGTTGTGAACAAGGGTAGAGGGAAAGTCTTAATCAAACAAAGTCCAGGAAAGAAACTTTCCTCATCATCCTTGACATAGATTCCTGTTGTTGTTACTGAGCATTATGTTATTAATTACATCCTTTTATGCTCTCTCAGCCCTACAAGTTCCGGTGGTTTTATTTGTCTACACTTCCATATTCTAATTTGCCTCTCTTGAGAGAGGCAGTGTGTGGAAAGGGAAGGTGAATTTTTCAGCTGAATGGTCCATGTACCTCAAAGTCTTAGACCTGGAAGGGATCCTCCAAGATCACCCTAGCTAATTACCAGTGGGAATTGGGAAGGTTAGAAATTCATGAGTAGGAGAAAGAAACAAGAGGCCTAGGTTCTGGATTCTAGTTTCAGCTTTTCTGTTTATTCAGTGTGCAACCATGGGCAAATCACTTCCATTTTGCATTCATAGGGATCAAGTTTCTTCTTGCGTATAATAGAAGGGAGACTGGGTGGTCTCTGGAGGCACTCCTCTCGTGTGTGTGTGTGTGTGTGTATGAGAGAGAGACACACACAAAAACATAGACATAGATCTGTATTTTATGAGGGCAGAGGATGGTAAAATAATTTGACCCAGGTTATTGCATATATTGACATGGAATTATGTTATTCTACCTTGAAGTTCTTTTCAATTATAAAACCTCACAGTAACATGACTTTAAGTCTAATTGTCTGTTGGATGTAGATCTACCAAGAGATTTATATAGAATATGGGGTTTACAAATTGTAGTCCTGACCATGCAAGAAGAGGGAGTGTTCACTATGTGCAGGGGCAAATCTGCCATTTGTAGGAAGGTCTAAAAAGCCTTTTTCCCCTTAAATTTTGCCAAAATCTGCCTCTCTACCTTAATTTTTCAATTAATAGCATGGAGACATACCAAGGTAACAACAGAACTTTGTTTATTTATTTGTTTCTTCGTTTACCTTTTGTTGAGCCTTTTGATTGAGGGCTCCTCTCTGGAACATCAGCTCCTAGTCTGTTGCGTTATCTTCAGAAGGAGGTTGCAACCATGAAAATGTGACCTTTAAAAAGAGTTGGGGCTCTCAATCTTCTCTCTCTCTCACAGACACACACATACACACACGCACAAACACATGCACACACACACGCACACACTGCCTGTTAGGATAGTCATTATTAAATGGCTTGATTTAGGCATAAATAAACCAAGAATTAAATGCCATGGGTCTTAGCTATGCTATGAGTTTTACATGGGAATTAAATGTTAAGCCTCTTCTCACTCCCTCTGTTCCAAATGTTCTGACTTCTTCTTTCAACAGGCCAAGCACTCCTCAGCTTGAGGGTCTCTGTGTCTGCTCTTTCCTCCCCTAGGAATGCTCTTACCCCAGATATCTAGTTGGCCTATTCTCTCACTATCTTCAGGCCTCTGCTTCAAAATCATCTTATCAGTGAAGCCTTCCCTGAACGTCCTCTGAAAAATGGCAAACCAGCCCTCACCTCCAGTCCCCCTCCCCCCTTACCCTGCTCTATTTTTCTTAATTGCACTTTTCTCCATAAATTTCCTTACATGACAGATCATAAATTTCCTTGTTTGTTTTCTGTCTGTCTCACTCTACTAGACTCCATGAGGGCAGGCATTTTGACTGTTTTGTCCACTGCAGTATCTCCAACATAAAGTACAGTGCCCAGAAGAAAAAAAAAAAAATAGAACAGTGCCTGGGATATAATAGGCACTCAGTAAATATCTGTTGAATGAATAGATGACCTAAAGGAAGGAAATATCATTGTAGATTTTTTTTTTGTGGCCTTGGTTTCTATGTTTAAATAGGAGCTACCAGCACCCTGACCTAATTAAAATGGAGGAAGGGAATGGGTGTTAAGAAAGGCCCCCTTAAGCAAGGGACCGCTTGCTTAAGCCAAGGCCCCAAGGATATGTGCTAACTAGATGTTGAGGGAAGGAAGTGCACTAAGGCTTCACATGTGTTCTCTCTAATCCTCACAATAACCCATGAGTTAGAAACTTGTCCCTCCGTTTTACAGATGAAAAACTAAGGCTTTGAAAAGTTATGTGACTTGCCCAGGGTAAGTGGCTAAGTGGCGGAACTGAGAGTCAAATCAGCTCTGACTCTAGTGACCATGTATTTCTCCTACTGCGTCTTGCACATCACAGTCCTGGTCTCATAGACACCAACGGAAGGGATCACTGAGTATCAGCCCTGTCCCAGGCACATTCACTTAGGAAAGCTTATCCCGTACAAAGGGAACTCTACAAGATAGGTGCTGGTATTCATTTTGGAAATGGAGAACTAAACCTTCCATAAAGGTTAGTGCTGTTCCTTTGGTCAGTCCTTTATTATGTTCTTATCACAGAGTGTTACATTAACTTACTTTTGGTGCCCCTCACTAAACCGCGAGCTACTTCAGGACGGAAACTGTGTTTGATCATTTTGTATAACCAGCACATGGGCCTGGCCCGTGATGAGTGTCCCCAGAATACCTGTAGGACTGAACTTAAATTAATTGTTTAAAATACGTGAATTTTTTTCCTACTACATCATGCTTCCTTTCATGTAATCTTAACTGTGAGATTTGAGGAAAACCAGATGATCTACCTAGCCAATGTCCTCTCCTACTTATTAGCACATTTACCATCTTCCATTTCCACCTGGCCTGGAATTCTCCCCTCAAGTCACCTCTTTGGTTAAACATATACATAGTCAGGGTCCAGCGTCTCCAGATGGTTCTCTCTCACCGTACTTACCCCACATTGAGTTGGCATCGTGGAAGGTAGAAGGCAGAAACAGAATCCTGTGGACAAAGAAGGGCAGGGCTAAGGGACAGCCTGAGATTGTCTCGTTAGGAAAGGGGGTGTGGGTGGTCACTGGGGATAAATAAGCTCATTTACAAGAGAGGGGACGTGATCAGAACAAAGCTGCAGGAAAGGTTTGCTTCATATCTTTCCCCCAAAGCATCTATATCAAGAAACCTAGTCATCAATATGTTATTTGAGATGTATCAGCTAATATCTCTGAACATGACTTTTTCCCTTAACCCTTTGTGTCTTTTGTCAATTAACAGTGCATTTTCCATTTCGCTGCCTGATTTAGGTAAGTGACATTTGCTTATTTGCTGGAACAAAATTATTCAGCACTGACATAGTCACAGTCTGAGAAAGAGAAGTAGTAATCCTTCCTGCATTCCACGTTTAATGAAAAATTGATACATCAAAATCAAAGACCTCTTACACAATAGTAGTACTTACATTGAGGAAGATGAGTAACATTTCTCAAGTGCCTCCTATATGCCAGGCCTCTTAAAATCCGAGAAATAGATGCATTATCCCTTTTTAGGAAGGCTCTAGGACTCACATCCATATTTTAGTGACCTAGGATTTGTACTCAAGTCTCTGAATACGAAGCTCGTGCATTTTACATTATACCACATAACCTTCTGAAGGATTTAACAGCCAGCTCACTGGAATTAAGACATAGTAATTTGAACATGACCACTTTGCAGTACACATACTAACTGAATCAAGGATGGGTCATTGGAATACTTTTTGCTTTGCTATAAAAACAACAGTGCACAAATTAGTACAGTGCCTGACATCTAGTGTGCTCTCTCTCAGTCATGTTCAGTAAGTTGAATCTATCGATGAGAGAGGGCCATGTGTTTTGTTTTTTGTCAGGTTTAGTTTATGGGCTCTAGCGATGGTGGCTACTTTGATTTTACTCTGACTTGACAATTCAAATGTATATTATATTCCACATATATAAGTTTGCTGCACTAAATAACAAATAGTTACATAAACCTGGTGTAATATCAGCTCTCCCAGCCTTCCCTGGTGGCGCAGTGCTTAAGAATCCGCCGGCCAATGCAGGGGACATGGGTTCGAGCCCTAGTCCGGGAAGATCCCACATGCCGCAGAGCAACTAAGCCCGTAAGCCACAACTATTGAGCCCGTGTGCCACAACTACTGAAGCCTGTGCGCCTAGAGCCCGTGCTCTGCAATAAGAGAAGCCACCGCAATGAGAAACCTGTGCACCGCAATGAAGAGTAGTCCCCCCTCGCCGCAACTAGAGAAAGCCTGTGCACAGCAATGAAGTCCCAACGCAGCCAAAATTAAAAATAAATAAATAAATAAAATAAAATAAAAACAGCTTTCCCAAAATATCCTTGGTCTATGTAAAAAAAAAAAAAAAAAGTAAGAATAGGCACGCATTGTACCCCCATCCAAATATATGAATAACTGAATTATGAATTGTGAATAATTATGCCAAAAGGTTTCTAATTAGTTCAAGTGGTGAGTCACTTGAATATTATGGAATTCTATGTAGAGCACCAAGGAATGTGACTATGCTAAACTGCAAATGTCTAATTATGATTATGTACTAAGTCAGATTCAATTTTATGCAAGATTATTATAAAGAAGCAGTTGTCAGTGTTTTGAAATAACAATCAGGGAAGAAAAATCAACATTAATGTTCTATTAAGTTGTTTTTTTTTCCCCTAGGAATTAAGCCCTCTCACTGCTCTAGCATTATAACATCTTTGTCCACTTCCAGGATGATGGGAACCTAGTCTAAACATGATCCTTTTAGCAACTCATATTTTCTGGAAATCCACATGAAATCAAATTGATATAAATATTCACGCATGTGTTTGAGATACTAGGACATCTCACTATTTTTTAATCCTCAGTTGAACTTTTTCCCAAATGGATACTTGTTTTGTTCTTTGATCCTTTCTATATCCTATAATCAGATTTTGATAAAACAGGCATGGGGATGCACCTAGATAATTAAGTAATTGTGTATAATTTGGAAAGCTGGGGATTGTATAAACCATACCTAATAATAGATCCTATCTTGATTTTGATCCTATCTTGACCCTAGAACTTAGGTCTCAGGAAGTTATTATCTATGATGATGTGGACATAAATGAAAAAAAGTCAAAGTAAGTCAATTTACCGCATTGGTCATCCCTACTGATATTTAACCCATTTCCTGATGCTTTGTTAAATACGGTCAGAGGGCCATCCCTTCAGATCCTTGGTTACTGGATGAAAAGTCAAGTTGTGATATATTGCCCCCACTAGGAAAGGAAAATAATGAGTAATGTAGATGACCTAACAGTGGTAGGTGATTCAAAACTCACTGGAGCTTTGTTTCTTACCTTTGAATCTATAGACTTGAAACTCATTTCAACATAACAAATACTTATTTAAATGCCTCCTGTGGAGGATGGCAAGCACTACCTGACAGAGCCTCTGTTCTCAAGGCCTAAAATCTATCAAAAAAGAGAAACCATCCTGAAACTCTATACCCTTTCTCTAGCTACTTGTTATCTGTCCTTTCCCTCTCAACTAAATCGTTGAAAATAAAGGTCTCCTCTGCTCATCTTGGATACATCATTCCAAGCTCACTGCAACTGGGGTTCTGTTCCACCAGGACCGTGGACTTGTTTTCGGTAAGGTCACTAATAACTTCTTTGTTAAATCCAGTGGATACATGTAAGTCCTTATTATACTTGGCTTCTTTGTAATATCTTAAATTGTTGCTCATGCCATCCTTCAAAGGAAGAAAAAATATTAACTTTTCCCCAGGTTTCTATGTTATCATTATTTCTTATTCCTCATCTTTGGCTCTTGCTCCTGTTTGATTGGTTAGTTTTGGTTTTGTGTGCACGTATGTGTTCTAATTCTGCCACTCATTTCTTTAAAAATTATGCGTTTCTCAGATTTCCTGTATCAGTTCTCTTCCCTTCTTCCTTTATATGTTCTTGAACGGTCTCATCTACATCTAGGGCTTTAATTACAATCACTATAGTAAAGATACCAAAATTTACAATTTTGAGGTCAGATTTCTCTCTTCCACTTTAATAAGCCTGCTAGATAACTCTGTTTGAAACTCAGAATTCCATAACTCATAATCTCAACTGTCCCCATCCAAATATGATCCCTTTCTTCTAATCTCTATGTTGGTGATTGTTTCAATAAACACACGGTTGCTCAAACCAAAACCCTAGGCATTCATTGTCCTTGACTCCTCCTCCTCTCGTGCCCTGCACCCTCTTCTGTTTAAATAACACTCAAAATGTTCCTGCTTACCCCATCCTCCCTGCACAGCCACATGAAGGCACTCATTGCTTCTCAGCTGGATTATTGCAATGACTTCCTGAATGGCCACCTCACCTCCACTTCAGTTTATTTTCCAAACTTTCTAAAGTACAAATAGGATCATGTCACAAAACCCACCATTCACCAGCTTAAAAAGCTAGTGGTTGTCCATTGCTCTCAAAATGAAATCCAAACTGCTTAAGAAGGCATAAAATTCAATATTGATCCAGCTCCTGGCAAACTCTCAGCCTCAGCTGTACTTCCCACTCACTCACCATTCTTGTGTTCCATCCATACTGTACATTTGGGTGTTCCTTGAACTCTTCAAGCTTTCCAGCATTTCTAAACCTTCACATTTGTTCCAACTTATTCAATTCATTCAACAAATATTTACTGAGCATGTACTATATGCCAGACACTATGCTAAGTGTTGGTATAAAGCAGTGAATGAAACAGATGTAATTCCTATTCCTATCTGATTGGAGAGGCAGATAAATAAATTAATTTTAAAAATCTATAATTAAACATAGGAATTTGATTGCTTTGGATATTTTGAAAGAGAGTGGACATATGGTGTGTGTGTTGGAAGGAGATTGATAGTCATTTTAAAGTAGATATCTGGGGAAGGCCTGTCCAAGGAGGTGAGAATTTAAGAACAAAAGAATTGTTCTGTCTGTAACACACTTTGCCGTGCCTTTTGCTTGGTTGACTATTTTATCCTTCATTATTTAAAACTGAATTCAGATTTTGCTTTCCCCAGGCAGTCCTCTCTGAGCTTATCTATTTGGGTTAGGTCCCCCTTTTTATCAGAACATTCTTTTCATAGTTGTATTCGTCTTATTTCTTGCCTGTCTCCTCCTCTAGATGGGAACTCCCTGAGGTAGGGGCTGTGGCTTTCTGATCTCTATCATGTGGCCTCATACCAAAACATAGTTTGTTAAATCAGATAACAAAGAAGGACCTGCCTCCAAAAAATGTGCAAAATAATTTGGAAGCTCAGAATAGGTAGACATTTCCATTATTTAGGAGATCAGAAAAGTCTGTGCCAAGTTAAAGAAGCAAGGATAGGAAACATTTTGACAGTTGGAGATTGGGGTTGAGAGAGAGAGAGAGAGAGAGAGAAGCGGGGAAGGTTTGCTGGGGGGAGAGGGGTGGACAGCTGTGTACATGGAAAACAAGTGTGTTTGGGAAGTTTCATTGGACCATAAGGCATGTGATCAAGAAAGTGGGTGTTACGAGCAGGAAATGAAATTTGGCAGGAGATGCAGAGGAGAGCCCTGGAATATAAAATTAGAGTTAAGAATTTATTCTTTCTTAAAAATAAATTATATGATATTTGTAAAAATGAAAATAAGAAACATGTAAGTTTAAAGCAAGATAAAACAAATATCCCTCAACCCATAACTCAACTTCAGAACTAGAACATATCCAGTGCCTTGGTTTCTCTACCTTGTGCACATCCCTTGTTCTATCTCATTGCCTTCCCCCAAGGTAAACACTCTCCTACATTTCGTGTCTTTCACTTCCTGTTCAAAACCAAAATACTGTTATCAAACACAGGTGATTAAAAATATATTGTTTCATTAGGGATTTTAACATTGTAAAAACGGTTTGTTGTATATAGAATTCTGCAACTTCTTTTTACTCAAAATCCATCCTTTTTAAAGCCACTATTTATTCATTTTTACTGTTCTACAATATTCTATTTTATGTACATACCACAATTTATTTATCCATTTTCTTGTGAGTATTTTTTGCACTTTTGAACAATACTGCTACAAATATTTATATGTATACTTAGAAGGGAAAATAATGCAAATTTTATAGGGAAGGAAAATTCGTAAGAAAATGCCAACTTGTTTTCCAAAGGAAAATAGGCAAAAGATATGAACAGGTCTTCTATAGAAAGAAAGACATGAGGGGTGAATAAACATATTAAAAGAGGTTCAACATTGTTAGTAATGAAGGTAATGCAAATTAATACCACAATGAGATAGTATCTTATACCCAATAAATTGGCAAAAATTAAGAATTCTTTCTGTGTTGATGAGAATGTGGATCAGTATTCCCTTTAAATACTGCTGGGAAGAGTGTAAATTGGTACAACCACTTTGGAAAATAAGCTGGCATTTTCTTGTGAATTTGCATTTCCTGTAAAATTTGCATTTATTGTATTTTCCCTTCTAAGTATACACGTGATTTATGATTGTTGCTTTCTATATCTTTAAAGAAATCTTTATCCCAAGATCGTATGATATTCTCCCATATTTTCTTCTAAAACTGTTAACTTTTTGGCTTTTACACATAAGCCTTAGATCTACCTGGAACTGATTTTGGCGTTTTTAGTGAAGTAGAGATCCAATTAAATTTTCTTCCATGTGGGTAAATGTTCTAGCATGATTAATTGCATAGCCCCTATTTTCCCCATTTCTGCAATGCCATCTTTGTCATACTAAGTTACCAAAAATCTGAAGATCTGTTTCCATGCTCTGTATTCTATTTGTGTCATATATTTTTTTAACATCTTTATTGGGGTATAATTGCTTTACAATGTTGTGTTAGTTTCTGCTGTATAACAAAGTGAATCAGCTATACGTATACATATATCACCATATCCCCTCCCTCTTGCGTCTCCCTCCCACCCTCCCTATCCCACCCCTCTAGGTGGTCACAAAGCACCGAGCTGATCTCCCTGTGCTATGCAGCTGTTTCCCACTAGCTATTTTACATTTGGTAGTGTATATATGTCAATACCACTCTCTCACTTCATCCCAGCTTACCCTTCCCCCTCCCCATGTGTCATTTCTATCTTAATTGAATTGTGATCTGGAAAAGTAGTTGATATGGTATTAGTACACTGAGGAAGTAGCTGATATATCAGTACTTTGACATATTCTGTGACATGATTCATGCCTAGTATATGGTCAGTTTTTATAAATGTTCCATGTGTACTTTAGAAAAATATGACTTCTCTAATAGTTTGATACAAGGATCAACTTACGTCCTCTAAATCAAATATTTGGCTTGGCCAAAAAGTTCATTCAGATTTTTCTACTGTTATGGAAAAACCCAAACGAATTTTTTGGCCAACACAATATGTGTTAATTCTCTTAATAAAATTGTTTATAGATTTATGAATTTTTAGATGCTTGATCCATTAATATATGAAAGAAGTGGGTTGAAATCTCACAGAAAGATGGTAGATTTGTCAGTTTCTTCCAAAAGTTCTATCATTTTTTTCTTTATATATTCTAAGGCTCTTTTATTAGTTGCATACAAAATTTTAAATATCTTCTGGTGAATTAAATGTTTCTTTTTAGGTCATAGCCATCTCCATCCCCCCTAATATCAATACTATTAATAACAAAAATAATACTTATATAGGTCTTACCGTGAGTCAGTCACTGTTTATAGATTTAACATGTATTAACTCATTCCAATCTTCACAACAACTGTGAAGTAGATACTATTATTATACAAATTTTGTAGAAGAGAGGTTGAGACACAGAGGTGAAGTTATTTGCCCAAGCTCATAGCGCCAGTAAGTGGTAGAACCAGGATTCAAACCCCAGCAACTAGACTCCCAATCCATTCTCTTTACTGCAACACTAAGCTAATTTCCTAGTGATGCTTTGTCTTAAAGTCTAATTTGCCCAATCTTATACCTACCTTTCTTTTAGTATTTCCCTAGTATACATTTTTGATCCTTTTTCTGATTTCCATATTCTTGTTCAGTGTGTCTTATATAAATAGCATAGAGCTGAACTGGCTTTTAAAAATATCTAACATGACGATACATCTTAACTCCTACCTTGCCCTAATGTAAAGTTTAATCTTCTGAAATATTGTGGTGCTGATAGCATTTTCCTCAGGACAGACTTGTCTTCTGTGCTTGCATACTGCTTACTGCTCTGTCTGGTTTCAGTTTATTTGCTGGGGGCTATTAAGGTATAATGTTCAGGACTTAATCTAAGTGTAAAGTGTGGCAATTTGTTAAAACAAAACAAAAAAAACCTTTATCCAGGATCTAGCAGTTTTGTACTGGGAGGGCCCTATCAGAAAATTCTTTTGCCCTACTGACAAATAAGGAAGTCCAAAACTATGGGCAAGAGGACAATATAATCAGAGCCACACTTCAGGAAGAGTAACTAGACCTAGACCCTTCTGCAGAATACTTTGGAGGGAAGGTCGGAAGTAGAACATTTGTTAGAATATTGTTAAAGGTGCTCAGGTGAAAGATGATCAAAATGTGTTCTGGGGTGGTGAAAAAAATGAAGAAGATATTTTAAGATTAAATGATATTTACCAAGTCACTTAACCCTATCAAAATCTGACCAGTTTCTTTTTCATGTGATAGAGTAAATCTTCTGTAGTTTGGCCTCAGAGAAATCAATTATTAAAGACATTTGTAGCAGATGAACACTGATGGAAAATAGCAGAATTTGGGATAGGAAGGGAGATGGAAGATGATATCTGAGTTCTTGTCAGCTTGGCTAGTTTGCATGTCATGTCCTGGTACGTATTAGGTTGAAGAGATGCCTAAACAACTCTGGATTAAATTGTTGCTAGATGATCTGGACCTCTGATTTTCATTTCCTTTTGTTCATTAGAATTTCCCCTAGAGAGTCAGCAAGGGAAGGAAGAAGAGGGGTATCTTGAAAAAGACACTGGAACAGCTTCTACAACGTGGTCCCAGTGGGCCCTATGGCATGTCATGTTACTTCTCTGAATCTTAGTTTCTTAACCTGTGATATGGCAAAAAAACAATCCTCATCCTGCCAAATTAATTAAGCTCTCTAACTAGATCCCTATAAAAGCTAAAATAAGTTGACAAAGAGTTGACCATAATGGTCACATGGCTAGCATAGGTAAAAATTGGTATGACTTTTCTGAAAATATATTGTTTTATAATCATTAAAGAAGATAAACTGTTAAGCAGGCATTTGCTTTGCCTATTCCCTGCCCTCACAGCTATAGCTCCTGCCTAACAAGTCCATGCACAAGTTCTCATTAAACACTTGCTCTGTGCCTAGCACTGTGCTGAGCTTGTGGTAGATATATCTGGAATGTGTGTCTGGATCCCATCTTTGGGGAACCTAAAGTGACGAGATAAAATGAGTGAACATCAGACAATTAGAAAAGAAGTAACTGCTGAGCTCCTTGTTATAGACTCCAAAGGCAACAGACATTGAGAAAAGAGAGTGATAGGAGATCCCTAGATGAGTCCTGGAAGTCTTCTTAAAAGCTTTCCCTAAGCTGCATCTTTCTTTTTTATTGAAGTACACTTGATTTACAATATTGTGGTAGTTTTAGGTGTACAGCACACTGATCCAGTTATTTTTTCTGATTATATTCCATTATAGGTTATGATATTGAATATAATTTCTTGCACTATACAGTAAATCCTTGCTGCTTATCTATTTTATGTATAGTAGTTTGTATCTGTTAAACCCATATTCCTAGGCCTCATCTTTAATGCTGGTCAGATGCTGAGTCCCTGATATTCTGTTGGACCTTGTGACCATAATCTGAAGGGAATTGTGACACAATGTCACTGAAAAAAATTTAAATTCCTCTGACGTAATATTCTTGTGGTTATAATTTACCCAGTGAAAAGTTGTGTTCTGATGTGCAGACACCATAGACATACAGATGGTTGATAGAGGAGGGGCCAGTTTTGCTCACATCAGTGATGAACATATTGGTTACTTTGTCATACCAGCAAAGTAAAGTTTTAAAGCAGCAGGCATGATGAAAGACCATAGACTTTGGAGTCAAACACACTTGGATTCAAAGCCACTGGGTTCAAAGCCACTATTTCTGTGACCATAATAAGTTACCTAGATCATCTCTTTCCCCCTTTGTAAAACTTTATGAAAGACTAAAGGACTGTTGTAATACTTCCTGTAAAAACCACATTAGTTAACATATGTAAAATGCCTAGCGTAAGACTTGACACATAGGTGCTCAAAAAATATTAGTTCCTTCTATAATACCCTCTCTCCTCTCCGCATCCTTTTCTGCTAATGCTAAATACTAGTTGGATTAGTCTTGTCCCACAGGGAAGGTCCATTTTATCATTCACATTTATAGAGGTGAAGAAACTGAGGCTCAGAAAGGAGAGGAAGTGTGATTCTAAGCAGGCTGATCTCTTGCTTCTGGCTTCACTTTTTTTTTAAATTTAATTTTAATTTTATATTGGAGTATAGTTGATTTACAATGTTGTATTAGTTTCAGGTGTACAGCAAAGTGATTCAGTTATGCATATACATATATCCATTCTTTTTCAGATTCTGGCTTCAAATTTGGATTGCCACAGATCGGGCATTGGCAAGCTCTGGCCTGGGGGCCAAATATGGCCGGCCACTTGTTATTGTAAATACAGTCGCAATAGCAGAGTTGAGTAGTTCCCATAGAGATGGCATGGCTTACAAAGCCTAAAATATTTACGCTCTGGCCTTGCCATAGATTATCAAAATATACTTCTAGATGACTTTTTAATTTTTTGGTAAAACACAGTTGCCCAGAAGGTACTGATTGTTCCATAAGGGTTTTAGTTCAATCTTAATTTACTTGCTCAAAATATTTTTCTTCTCAGTGATGAAGATAAACTAAAGACTTGGAAGCCCAAGTTTTTGATATCAAAGGAAAAAAAGAAAAATGGTGCTAAAGAATCAGAAAGGTAAGCACAAAAGTACACTTAAATTACAGCTTATCTGCTGCGATTTATACCTCTTACTAGCTGTGTGACCTTGGGCAGGTCATTAAATTTGATTTTCAGGTTCCTCATCTACAGAATGAGAATATTAACACCTACATTATAGTACAACTGAGAGGATTAAAAGAGAGAAAGAATATGAAAATGTAAAGCGTCACACACATTTATCTTTATTCCTGCTTTTGGTGGTTAGGGAGCTAGAGAAGAATTCTAGCCAGTCCTTATCAAATGATGAAAAATGTCCAGGCTTCCTTTGGGCTGTAGGAACTTTTCCCCGGTAAGACAGAACTTCAGTAATACACCAATTAGAACTTAAATGATGCTTTGAGAAGAGAAACTAGGTATCATATAGTAAGACTGATTTCCCTAAAATACAATATAATTCTAGTTATCACTACATTAGTGTTAGAAATAAAAAATGTTTTATTGATTCAAGATCTCACCTTTATTCATATGATTCAAATTCCCAATTGGCTTGGTGGGGTGGTGATGTTTTTTACTATCTCTGATGGTCACTTAGTGCTCTGTGCTTCGGTCTTCTCAGTTGCTGGGATATGGGGCAGGAACTGAGGCACTTTGTTTAACAAGTGTCTTGGGGAAATCCTTGTCTAAATGGTCATTGAGCTGGGAACACTGCATGGTCTGTCTGCTCTGGGAAATCTGTCTAGAAAAGTCCTACACAGGCACCCCAAAAGAAATCAGACATCAGTCTATACCAAATTTATACTCAGAGGATGGCATAGGATGGCCCTTCCCTTAAGTTTTTCTTTAACTTTAGACTTGATGTCATTTATTTTTCCCAAGTTGGAAAGATGTATTCATTAGACAAGAAGAGCATCTTTCTACCTTAAACTTCACACTTTTACTTTTGTGTAGCATAACAAAACAGAATTCCAAGAGATGAAATAACAGTGAAATTGTTTACCTTCCCCACCCCAAAAAAAGCTTTCTAGTATTTTAATGTCTATACATAAGTCTTTTTAGGAAACAATCTTCTCGTGCTTTTTTTATTTCTTACAACAAACTGATATAGTGGTTTACTTTTTTTCCTCAACTGAGTAAATTTGAAAATGCAATATTGAGTCTATTATTATTCCTGTAAATTGATGTATCAATTTTCTATGTGTTCTTTGTTCCTTTTTAAATGGTTTCTACCATAACTTACTCTACCAATAAGAATTACTTTCTATATTAGTGCAACCCTTTTATTATCCCTTTATTAATCAAAGATGATGACCAGTTTTCAGAGAAGTCTGGAGAAGGGTATCCCTGGTATAAAGGCATAGAAATGACAGCCCACCTTCTAAGATGTTCCATGTAGACTTTGAATGTATATGGAAAAGGGCAGCTGGAAAGGTAGGTTGGGGCCAGATTATAAAATGCCCTGTGTACCACACTAAGGAATTTGACTTTATCTTATAGGCAGTAGAGACAGATTGAAAGGTTTTAATCAAGAGAGTGACATGATCAATTAAATTTTAGAAAGATGACTCTGGAGGAAGGTATGCAGATAGATTTGAGGAAGGAGAGGCAACAGGAAGATGGTATAAAATTAAACACATAAAATTATATCTGAATTTATCCTGAAATAGAATGAGTTTATGGCTTTGGAAGCTTAGAGTTTTATTATAATACACTTCACTCTGCCTGCATATTTCTGCCCGCTTATCTCCCAGGAATTTCTTCAAAACCAGGAAGCAAAACTTAGAAAAGAACAGAATGGAAAGAGAAGAAAAACTTTTTAGAGAAAGATTCGAGGTACGTTCTCCTCTGAAAGTAAAAATTAACAATAAGAAGAATTTCTTTTTTTAAAGATTCTATAAGTGTGTTGCACGTCTGCCTCACTGGGATTGATATGATCTTTGATTAAACATCTGGTATGTTAATTTTTTCCTGATACATTTCTGTATTATCATGCCTTTGTACATGCTATTTCCTCTGCCTGGAAAAACTGCTAAGTCATTCTTTAAGGCTCTGTTCAAATGTCACCCACGCTTCCCTAACTCAACCAGGCAAAGTTACTCCCTCAGCACATTTCATACATCTATTACACAGTATGCGTTACAACACTGATCAGGGATATTACTCTGTGTGTGTGTGTGTCTGTGTGTGTGTATTCTGAACTAAAGTCTTGAGTCCCTTCTGAAGAAGAGATTTTTGTCTTGTTCAAGTTTTCCCTTCAGCTCCCAACATAAAAATGGTCACACTAAATGATTAAAAACTTCTTTCATTTAGAGTCCATAGAGCATTTTTCTTTCTATAATTGCAAGGTTCAAACACTCCTCCCTTTTGATTTCATATACTGTCACAGTGAGAATTTATTAATTTTAAGAAACATACATTGAACACCTACCATGTACCAGACATTGGATTGAGAGAAAGTATGCATCCTGCTCATGGAATCTGTCCAAATTACTACTTTGCCTAAAATCTTTCAAAAGTTCCCCATTGCCAAATAGATAAAGATTAGGTTTCTTAACATGAGATATAAAGCTCTTCATGTCATGACCTTTGCTTGTCTTTCTGGGTTTTATTTCCTGCCATTCTTCACCTTGCACTTTGTGCCTTGGCCACAAATTGTTCATAGTTCTGTTTCTTGAATGAACGTCCACCTTTATCCTTGCCCTGCTGTCTCCTTCCTCTAGGCATTTATCTGGTCTGTTCCAACTGTCTGGTGTACCCTTGCTACTTTTCTCCATCTGACTAGCTCCTGTTCATTTATGATGACCTAATCGAGGCATCTCCTCCAGGAACCCACACTTCCTGATTAAAGAAACTACATACCTATATACCTGAGCAAACCTCTAGCTTATCACAAAATGTTAGCATTATTGCAATTACATGTTCATCAATTAAACTATGAGCTCCTGGAGGACAAGGGTATATTATCTATCCTTATATCCATACACAGAGCAGAATAGGAGTACCTAACAAACACTGTGTAAATATCCAAAAACATTTTTGGACTGAACTAACATAGGAACATACACAAATCCCTCATAATCATTAATAAATTCTGCTTGGACCAAAGCTGATTAGGGTTACTATATCTAGGAATCGTGATATGAAATTATTTACTGCAAACTGTGACGTTATTTGATTAGCTGAAAAACAAGTGTGTAACAGTTACTTGTTGAAACGACCCTACGTTCCATCTAGTGCCCCCCACTGTAGCTGTGACACTCTCATATAGGACAGAAATCCCCATTCTCATATGTACGTGAGTCTATTCTTCCTAATCACCTACAGTGAGTTTCCTTGATATATCTTTAGAAAAACTATACAGTTTCAATAATTTTTATTCAGCTCAAATCACAAAATATTGGGTGCCCCATTTGTACCGGGCAGTGAGGGTACAAGGATGGATAAAACTGTTTTCCATTTTCATTTTATGAGACAGTATGTTAATCAGAATCCATAATAGGGGTATATACAAAGTACAGTTAAAACAGTAAATTATACATGGCAGTCATGAAAGTCTTCACAAAAGGTACTTAAAGAAGAGTATTTCAGGCAGAGAAAACAGTAGGAGCAATGGCATGGAAATATGTAAGGTACACAGCACATTCAGTATTATCACATAGCTTGATGTGGCTTCAATAAAGGGGACAGAAATGGGGGGACGGGGAATGATGGTAGGCAAAGGACTCTGAATGTCAAACTAAGAAATGTGGATCTTACCTTGAATGAAGAGTTTCTAAGACTTTATAAAAAAAGGTGACCACCTAATCAGATTTACATTTTAAGAAATCACTGTGCATTCACAGTGAACAATGGCCTGGAAAGGGTAAGATCACTCTGTTAGGCAAAAGAAAAATCTTGTGGATTAGATCCCGTTTGGTATAGGTTAATCATCCAAATTCAGGACATTTCTGAGAGTGGAAGGAGGCACACTTAATCACAGTAAGTATTTATAAATAGAGACATTAACCATAAGTAGAGACTATCCCAAGCAAAGGAAGATGTTTGGCCACCCTAATTTGGTGAAGCGGACATCTGTAAATATAAGCTACATATTCTGGAACTATTTTTTTTCCAGTCAATGGATTTCAGTACATTAGAAGGTGGTGTACCTGTTGATGTATGGGTTGGCTAGTTTACCACACAGAAAAAAACTCCCCTGAGGTGAGAAATCAAATTCCTCAGTTTTTTCCACAAATGCTCGTCTTTAACCACCAAGGGAGAGTGGGAATTGCCCCACACATCATTCCTACCTCTTTAAAATGTGTGTGCTACAGCTGTATGTATATAAGAATAAATGAGCCCACCAGAGAGGAAGGGTAGAAAGAACAGCTAGAAATCCTGTGTGTAAGAAAGAATTATAAACTCTAAAGCACTACACAAAGAAAGAGGTTTTTCTCTTTCCCTCTTTTTTTTCTTTCTTAAGTTGTCCTTTCCCAGGTTTGGTGGTGACTTTATTACTGCAACAGGTAACATACCATTCATGGTACTTAGTTTATACCAACGTTAACGCCTTCTCACCCACCAGAATTCATTCTAGTACAATTAGATAACGGGTGTGAAAACACTTTGACAATATGATCGCAACAAACAAATGTAAGAAAGATTGTGATAATAATAAATGTACTATTATTTCCTTAAATAGCTTTTCTTTCCCTGAATATCTTGCTATTATTTTCTTTTCCCTTAGTCATTAGTTAACTAATTAATATCTAGCATCTTGAGTTTATTTTGAGGTTAGTAATAGTATGTCCTCCATTAATTTTGTTACAATGAAAAAGAAAGAATGAAAACTATGCAAGCACATTCCGATTAGGCATTTCTCCTTTCAGTATGACAAAGAAATTACTGTCATGAACACAGCAGTGGCATGTTCCAATAATTCAAGAAATGGAATATTCGACTTGCCAATAACCCCTGGAGAAGAACTGGAAGTCATTGATATCACTGAAGAAAATCTAGTGATATGTCGCAATTCTAAAGGCAAATGTAAGTTACTGGCTTATTGCCCATAAGATTTCAATCACTGTTTTTTAAAAAAAATCTCAACGCATTATAACTTTCAGATTAGTAATAGTGATTTTTATATCTATAGATGGATATGTGCTAATTGAACATCTAGATTTCAAGTAAGTGGTTTGATTTTATCCTTTAAATAATAAATTCTAAATACATAATACATTATTATGTCTATAAGTCTCAAGAAAAGACTATTTCATATATTTAAATTCAGGAAAAGTTTTTGAATATGCAATGCCCTACTCTATAAGGATTACTTGGAAGAGATTATTTTTGTGTCTGCCGCTCCTGAGGTTATCAAACTTCTCTACAGAGCATATTTATAAACATTTTAAAGGAGCATAAAAATATTAAACTGGATAAAAAAAATTCCCTTGAAATCTCCTACTCACTATTCCATGGACCTGTATTTCAAAATGTTTGTCTATTTTTCTTTTTTCTCAGGCATGAAGTTTGGTCACCTTAGGAAGATCAAGATCAAATGGTACAGTCTGCACAAGTGAGAACTAGTTCTAAGGTCTCAGTCCTGCCTCACATCACTTTACGTGTCAGCATGAGATGGTGGAATCTGTGGAAACTTTCATCAGGAATTTAGAGGAGAAAAACAAATCCTCCATATTTAGATGTTGATTTTGCTCCTAAGCAGTTAGTTATCTTTCAATGTCTATTTCAGTATCTGTTTCACTGCTGGCTCAAGAGACTGTGAAACAGTGTGTGTTGGCATTCCAGCACTTGTTTAATGAGCCATGTCCAAAGTTAGAAATCATGCCTTATGGCACCTAGTCAGTTGTGCAGATGGTTAGTTTGCTTCTAATGCTTCTAATATTAGTACACGAGTGTTTATAATTTCTAGAAGATGTTGTGCATTTAAATTGGGTGTAATTTAATTCTGAAGAGTAAATAGTATAACCAACATCTTTTAAATACTCCAATTTAAGGTATAATCTCAAAGCAGAAGAACATTTATGTACCAATTTTATCACAAAACTAAAATCAGACAAATGCTGCCCAAAATTGGTTTCTTTGGGAATAGTATGCTGAAAAGTAGTTTTTTCCTAAATATATTTAATAAAATTTAAATAATATATATGCTGTATCAGTTTAAAATAACCATTTTACTTATTTTAAACAACAGAATATTATTTTGTGTATGCCCAAATATCTATTAAAATAATTCATAGGTATTTTTACTTACAGAAAGTAAAGAAACATAAATAAGCTGAGCTGTGAATAACATTCTATTTTTCAGATGATGTAACACTGCCTGTTAGGGTGACTCTGCCCTTCAAGGGTATGATCCATGGCCTCATCCTTTATACTGTGAGACTATGTTTTAAGCTTCTGTGTTCTTTTATCTTCTTTTTCTTGTTCCAAATGGCACGTGCCAATAAAGGCCAAGCTTATTCTAGAAGACAAGGATCAAAAGAAGTATTCATAAAGTTTAGAGAGAAAGATAGGTACAGAGATTATTACAAATAACAATTATAACACACAACATATAGGGGACACTGAAGCTTGGTCTTTAAACACATATATTTGCTAGACAAGACACAGAGATAGAAAAATCCGTGGTCTGCCTGGTGACCAGGAAGAAATTGAAGGTAAAAGGAGTATAGTGTATCCGGTAGGAAATGGCAAGTGCTGGAATGGGGTAAGTAAGTCAGGGCTAGAATGTGAGAGAGGAGTTCACTTGGACTTTTTTTCTTTTAGAGAGTAGGAACCATTCAAAGGTCTTAAGCAGGAAGACAATGCCAGGTGTCTGGAGAAAAAAGGAAAAAAAATCATGGCAGTATGGGTGACTGACAGATCATGGATGACAGATTAGAACGAGGAGAGACTAGTTATTTTTGCAATATTCGAGGCGTTAAGACCACTAGACCTTAAGACAGCAGCAATAGAAATATATAGTTTCAGGAGCCCCATTACAGGTAGAAGTGAGAGAGAAAAGGAATTAGGAAGTGACACTGAGATTTATTTTCTGGGAGATGAGATTAAGGCTGGCACCAAAGAAAGAATGACTGGGAATATATTTCTGCTTGGACCACCCCCCCCCCCCGCCCCCGGATTGAATTTACTTCTCACTGAGAGGCAGGGCAACCAGGCAACAGCAGCCCTCGCCCACACTGTGGGCACGGTAGAAGAGGAGGACGTGGGACAGGTATGGCCCATGGGCAAGGTGGTAAGCTAGAGGGAATACAGGGCTATGTTGAGCAGACACCATTCCTGAAATAATCCTGTACAAAAGAGGACCAAAACCCACATGTCACACTTGCCACCACACCAAAACATGAAGTATCTGGAATCCTGAGGTGGCAGGGGGACTACATTTTACCTGACATAGGTTTGTCCCATGCACATTCCATCTCATCGCATGGCCTCTTTTATTCTAATTCCATGACTCAGCTCTGAGTCTCCATTTCCTCATCAGTAAAGCAGGGCTAATACCTTGTCTACGTCTCAGGGTTGTTGTCAGGCTGTAATGTAATAATAGAAATAAAAGTGTCCTAAAATCCTTAATACGAAATACTGTCTCAGTGTTGTTACTTTTAGTACCTGGCCTTTTCTGAAGTTGGAAGACGCTGAACACAAAAACAGGTTTTTGAAATTCAAAGGTTAAGAAAGACTTGAAAGAATGGCTAGGATGTAATAATTTTACATAGCTATACTTAAGTCTTTTGAAACTGAACACTCTTCTATGTTTTTTGAAGTATAAACCATTTGGTCTAATATAAACTAGTACCTAATTACTATTTATTGATATGGAATACATTTTTAGGAAGAACATTCCATCCACATCGAAGTAGTTGTTTCTATTTCACTATCAGCCACAGTTCTTCCCTTCTTTAAATCACGGCACTGAAACTAAACTTCATACACTATTAATCTACAAGGTTCTTTAATGTAAACATTATAACTGAAGTTTCAGTAATGTCTCAAGCAAATGTCATCTGTCTCCTAGAAACCCTAATCTAGCAGAACATTTCAATGGAAAAACTGAGTTTCTATTTTACTGTTTAATTTTGCATAAAAAGAAATCATTAAAGAAAGATGACATCACTGTTGGATAAAAGACAACTTACAAAGGGACTTGACCCTAACAAACAGAGGCTTCCACTGGGCCTCTCATTCATTTATAGGCCGGGCCACCAGCAATCATCTGTTAA
This sequence comes from Physeter macrocephalus, assembly GCF_002837175.3. NCBI lineage: Eukaryota > Metazoa > Chordata > Mammalia > Artiodactyla > Physeteridae > Physeter > Physeter macrocephalus. Next base: position 136,888,435 of record NC_041217.1, read on the forward strand.
CATGCACCACCAAAGCTGTCCCCTCCTCCTTTTGAGTACCTCTGACACACTTGGTCTTCCAAGTCGACAGAGCATTCTCTTGAGCAGGGCCTCTCCCGCACATGTTCAGAACTTTTAAAACATAGATTCTGAGGGGAAGAAGAGGAAGAGCAAAAAGTCAATATATAATGACAAATTCCTAAGAAGTGGTTGTTTCTGGGTAACAGGGTCCGGATGATTTTTTTCAGCTTCTTCAAACTTCCTGTACTCAGATTTCCTACAATAAGCATCTATATTTATTACCCATACAATTTAGGAACTAAAGGAAAAAAAGAAGTATTCGCTAATAAAAACAAATCTGTTCTTCTAAGTAAGTTTGGATAAAGCAAATTGAAATCTTCATATAGAGCTTGACTTCTTTGATGTGTTTGTTTTTAATGAGAGCTAGCATATAAAAAGTTGCTTTTAGATATATAAATATGGGAGGTGACCATCACAAGCACATGGGACCACATCTACATTGCTTGTTCTCTATTCTCAGCAGCCTTCAGTGTAAAATTTTGTTGCAAACCTGAGGTCTTCTATGGTAAGCAGAATTTTGGCCTCCGTGATCTTCGTGTCCTGGTTTTAATACCTGTAAATATGTTATGTGACTTGGAAAAAAAAGGGACTTCTTTATAGATGATGAAATTAAGTTTGCTAACCAGCTGGCCTTAAATAGGGAGGTTATCGAAATGAGCCCTATTTAATAGCATGGGCCCTTACAATCATCAGAAGAGGAAGGCAGAAGAGTCAGCCAGTCAGAGATGTAGTGAAGAAGAGGCAGGCGACATTTGAAGCATAAGCCCCCTGTCACTGGCTTTGAAGGTGAAGGGAGCCATGGACCAGAGAATGATGCTGGTCTCTAGAAGCGGCAAGTGATCCCTAGCCAAGAGCCAGAAAGGAAATGGGACTGCAATCCCACAGCAGCATAGAACTAAATTCACCACCAACTTGAATGAGCCTTGAAACAGACTCTGCCCCAGAACCCTGCCCTACCAATGCTTTGGTTTTCAGCCTGTGTGACTGGATGCAGAAACACCAGCTAAGCCCACCGAACTTGTGACTTACAGAACCGTAAGACAATAAATTTGTGTTAAGTCACAAGTTTGTAGTAACTTCTTATGGCAGCAATAGGAAACTAATACAATGGCTAAAGTTAGAAACTACAGTGTACAACAAGGAAGACAAAAGTGGACAAAGATGGTATGGAATCTCCAAGGAATCACAGGCAGCAAAGTTCTACAATGGCTTTGTCTGTAACTATTGAGTTGCAGAATATTAGCTTAATGACTGAACAGAAACAAAACAGCTTTCAAATTAACCAGAGACTTTAATTTGATTTTGTGAAAAAAGCTTATAAGTAATCAGATAGATAGGCTGCTTTTCTCTTTTGTGTCTGTTACCTATGAGTTTGTACAGTGCAAGTATTAACTAGGGAGAACCTATAACTATGAAATGCTGTGTAATTCAAGAAGACATCTTTACCACACAGTTGCTGGAAGACATTCTTCCCACTGATCATTTAACACTCACAAAAAATACATAACAAACAAAACTGAACTTTGAACCTATGGTTATAAAAACACAAAAGCCCTAAGAGTCTGGTCTTTTTTTCCTTTCCTGAAATGAATTATAGAAAATGATCCCAATTTCAACAGTTAAAAAAATTATTTTAATAGATATGTAGTCAAGTGCTTCGGTGGGTAAATGCATCAGCCTATGGGATTTTTCTTCCAAAGATGGGCTAAGAAAGAATGAATGCAAAGTGTTCTTGAAAATTTTTTGAACAATTAATATCCAATCTTACATTTTCTTATGATTGTCATGGACACAACCTAATGGCTGTCAACTTTCAGTTTTGTTTGTTGCACTCAAAAGTCACTGTATGATATTTAAGCATACATGATACAGAACACATTCTTCCTAAAACAACATTAAGATTACTATGCTTAGAGTTCACAGTTCTCTAACAATTTTACATTAAACACTCAAAACATCATACAACCATAGATATTTGTGAATAGTCTGGAGAGAAAGCTGTATTTTGGTACATTAAGGCATCTTCAGCCAACAGTTTAAGAAGTTCTGAATATCTGCTGCAACAAAAGACAAATTTGATATTTGGATATTTGATACTTTCAAGAAATTTTAAAAGTCCCTTAAAATAAGAATACCATAATTTGTGAAACTGTGGTCTTAAACATTTTTACCACTATATTCTTACCACGTAAGACTTACCTAAAATCAAGATACTCATCCTATCAGTATCAAAGATATCTATTAAAAAAAAAAGGAAGGGATTTACATTAAATATGATGATAAACTCTGTATTTTAAACAAGGGCCTTCAGTTTCTCACACACATCTGTGAGGTAGGTTATTATCCACATTTTGTAGATTAAAAAACTAAATGAGGTTAAATGACTTGCTGTTGTCAAGCAGCCAAACTGAGAATCAGATTCAAAATTAGATTTTGTTCTTTGCTCTGCATTATTTCTTTCCTTTACAAACTTTTTAAAGGGTTGAAATATAAAGACTGTTATTCATTGCATTCATTTTAAAAACATGAAAAGGCAGCCAAACTTTTACCAAGGTGACTTAAAAAGTGAAGCAACATAAAACAAACAGAAAAACATTTAGTGAGCAGTTTCTGACAATGATAGTGAGGTCTGGCCAAAGGAACCTGAAAACAAACAGGCAAAAGCAAACAATGTGACTGTTTGTGGAGGACAGATTTAAGGAAAAATGAGAGGAATCAGGGAAAAAACACAGTTTAAACAAGGTTTTGACTAATTATTAGTCCTACAATTCAAAAGAAAAGGCACAATTAATTAAGGTGTTTTTGTTTTTTTAGTGGATCTGTTTTTTCCATCTTAGGAAAATGTTATCTGTCTAGAAAAATGGACTTTCTTTGTAACAACTTAAAAAGGACTTTTAGCTGTGAAAAATGCATGCTTAAATTAGCAGCAAAAATTAAATATGTAGTTCTCCTTGGCCAGAATGTTCCTATTCCTTCCTTGAAATTTTTTTTTCTTCCGTCTTTTTTTAATACATTTTTATTGGAGTATAATTGTTTCACAATACTGTTAGTTTCTGTTGCCCAACAAAGCGAATCAGCCGTATGCACACACATGTCCCCATATCCCCTCCCTCTTGAGCCTCCCTTCCATCCTTCCTTGAAGTTTTAAATCGACACAAAGTAGCAAACCGCGAATTAAAAAATTCCCACTGTATGAACCTTGTCAAAATTCTCTGTATGATCAAAACAGTTGTCATGCTAGGATATTCTATAAGCACTTCACTTTTTTCCTGGAAAGAGCATTCTGCTCTCGGATTTCCTTAATTGCACTTTTTCAAATGTAACTTAAATTTACTTACCCTGCTTGTCCAAATAACCATGAGCCACTTCCATAACATCTGAGCTGCTTTACATATAAACAGTAGTTACCAAAAGTCACATACACAATCACGGCTGCAAATTGGCATTGCTATGCAGGCTGGCAGTAAACATTAACATTGGCTCATGAAATTAATACAGCCCCGCAGTCTAACTTCTAGACCCAGCCTGATTCTTATCAGGTTATGACTGAAAAAGTTTAATTAAAACTCAACATAGTCTAGACTGTGGGTCCTGTTCTTTATGTTATTACTGTTCAGTGGCATCAAATGCATTATAATTATATAGGGAAAGGCTGGTAAGGATGCCAGCAACTTGCTTAAATAAGATACACTTTTAAAAGCTCAAACATAAATTACATTTCAAATTTTTATAAGGTTTGAAAGAATCCATATCAAGCCAATAATAATTAGGTAGTTTGTGAAGAGAAATATACTCATGAAAATAGCATCTTATCATCTAATATGCATATAAAATGAAAAATTATCAATCTGTGTATGAAATTTAGCCTAATTTAGATTAATAGTCAAAAACGATGATAATTTAAGATAGGAGTTGGGGCTAGTTTTACTTTCTAAAATATCTTTGCTATGAGAATCATATAAATAAAGTTAAAGGAAGAATCATGTCCTAAAAAGTTTCTTCAGTATTTTTTAAGCACCCTCAATAACTTAGAAGTACTTAACAAAAATCAATATGCTAATCATAAATACTTACGATAATTACATCTAGTTAGTACAATCAACTGGTTCAAATAATTAAACTAAAAAATATTCAGTTAAGACTACTTCATGTCACTCTAAGACTTGAAAGCAATACATCTTTATTTTTATTACTCAACTATGCAGATATTTCAGTGATTCAGACTGTCTTCCCCCAGAGGAAGGGGGCATATAAAGAGCAGTGATCATCACTGAACACTTGTATGGCATTAAAGCCTTGTGAAGAGCTTTCTGGTCCTGCTTTTTCATCTGGAAAATCGTTAACTCACAAGGTTACTGTTAATGTATTAAATAAGTTAACAGAAGATATGGAGGGTCTCTGGATCTAAAAATCACTATTAAAATGTATGGAACACTTCCATCACTCCAAATTAGTAATCTTTTGGTTTATGGCAAGTGCACATGACATTTTAACAGGTTTGGTTTTCTGGATGATTTTTACCATTTGTATTCCAGGGAGGCAGCTGTATTTAGAAAAATATTTTAGTATATACCTTCAAAACACCTCGCCAAACAAATACAGACAACTCACACTAGTATAAAATCTCTAAATGTGTAAAAAGTGAGCACTAATACAAATCATATGAAAAGGCAGAGAAGACAGAACTTTAAAGCTGAAAGGTAACTCAGAGGTCTTTTAATCTATCCCTCCCACTTTACAGGTTAAAAATGAGGCCCAACACAGGATGTGACTTCACAAACAGATTGCACAGATCCCTCATCCAGAATTTTAGAGTTTCTGAGAACTATTATTAAAATAAAGTACATTCCCTATTTGAAAAGTCACAGAGTGACAGAATGATCAGGTAAAGAAGTGACAAATTGAAAACGTGGAGGTCTTTAAAAAGAAATAAAAACAGACAAAACTGTGAACACATCTAGCATTTAGATATTGAGATTTCACGCCATTAACAGGATTTAAATTATTAACCAGTGAATAGACAAACATGCAGTGTCTATGGTAGGCACATTCCACGATCTTATATTTTATAAATGGAAGGTGCATTGCTTGTATTAACTAAATATACTGTACATTTACAGATAAATCCAAATAGTCAAAAAATCTGTAACAGTTGTCTATGATTATCTTCTCAATTATGTCTCATCTAATAAAAAATAAATTTGTATTCCCTGAGTACAAACTGGCTAGGGAATAAGAGAAAGCAAGCCCAGGATTATCTAACTGTCCCGGGAAACCTATTTGCAGAAAGGGGAGAATTGTCTATACTACATATAGCCAATTTCCTGACATGGAATACTGTTATTTCTGAATAGTTTAGGCTCTTGGATTCTCTTTATAGCTAGCAAGTATCAAGGAATGCAAACACTAGTGGTTATAAGTGTCTCAAAAATTTGTTGATGAAAACAAAAGCCCAACTTATGATAGTTTGCCTCCCTCCCTCCCAACATATCTAATTCGGGATGTTGTTTGTTCCTTCATTAAAGAATAACAGGAATTAGATCTAAATATGGTGTTCTATATATAAAAGTATTTAGAAAATATTCACTGACTATACTTTCTGAAAGAATCATTGTTATTGACTCATTACCCATAGAGCCATAAGCATTAGTTACTAGTCTCTTAGACCATTTTTAGAAGTAATCTTGTTTAAGGTTTTTCAGTTATCCATTCAACACAAAAAGAATAAATTTTGCTCTCCACAAAATACCACAAGCTGATTAAGAAAATCAAGGTGCTATGAAACACGTTGTAGACATATAAAATTCTACTAATCCAGCATTCGCTCAAGATGAATATGTCTACAGGCTAAAATGAAATTATTCTGATTTTGAACCAGATTCTCTCCAACAACTGATAAGGGAAAAGGAAATCTTAATTTTATTCTTATCTACCCATTATGGCAACCTGGTACAATAATTTTCTTAAAATAGTATTTTTCAAATATGTTATTTCCCAGGGGATAGTAGGTTTAAAACCATGTTTAAATTAATCTGGGCAAAGCAGGATTAAACAAAGTTAAATGATTTTCTTTTTTTCACAGAAGGACTGGTCAAAGTCTTTATGCCCACATCCTTTGTCATCTTCAAGCAGGACAGTAACATGCATCATTTTCCAAACTTGCTCAATGAAACCCCTCTTCTACAGAGCATCTGACAGAATGCAGTTTGGGAAATGCTATTCTAGAACCAGTAGGGACTCCATTTCCAGATATAGCTAAGACTTTATCTGTATCCTAATAATAGCAGCTTTCCTCCAGAATCTTAACATGAAGAAACTGTTCCTACCCCAGGTCTGTCTACCACATACGACATCCACAATTACCCAGTTTACAAGACTGAAATGTGGGAATTTAGCAACTGATTTCTTTCCCTCTCCCTGCTCATTAGCAACAAAGAGTCTCCTATGAAAATGTTCTAGCCCCATTATGCTGGGCTGACCCTCCTGTAATCTTCTCTCTACAAAGTACTACGCCATCTACATTCACAGAAGAGCTGTGCTCTAAAAACTTAAGGACACAAGAACCCAAACTGTGACCCTTGGTTCTCCTAAAATTCAACAGATGGCTATCAAAATGTAGATATTCATAAATACTGGCAAGAATGAGAAAACAGTAAATAACTTTTTAACTCTTAAAAAACATGACAATCATCCATTTAAAGCAATTTTGATATAAGTTTCTAACATTTGATTCATTAGACTAAAGAAGCTAAAATGCCACTGGATTCCTTCCTACCGTTTCTCTGTCTTCAAAATTGTTAGGGATTTTGTCATTGGGAATAAGGAATCAGATTAATTCCTTATTTTGAAGGTCACCCCGTTCATAGGCAAGTATTACGAGGTGGCCCTGTGTTTTCTGAAAGAGGTATTTACACATTTGTTGAGGCCAAAATTATGCCATACCTATATGCAGCAGGACTACTTTTCCCTATAAAAATATTCACAAAAAAGTATCCTTCGATGCCACTAGATGGCACTCTTTCAAAGGTTTAAACTTAACACATCTTAACTGCAACTCCACCCTCTTTCCCAAACTGGCTGACAAGGATTCCTTGTATTTTGATATTAAGAAGTCAGGCTTAAAAGTTATATAACACCATTTTTAAAAAGTTCTGCAAAACAATATGATGTGACACACTGCAAACTCCTGACTCAAAGCTCTTTAAAGATAGACATACTTGTCTTTCATAAACACAAGAGAAATTTGGTCTAACATTCTCATTTGCTTCTTGGTAGAAAACACATTATTTTTGGCAAAGAGAAACCTGTCAAGGCAATGTCACTTGTTGTTTTCAAGAGCTTAATCTTTTATAGGGTAAGTCAGGCGAATGAGATTGTTAATTATAACATATTAAACAAGACAAATGAATAAATACAAATTCGATAAATTATACATAATTTTAAAATTAAATATTTTTACTAAAACAAAATATAATCAGTGGGCTATTATCTACCCTGCTGTATATAGGTTTTTTGTTTTTTTAAAAGCCTTAAAAAACACCTGCACAAAGCCAAAAAAAAAAAAAGTTTGGTTTTTCATTTAAAAGCACTGGTGCGAATACATATATGTATATATGTAAACAACACATATATTTATTCAAGAGAGAATTTTTTGAATGTTTAAGGCTTCCCTGCCCTACCAGGTTCAACAGTGAAAGTCAGAGCCTACCAAGCTTTGGAAGTACACAAAAGCCCTTAGGGCCAGAACAGTGTTTCAAATTGGATGGCTAGCAACCAAGATATAGAACAAAGAAAGAGAACTAGAAAAGATTTCAAAGCTGAGTCAATTAGCCACTAAGGATCAAACAATAAACAAAGACAAAGGTGACTAGGGAAGGTGAGGGAGGGGGGTGGATACAGTAACAAACTTCTGATGAATAATTAGCATTATGGGATGCAACAGGACACACACATACACACATACCCCTCACCACCACACACAATAAGAGATCAAAGATAAGAGTTCTCTTTAAGAGACTGCTGACATTTTGCTTTGTTTCATTTAACTGTCTATTTTATCATGCTTGGTGAAGTACAAAAATAAATAGAGTGAAAAAGAATTTGAGAAACGTAGATTTTGAAGGCATGTTGTAAAATGATATAAGTTTATGAAAAAGACAAAAGTTGTTGTAATTCCAGATGTTCCAGTCCTGAGTAGAACCTTGAAGGCTCTTAAATATGTTATTCAGGAAAATCTCAAGATAAAACCTCTAGTTGGTTATAGCTGTTTTTAAGGAACCTGAAAATGACCGTTACCTGTTTCAGGACCACAGCCCTTCTGTTGAACACTGGGCAATATTCGCAAAAACTGCTAGCAGAACTTGGTTTCTGAAATTTGGGGGGCTGGTTCTTAAGATTTCAACATTTAATTACTATCTTACTAATGTTTCGGCTATTTTTTAATCTTCTTGTGCATAAACACAGCTTAAAGCCTGCTGAAATTTAGGAAGCAAACTGGATTTATCTACACTAAACAGTAAAGCAAGAAGATGTTGCCAAACCACCCTTTGACTGAGATGGTTCACCAGTAAAGGTGTATTAATCATCTGTAGTGCATCCACAATTTTAGATTAACAATAATCTTCATCAATGTTCACGTATTAAAGATACTACCTATGTGAATTTATCATAGGCAAAACAGAATTACAGATGTCTACAGTAAATAAAATGTCAGACTTTTTCGTTTTCAGTCATTTCAATGGCTTTGAGCGTCCCCTGGAGATAGTCACAGCTCTCAACCAGTACTGCAGAATATGTGATATCCATAAGTAAAACAATAATTTAAAGAATATATCTGATTTTCACAGTGCAAAAACAGAAAGATAGAAACTAAGGAGAGATCATCAACGGGCTAAAGTAGTGATCAGACTGGCACACATTTCAAAAAAATCCATGGTGTGACTGCCCAGGCGAGGTGGAACTGAAGACGATGTGCTTCCGATCAAGGAGCCCGTGAGAGAGCCAGAGAGCGAATGGCTCTCCGCAGTTACAGAATCCAAACTGGATCGCGGTCTGTGTAAGCCAGCAGCAGAGCAGGACCGCTGGGGCGTTGAGGAGCCAGACCTCTGCTCCATCACCTCATCTGAAATGGACCAAAGAAGAGCAATTTATGTGAAAGGTATATTTGCCCGAGCCCTTCCTAAGAAGATACCTTATTCAGAATATTAAGTGAACACATCTGAGCAAGGGCAACCTGACAGAAAATGTGATGTTTCAGTGTTTTAGGAGCAGGGGTGGCAAAAGCTCTTCCCTCCCACAATCGTAACAGACATCACTAACCAATCTCAACACTCCCATACGGTCAAAAGGTGACTCCTAAATCCTTCTCAACATAGTATTCGACAATAACCTTGAAATCAAACTGATAGCCCTTTCATTTGAAGAAAGCACACCTTTGGAAGATTATTTTCTTGCGCTGTATCAACAGAAAAAAAAATCATCAAGATAAAAACAAAAGTTACCATTGCACTGATCCTTCAGTGTACATTGCAACTGCCTAGGGGAAGGGGCAAGGGAAATCTTGTTTAAAATGCAGATTCCCAGTTTCCCAGGACCCATCTCCAGAGATTCTGATTTGCTAGGTCTGGGAGAGTTCCTAAGAATCCTCTTTTTAATAAGAACTCTGGGTAATGCTGATGAAGGTGGTCTGGGGACCATATAAACACAGCTATAGTTGATGGCAGTTCAAGAATAAAGTTTAAATGCTGTTGAAAACAACTTCCCTAACTATGAACTCCGTTTTCCTCTGGTTCCATCCAGCAGTGGACTCTTGGTTTATTCTGCTTGTATCCCACTTGGGCCCCTGAGTGGAATAAGCACATTTGCTCAGCCAGGTTGGACTCTTGGCACACACGAGGTCCTTGGACATGACCACGTCCGTTGACTCCTCTGCCTCCTGGATGGCCATGGGCACCAAAATCCAGTCCAAATCCCAGGAAAGGCCTATCTGGATACCTTGGCCACCCAAGATGAAAGAAGCTGATGAAGAATGAAGTTTAGATATTATAATGCTTACTGATAAAAGATGAATGGAGAAGTGTGACAAAGAATCTAACAACATCAACTAATTTTAGGTAAAAAATGCTTTCCTGTTGTTCCTTACTTTTCTCCACAGGCAACACTACAAATGACTTTTTCTATACCAAGGAAGCACTTCTTTTGGAGAAGTGCTAGATTAGAGATTTTCCACGTCTTCAATCCTCTTTGTTTCACTTACATTTTTAGTTAAGTCTAGATTACTTAAAAACCAGTATAGAAGACCTACCCACCATGTCTTTGAGATGGTTTAACATCTTGTCAACTAGTGCCAAGTTTTATCTTCTCAGAGCTCATGCCTGCATGGCTTCCTTACCATCAATGCTTTTAAAGTCCAAAAGATAGCTTCTATTGTCAACCAAGTAAAGCTGTAAGCTCATTTTCACATAATTGCCAGTCACTGGATTTCTTCTTCTTACACGTAGATGGTATGCATTCACTACCTAAAATGAAAAATCTTTAAGGAAAAACATTCAAAATAACAAACTACAAAATATCTCCCTTATTCTTATTGCAAAGAATAATATCAAAACAAATAACTGATAGAGGTGGGGTAGAGAGGGAATTCCTGAATGATCTTTTTTTTTAACATTACATAGTAGTTTAGTATTTATTTAATCCCACTAACAGTACTGTGTACAACAGTTAAAATTCAAAGGGAACTCAGAGACTCTAGAGAGTCGAGCCTTCTTTCCAGATATGCCTCCACTCTAAACCATCAGTGATATTTTGGTTGCGCAAAGGTATCAACTTGGATACCTTTACCTATGAATGTAGAATAGACAGAAAAAGGACAAATAACATGTCAATAGTTTGACATGTTTGACATATTTGGCACTGTTAACAGGTACTGCCACAAAATTTAAGTATCATAGAGTAATCTCGTAAAGAAGATACTATTTGCCTTTTGAAGATAATAAAACTGCAACTCAGATAAAGAAGATTCTGGTTTTCAAAACATCTTATCAAATTAGTTCCAGAAATTTCTCAGTAAGAATTTTAAAGACATTAACATCTCCTTTTTAACTAAATAAAACTGCTTCGGAAAAGGGAGATCTGTTTTTTTTTTTAAATGGTTTTAAGGAAATATTATTTTGTTTATTCATTCCATGTACAAATAATGAAATAAAAACATGTCAAATGAATATTTACATGATATGTTTGAAAATTTTTTTCTTCCGTTAAAAGTGCATTCACAGTCCTCAAGAAAGGAACAAGAGGAAAAGATACCTGAAAATAAAAAACTGATTTTTCCCCCACATATACTCAAATAGAATTGAAATGAATTTGAGTACTAATAAAAAAGCAAAATGTGGGCTGAGAATAAGAAAAATATACAGCAACTAAGGACTAAAAGAACAAGCCAAATAAGACAGATTTTTCTCAACTTACAGAAAAGTATTTGTTTACTGAATAAATATGTCCTGATGGTATAATCTGTATCAACCACTTGCTGTTACAGCTACTGGCAAAGAGAAAAAAACCCTCCCTTAAAAAGGAGAGAGAAAAGTAAAAACACAGTATCTCTGAAGACACATGACTTTTTATTGTTATGATGCATGCTGAAACAGGTTTTCAAGAGATTTCTCAAGAGATTCAAGAGATTCAATTCTCTTGAATTCAAGAGATTAATTTCTAAAGAGATTTCAAGTTGATTAAAACTTTCTCAGCCAAGAATGCTATTCTATAATTTAAAAAATACATAGGTTCCCAACATTGACAGTTCTTCATCCTTACAGAGATTTGTTTTGTTTTGTTTTGAATGCACATGGTACATTATTGGAAAGAATGGGATTTATCAGCCAGAAGCATCAAGACCACTAAATTCATATCTAAATCAAAACCAACTTTTTTTATGGACGTTAGTACTCAAGTCAGCAGCTCAGAGCAGCTTACTACACAAAAAATGGCTTCTACAAATGATCTTCATATACTACAATTTCCTACCTTCCATTCAAAATCCAGCTGCTTCATAGCTCGGTAAACCTCAGCCATAATGTCATATGGTTTGCTTTGACTTCGGATTCCAAGATGCCACTTGGCTTTTTTCACAGCTAAAGATTTGGGCTTCGTTGTATTCAGTGCATCCAATGGACATCTTGCTTTAGGGCTGTCTGCTGCAAGAGGTGGCATCCTTTCTGGATGAGGTTTCAGGCCTGGGGGAATATGCATGGCACTATCATCCATAAAAGAACCAGTCGGGGGACTAGAGGCGAGGTAGAACTCACTGGCTTGGTTCATTATTCTCCGATTGTCAATGATAAGATGATAAGCCACTGCAAGCTGGTCTTGAGGGTCACCACTATATAAACTGTTCATTACTTCTGATTCTGTACACTCAAATTTTTCACACACTTCTTTCACAGCCTCATCATCAATGACGTTAGCATCATAGGAGGGGTCTTCAGGAAATAAGTAACCGGGCAAATCTTGTTTAAACCATTCATGCTCTCTAGGAAAAATACCACAATACACTATTGTAAGAACATGCTTTGGCAAGTCCCGAACAATTTAGACATGGGGTGAAACAATATAACAGAATCAGAAAGACCTGGTCTCTAGTCACTTACTAGCTATGGGACCCTGGGTAAGTTGATTCATCCCTGCTCTTGAATAACTATGATTCTTCAGACTTGGGTATTTGGCTGACATTTTCTCAAAAATAAATGAAATGAGCCTGTCACGTCAAAGGAAACAACTGGCAGTATTTGTTGCCAATCATAAAATTCAAGCTTTCAAGCAAAATGTTAGAATTTTGTATAATTTGTGTCTGTCTCCAAGAGTTTGACAGCTTCTCAATACTTAAAGACTACTACTACTTTTATCATGAAGAGGATAATGACTGTAATTTGATATTATATAATAAAATGTGTCACCATTTGGAACATCAGTCTACCTCAATAACCCAATATTTTCCATATGACCAATGCAAGATGTTACAGAATCATACATGGGCAAAAGAGCCACTCAAAATACAGAATAGACCAGTGGATTTTAATGTAATAAGGTACAAAAGTTCACCGATATGTTTTCTTATTTGATATTGCAATTAACATGTTAAGCTTTGGTTTAATATCAAAGAAAAATATCTTAACTATCTGAAAGGCTATGAAAATGTTCCCCCCTTTTCCCACCACTTATTTGAGATCCGATATTTTTCCTAGACTTCACCTAATACAACATATTGCAACAGATGACTGAAGAAGCAGATAATGAGAACCCAGCTGCTGTCTCTGATTTAGAGGATTTGAAAAATGTAAAATAAAGGTACTCTTGTCACCATATTTTCTTGTTTTGGAAAATAAGGTTATTTTTCATAAGAGACATATTATTCAGAATAACATGTAGTAGGTTTATTATTATTAAGTGAAATAAATATTTTTTAAATTTCTCAGTTTTGATTTCCAATATGATATTGATAAATACGACCTATATTTTTAAAAAGACTCTTTGGATTCCTCAATTTTAAGACTGTAGAGGGGTACTCAAACCAAAATGTCTGAGAACCAGTCTCCTAGTTCTTATTTTCTCACTCTTCTGGGCCTTAGCACATGATGTTACTATTGCCACCCTAGACTATCCCACCCCTTTCCATTTAACTAACATGTACTATTCCTTCAAGATTGTGTAAGCACTGCTACATGGTAAATTGGGCACTCCCTAAGCTAAATTTAGATCAGTATATATTCTACCTGAATGCCTTCTATTGACTAATTCATTTATGAATATTTACTAAGGACATACCGTGGTAAGAAGGCACACTCCTTCTCACAGAAATTATATTCTAGCTGAATACAGATTAAACAAACACTCTCAAAAATGAATATATAGTTACAAATATACAATATAAAAATCCTGTGATAAAGATTATGAGTGAAAAGTACAGGGTAAAATAAGAGTATATAATTCAGAATGGGAGGTAGGTGATTAAGGAAGCCACTCTCAGTAATATTTAAGCAGATACCAGAATGACTAGAAGTCAGCTAAGCAGAGCTGGGGAACAGGTATTCCCAGCAAAAGAAACAATATATGCAAAGACTCTGAGATAAGAAAAAATTTTGCTATGTTCGAGGAACTGAACTGAGGCCACACTCATGAAATCATAATGAGTTACGGGTTGGAGTGGCAAAAGATATCAGGTATTTCTGACAGCTGCAGGCTATAAAAAAGGTTTTTGGATGAACCTATGGGTGATGAAAATAACTGAAAGATTTTAAAGAGACAAGCATGACATGATCTAATTTGCATTCTGTAAAGATCATTCTGCTTGTGATAAAGAAATTGAATTGAAAAGAGAAGAGTAATAATGATGATGAGGAGGAGGATGCTAGTGCAACAGCCCAAGTGAGAGATGATGGTGTGCCAGGCCTTGAGTACGTACACAGAGATGAAACTTCTACAGCTTCTAGTAGATGATGCTATCATAACACTCATACTTTCTTACAGTTGTTACAGTTTTTTTTTCTTAATCCTCCCCACTAAACTGGTAACTCCTTGAACCAGGGACCATGCCTTATTCACCTGCATTCCAGTACCCAGTACAGAGTAAATGCTCAATAAATGCAGAATAAATGATGAGTAGCCAATGAAGTCAAAAATGAATTCATAAATGTGTTTAATTGCTATATCATGATAATAATAAGCACTTAAATAAATGTTTAGTAATAAAAATGACTGGTGAATACTAATTTTTTCAAAAGAAATAATAGAAAAAAATAAATTGTTACACATCTAACGTTTTTAAAATATCAATGACAAATAGGGAAGAGGAACACTTTTGAATGAACTCCAAAAACTCATTCTTCCATAACAGAAATGAGATTACTAGTGAAAATTGTCAAAATCAACTTTTTCAGAACTCTGGAAATTAACCAAAGGCCTGTAATAATCTGAGGAGTGTTTGTTTAAAAAATTGGCCGAGTCTCAGTAAGCACATAGAGATTTGTGACACTTTAACACTTTTTTGACCAGAGACGTATTACAGCCACAGGTGTTAGTCTTAGTTTCTGCAAAAATCCCCCAGTCAATAAAGCGTTAAGTTACTACTCCATATCCATCTCCTTTCCCCATTTCTACAGTAGCCTTGAAAACCAACAGCCTCACAATCATTGTAGCCCAAAAAACCAGCATCTAGCAACCACTGGTGGGGAGATGGGGAGAAGAATAGGTTTAGAGTTCTCCAAAAGTCCTATCCCAAGAGGACTGTAGTTATTTGACATGGTGGCAGATCTCTGGAAACCTCTACACTCAAGCCCTGTCTTCATCTGACCTGACTCAGAGCTCCCTCTACAAAGCCCTCTCCCCAGAACATTTGTCAAAAACAATCAATGGCAACTGTCTAACATCCCAGCTGCTAAAAGCAGCAATAAGAGTTGGAGCAAACAAGAAGCTCGTCAAAAAACTAAAAAGGAAAAGTTAAGGGGGCTTCCCTGGTGGCGCAGTGGTTTCGCGTCCACCTGCCGATGCAGGGGAGCCGGGTTCGCGCCCCGGTCTGGGAGGATCCCACGTGCCGTGGAGCGGCTGGGCCCGTGAGCCATGGCCGCTGAGCCTGCGCGTCCGGGGCCTGTGCTCCGCAACGGGGGAGGCCACAACAGAGGGAGGCCCGCATACCACCAAAAAAAAAAAAAAAAAAAAAAAGGAAAAGTTAGGGAAGTAAATTCCATAGTGGTCCTTGAAATACTCTTACATAATCCTGGGACTCACAAATGCAGGGCTGTGTTCATTTCCAAGAAAGGCCATGATTTCTCATCACTGGTTGACTTTGAGGCTCTGTGCTAGCAGGAATGAAGACTAATGCAGAGTTATGAGCTTTTCATTAAAGCACTGAAGACACACCCCAATGTGCACACAGAGTCCCTCAGCAAGGGCTGGGAGACTTATTAGATCAAGGCCTTTAAGGAAAGCTTTGTCTAATAATTAGCTGACCATTAAGCTAACCAAGCAGAGACTTCAGTGGCCACCCATGACAAAGAATATAGACTTATGGAATTAGTTCAATAAAATCACTTAAAAAAGAAGAGCAACAACAACGTACAAGAATTACAAATTCTAGGCATCTATGCAAGAGGAATAAAAACATATGACCATTTAAAAACTTATACATAAATGTTCATGGCAATATTATATAAGAGCCAAAAAGTGGAAACAACTCAAATATCCATTAAGTGATGAATAAACAAAATTTAGTATATCTAAACAATGGAATATTTTTCAAGCAAAAAAGTAACGACGTACTGATACATGCTACACCATGAAAGAACATTGAAAACATCATGCTAAGTGAAAGATGCCAGACTCAAAAGGCCACATGCCGTATGATTCCATTTATATGAAATGTCTAGAAGAGGGAAATCCATAAAGACAGAAAGTAGATTAGTGGTTGCCAGGGGCTGCAAGGAGGAGGAAATGGGTATAGAGTTTCTTTTGGGGATGAGAAAAATGTTCTAGAATTAGACAGTGGTGATGACTGTTTAACTCTGTGAACATGCTAAAAACCACTGAATCATACAATTTAAAGAAGCAAATTTATGGTATGTGAATTATAGCAATAAATGTTTAAAAAAATAGAGAAGTAATCTAAATTTTCATTTCCAATTAATTCAGAAAAAGAACCACAGTTCTTCATAATAACAGTGCCAATTAAAAAGCCATACTTTGGGGCTGGGGGAGGAATAAATTAGGAGGTTGGGATTAACATATATACACTACTATATATAAAATAGATAAGCAACAAGAACCTACTGTATAGCACAGGGAACTATACTCAGTATTTTGTAAAAACCTATAACAGAAAAGAATCCAAAAAGGAATATATACATACGTATATGTGTGTGTGTAACTGAGTCACTGTGCTGTACACCTGAAATTGACATGACCTTGTAAATCAACTATACTTCAATTTAAAAAAATAATTATAATAATAAAGCAACCCTCCACATGTTAAAAAAAAAAAAAAAGCCATACTTCCAGCTTTTAATTTTCAGGAGTCAATTTCTAAATTAACTTGACCAAGGTAAGCAGTAACCAGGATGTTTATGAAGGTTCACATGAGACAAAATCAATCATTTCATATGGGTTACTACACAGCCACCAGAAATTATGTCTTTCTGTCACTATTGCCTAGTACCTGATTTTGATATATGACTTAAGACTAAATGAGTTATGATGACTACCAATCAAATTCTAGAAACTTCACAATGTGTGCAAACTTCTTTAAGTGCAGTGCAGCTAAAAGGTCCTTATATATTCACTTTAAAATAATATTAATAGCTAATATTGTATGCTGGGCATTATTCTAAAAGCTTTAATTATATTAGGATGAATGTTTGCAGTTTCTAATATTCAACTGTGTTTAGACCTACAGAAATAGTAAATTCATATGGTTCAACCTAAGACTATCCTCCAAACAAATCCACTATATATGATGTAGTTTAAAAGCATGAAGAGTTATAAGGAATATGCCAATAGCTAGTAAACAGAGAATCAGAATTGGTAATTAGACAGCTGAACTTCAGACACTCACTTTTAACCACAATAACATTAAGAGTAATACTAAGCTTACAGCACTTAAAGACGTGATTTTCCTGAAGACAATGTCTGTCTTGCCTACCAATATATTCCCAGCACCTAGCATAGGACCTTAAACAGAGTAGATGTTAAATAAATAATTGTTAAATAAATAAAAGCAAAAATGATTAAATGAAGGAATAAATACTGAGATATATTTTCTAACCTCCAATAGCTTACCATCTTAAAAGAAAAAAAAAGATCTGTACAAAAATACAGGCATACCTTAGAGAGATTGCTAGGTTGGTTCCAGATCACTGCAATAAAGCGAATATTGCAATAAAGCAAGTCACCAATATTTTGGTTTCCCAGTACATATAAAAATTACATTTAGAGTAAACTGTAGTCTGTTATGTTTGCAATAGCATTATGTCTAAAAAAGCAGTGTGTATACCTTAATTAAAAAACACTTTATATTGGGCTTCCCTGGTGGCGCAGTGGTTGCGAGTCCGCCTGCCGATGCAGGCGACACGGGTTCGTGCCCCGGTCCGGGAAGATCCCACATGCCGCAGAGCGGCTGGGCCCGTGAGCCATGGCAGCTGAGCCTGCGCGTCCGGAGCCTGTGCTCCGCAACGGGGGAGGCCACAACAGTGAGAGGCCCGCGTACCAAAAAAAACAAAACACTTTATCGATAAAAAATGCTAACCATCATCTGACAACACAAGGTTCCCAGAAACCTTCAATTTGTAAAAAAAAAACACAGTATCTACACAGCACAGTAAAGCAAAGCACAATAAAACTAGGTGTGCCTGTAACTATAAGACAGAATGTGGTAACATGAGAGAAATATAACATATCATGGTATTTTGGAGAAAGGATGGATGTCATAGAACTGGTATGCCAAGCTGGATTAGCGGAAGTAGTACAGGTTCTGAATCAGGCAATTTCTGAGCCCTACTTCTTTCTGCCTGCTTCTTATTAGCTGGGTAATTTTCACAAATACAGATTTACTCGAAACTTAATTCATATCAAATGCACAATGCCTAGAACATATTAATACTTGGTCCCTAATTTAAAGGACCCTAAAATGTAATAGGGACAAACAGATACATAAATCGAAACATAACCTTTCTAAGCTTCAGTTTCATGGTTTGTAAAATGAGAATAATAATAGTTACCTATTAAGAATCAATGCAATAAAATATGTCAAGTACCTAGCAAACTGCCTGTTATATAATAATTGTTAATAATTAGTAACTCTGTTGAACCATATTTTGTCAAATGAAGAACTCCCAAACATTAATAAACAGAATATGGATAAATAAAAAAATGATGAAAACTATAAATTCAAGTTATTATTTTAAGTACAGAGATGGTTGCCACTATTTTATACCACCTACATGTGTAAATTAACTCATCCTAGTAGACTTTTATTTACATTTTTCTTCTAAAACTTGTAAATATACAGACACCTGTTTTAATATAACAGAATCAGTACTTTTACTATTCTCAATGTATGTGCTGATACAAACAGGTTCAAGTATATATATATTAGCATACTTAATTTTCTTTTCTAAGGAAAAGCCAATTAAGTGAACTATTTATTCTAAAGGACTATGAACACAAAAGAGATTTTCCCTGCTAAGTCCATTTCCATAACTAAATCTGCTTCTAATTTACAATTTTACATTTTTATGTATGAGGCCTGGAACACTAAGAGAGGCTGGGGGAAGAAAACAGTACACGAATGCAACGGGAGTGCAAAAGAGATCAGCAGCAGTCACAAAAACAACGACCTCAGCCACCATTTAAATATTCCAAGAGTCATATTCTGGCTTATGAAGACAAGGCAAAGTATTCTGGAAAGATGTCAAAAGAATGCATCTGCAAATAAATACCTGATGAAATGTTAGGTAAGAACAAAAAACCCTCTAAGAAACATGACTGATAAATAAAAAGTAGAAGGCAATGAATCATCCTGACTTGTGTGTGCTATATAAAGGTCATATTCACAGTAACACCAGCAACTGCACTTTCCAAAGTTTCTCACATAACAAGAAATCCTTCTCAGCAAACCCACTAGCAGCTATTTTTGGATTCAAAATCTTAGCAAAACTTTTTATGGTTTATTTCATCAACCGTATGTAAAATATATAACTCTCACCCTGTTTTTTCCATTTGAAACTTATTCAAATACTTTCTGAGTGTATACTATATTTCTAGGCCTTCTAGCACTGTATATACAAAGATGATAAGACACTCTCTCTACCCTTTTATAGTTACAAGAGAGGAGAAAGATACACCGAAAACAACTAGATACAGAATGAGAATGAAAGAATGAAAGCATGAACAAAATGTGGAAATCACAGAAGTAGAAGCAACTAAAACTGCTCAGGAGAATCAGAAGTGATTTCACAAGGAAGGTGATAAGTGAGCAGAATTTTAAAGGATGAATGGAAATCTTTCAGGTCCAAAAATGCAGAAAAGGCATCAGAGGCAAAGGGAATAATATAAACAAAGACATGAGGCATAAAATATGCTTTATGTTTGAGGAACAAGGAAAAGTTCACTGTGGCTGAAGCTCTGGTATAAGGGGTACGGCGTTGCGCCTTTACTATGAAGGGCCTTGTATGCTCTGCTACCTAAACTGAAAAGTTTGGGAACAATCTGAAATATTTAAAAGCTGAGTGACAGGATCAGCTTTATGTAATAAGGAAAGTAAAATTCGTATAAAATCAAGTGTTACAGTGCCTAACATAAAGCAGCCATTCGGGTAGTGGTACTAATATTAATACTAGAATATGTACTTAATAGCAACAAAAAGACTATTCACCTTATGTCTTTGATAGTTGCTCGTTTCAGGGGGTCAACCTGTAGCATATGCATCAGGAGAGTGGCAACAGAACGATTGAGATATTCTGGGATATAAAAAACACCCCCTCGGATCTTCTTAAACAACGTAGGCACATGCTCATCATCAAATGGGAGGGTGCCACAGAGAAGAGCATACAAAATAACACCGCAGCTCCAGATATCAACTTCAGGACCTGCATACAATCTAGGGGAAAAGATGACAACACAAACCTGAAATGCAAATGTCACTTCCCATCTACCTGTACCCTGTTTCTATATGTACCTATATACACAGCATAGACTCTATATGTATTGCTTTCCAAGGTCTTTAGTGAAGTCCGTGGCCACTCCCCAACACTCAATGCTTGTTCCCCAAAAAGAACAGGTGATCTAACCAAATACTATTCAAATTTCCCAAGAGAAAACAGTATTTTTATTTTTTTGACACAAACTAAACTGAACTTACTAATTGACTAATTAAAAAATATAAAACTTTCTATGGTTGATTTTTGATAGAAACATCGAAGTGGATGACCATAAACTTGAAGAAAAGCAGTACTATATAGTGTATAGGCTAAACCTTCTTACTATAAAGCTATTAAAAGAAAGTGCATATATAATAGAATGTTTATGCCTGGCACACCTATTTTAAAGAATATTTGAAATAGTAAAGTACCTAACTAGTCCTAGTGCAATCTCTTTCAGAGTATTCATGCTGTGAAATTCATCACATTATCCTGGGTACCTACTACTTTCATTCTAACCACTTGGTAGACCCTGGGACACCTTTATCCAGAAAACCTATGTCTAGAATGTTATTCCTTTTTCCTCTCACCTTTCTACATTATTAAGATTCCACTGATAGCACATTACCAAACTCAAACCTAAGTCTGAGGTAACAAAGTAGATCTCTACAATTCCAATTTAAAAAATACACTGCATTTCAATAAAAATTGCTGTCCATTATTTACATTGTTTGCTGTATAGTCCAAACTGCAATAATACCTCTTCTTTATTTTCTCTCATAGAATTCTGTAAACTTTTAAAATCAGACATTGGTCACCATAGAAGACTTGAATTTATCACTGCAATCTGTATAAACATTTAAAAAATGTACCAATGAGTAAGTTACATGAATAATTACACAGTCTTCTCTTATGCAGTTAACTTCATGAAATGACAATACTGTCCCCCCAGGAAACCTCATTCTTCTAAAGACAAAACATAAAAATAACACTCTGTATGCTTTATAAAAGAGTATATACAGAATTATTAAAGGACTGTGTCTGAGAAGTAAATTATGACACTAGCTTAAATGCAGCAAATGCTTGCTCTCCTAGCTGCAATTTTCTAAAATGAAAAAAAGAAATCAAGTTTTTTTTCAATTTTTAGTGGAAAAACTCCTGAAATACATTCATAACAAAATCTAAATCAAATGTTTTAAAAAATTGTTTAATATAAGTAATCTCTCTTCAACAACAGAAAAATTAAAGGGACAATATGTTTCTATTATGTTAAAAATCTTATCTTCCAAAGAGAATATATTATAGTTAAATGTTATCAGAATGAACAAAGCATTACAAAAAGCTTACTCTTCACTAATATATTATTACCTGCCTGAGATGACTTCAGGTGCTGCATAATTTGGGGAGCCACAACTAGTTCGCAGAAATTCACCATCTGACATCATATTAGATAATCCTGAAAATAAGAGTAATATGTTTACCTGGTGCTACATATGTTTAAAACTAAATACAGATAAATGCATAAGGAAAAACGTCAAGTCTGTAATGCCTCACATATCGTAATGTTTATTTTAAAAAGCAGTAGAAAGCATTTGTTGGACTAGAAAGACTCCATTTCAGAGTGCTCATACATGACAAAAAAGCCAAAGCACACCATGCCTAAGATTGAAATTAAACTCCTTTTCTAAATAAGAATGTTGATTCACTTCACAAATATGAGGTTATTCTAAATTATATGAACTTTTCCAAACATAAAAGCATCAAAATATTATTTACCCACTTCTGCAAATGAAAGAAAATAGAGACTACTATTACTTTTTTATACTCTGCTTTCAAAGGCATTTTTAAAAATCTCTAAGTAGAAATCAGATAGGCTCCAATTTATAAACATTATGTTCCAAAAGTTTTTAATTTGGAAAGCTTTAATTCAACATAGAAAAATATTCCATTGAACCAGAAATCTAGTTGAACTACAGCACTAAATGAGCTTTGTGATTTAGAGAAGGAAGAGAAATAGGAAAATGACTTTCCTGGCTTTTAGATTAAAGACAAGGTACAGACAAAACTTTTAAATAAGTAATGCTGAACTCTGACACCTTTTCATCTCTTTCTATAATCTCTCACTTTCTAATCCTTTCCTCTACTATGGCACCCTGTCCAGGTATGTTTATCCCAGAAAGTGTTTGGTGCATAAAACCTACATTTTACTCTCTTATTTTACCACCAACAAAAACTCCTATTCTTCTACCAAGTTGTTACATGTTACCCTTAGTCCACTGACATTCCTCCTCGATCAATTCAGAAGGACTACAATGCTCCAAAACTGCGTGCAAATTTGCATGTACCTCCATTTAAGTGCATTTATCAGGGAAAGTGCCCATACTTTCATTAGATTTTCAAAGGAGTTTGTGGCCCTCACAGAAAAACAGTTAAGTCTCATTTCCTGAGGAAGCAATGCAGATTGAGTGGATTTACCTTGACGCAAGCCCTCTGAATGTCTCTAAAAATACTTGCATTTTTAAAAAGTGGTTTAAATGAATAGAGCAAGCTAGTGTGCAGACTGTCCAACTAATCCCTTTTCACGGTATAGGATTTACAT
Organism: Physeter macrocephalus; assembly: GCF_002837175.3. Taxonomy (NCBI): domain Eukaryota; kingdom Metazoa; phylum Chordata; class Mammalia; order Artiodactyla; family Physeteridae; genus Physeter; species Physeter macrocephalus. The sequence goes on from NC_041217.1 coordinate 136,911,772, forward strand.
CAATGAAGTTGAAAGTTCTTAGTTCATTAAGAGTTGGTACTGACACACTTGCAAAGACAGCTAGCACACTTCTAAACAACCCTTGAGTTGCATACCAAAATCAGCTATCTTGGCATTCATGTGTGCATCCAATAGCACGTTCTCTGGTTTCAGGTCTCGATGAACGACCATATGCCTGTGACAGTAATCCACGGCAGAAAGAATCTGCTGAAAGAGGCGCCTGGCTTCCATCTCTTCAACCTATCAGGTATAAAAGAAGCTGCACTAAGAACATTTGGGACATCTACATAGCAAAAGTTTTAGTTTCATAATCAGCCTAAATATAACTGAGTATGCTAATTAGAACTGTGCTAGAATTCTCAACAAATGAGACAAACAGGCCAAAAACTTGCATTCAAGCTCAACATGTCAATCAACAGGTTTTTCTTTGCTGCTACGCAGTTCATTTTCAATTAATATTACTAAGCGTGCACAATGTTTCAGGGAATCAACAAGTAAAACATAATCTAAAACAGAACTTACGTGAAATTGCTAAGAAAAGGAAATAACTGAAGCTTCAACATGATGTTATGGAACTGATTTTTCATTTTGAAAAGCACAGGCTTTTCACGTTGGCAATTAAGTGGAATATATTTCCTAAAATCAGTATTTCATAAGGTGTACTTTTTAAGGAAAAATATATCTAATACTCTGTATGTTTAGTTAGACATTATTACAGAAGCAACCCCAACTCTGAAGATACCTTTGTGGTTTGCTATTTCTCACTACTTTCTTCTTTTTTAACTTAAGGGCTTATTGTACAAAACAGCATGTTACTCACCCGTCCATGTTTACAGATGTAGTCAAATAATTCACCACCAGACACATATTCCATTACCATAAAAAAATCTGTTGGAGTGCTGATCACCTGGTATCTTTATTGTAAATGAAAAAAATTAATAAAAAATGTTACTTTAACCAGAATCAACCGAGTACATCCATTCTTGCTATAAATTGATATTCCAGTATTCTACAATATTTTAAGATGGCAACAGATTATATAATGTTATCAAAATAATCACAGAGCTATAAACACGGAGCTTCACAAAACTCAATTACTTCCTAGGGCTTATAGACTTCCCTTCAGATCCCCCCTTTCATGTTTACAAAATTTAGGAAACCCTTCATTCCTCAACAACTAAATTAAGCATCAATTTTTCCATTTAAACAAAAATTTGCTTGTAGTCTATAGAGATGAGGTAGCTTATATGTAAACATAAGTGAAAAATATTCTTGGAAAGGTAAAATGATACCAAAAGGGATACAAATCAGCAAAACCTATAAAGTAGACAAATAATCCTTTCCTCAAAAAATGAAATGCAAAAAAAAGGGAGGGGAAGGTATAGATTAAAAGCAAATCAAGAGACATATTGACCAATTATACTGTATAGACTTGTTTTCATTCCAGTTCAAACAAACCAACTTTAAAAACCATTTATGAAACAATCAAGAAAATCTGAATACTGACTGGATAGTTCATAATATTCTAACTGTTTAGGTGTGATACTGAACTGTGCTTGTTTTATTAAAATAGAGCCTTTAAATTCCACAGTAGATACTGAAGAATTTACAGACTAAAAACATACTATTTGGGATTTGCTTCAAAATAATTTGGGGTGGGAGAAGTAGGAGGAAGCAGATAAAACAATACGCTAATAACTGTTGAAGCTGAATGACAGATAAATGAGGCTTCATCACTTTACTGTTATATTCATTATGAAATTTCCATAATAAAAATTAAAGAGATGTATGTATTTATGTATGTGTATGAAAATATATATGTACATTTTCTAGGCACTCAAAGCTGAGCACAAAAAATAAAGAACCTTAGCTCTACTTGACAAAATAAAATTTTTCCTAAAAAACTACAACTTCCACATACACAAACAATTGTACCAGAGTTTTGAAAACTTTAAAAACAAGTTAAATATAACATTGTTTTAAATGAAGGGTGCATTTAACACATATAAAAGAAAAATTGTTCTACTCTGCTATATTTATAAAGAATTATTTATAATCTGGTTGATCATGAGCAATATCTAATTTACACTGAGTTGCTATTTAAAGCCACTAAGTGTAGCTGGCAGTTCGGCATGGCTTAAAGGCACCGAGTGGAAGGCACAAGCAGGGGCTGAGAAGTGGCCCAGATGCCCCCCTGTAGGCAGTATACCTTGACACAGGATGTGCCAGAAGCAGGGGAACGTTTTGGTAATTAGTCCACCCAGATGGGGCAACTTTTATCATTAATGTGCAAAAAAGAGAGTATGTTCTAAATGGCGGTTCTGGTTACTAGTCTTCATTAAAGAGGAGGGAAAAAAATGACCAGGAATTTGGTGATATAACTATATACTATATATTTTAAAAGAGGACACATCATGTATAAATTAAACACTTGCAGAAAGTAAAATATTAACACAACATTGTAAATCAACTATGCTTCAATTAAAAAAAGAAATAGAAAAAAGTAAAGCTGTAGTATTGAAAATGATTACAGACTTTCAGAAGAAATATTTATAATAGCCATCGTCAGTCTGTGGGATGAAGAATGACAAGGTACCCCACTTCACAAAGAATAAACTAATATAACTGGCAAATAAGGTTGAGTCTACTTCAAATGAACTGTGAAAGGGGAAATCTTCCCTGAGAACTCGAGAAAAAAAATGGTTCTATAAAAGCAATCCTAACAGGCAGCAAACTCTAACTGAATAAAATGAATAGTGAGGAACAGGAGCACCCACTGTGTCACTTCACTGTAGGCTGATCTGATTTAGTAACAGAATTCTCAGTCACTTTTCTGCTCTGTCCATCTTCGGGGTAAAAGAGAAAAGTGATGCAATTCTAATAAATGTAGTTGCTGACTCCTCCGAGTACATTGCAGTCTTCAGTAAATACTGTTGGATCCAGAGCCTTGACCAGATTTCAGTTTGATTTTAATTTTCTTAGTAAAGACTAGATGGTGGTATGTGCTTCCAGCCACAGGTGTGGCATATCTGTCTCTTTTTTGAGATATTAGCAGCCATTACTGATCACAGCCTAGATTTTATTAAGTCACAATGAAATTTTAAATGCTGGCCAATTTCCATGGTCTAGTAATGAACTATGGTCTAAAGGAAATGCTCCCTCAAAAACCCCACTGTCTCTAAAGTGCAGGCCACCAGATCACACTACCCAATACCTTTTCTTGTTATAGTCATCAACCAACCTCGTTGTCAGCTCCCTCTCATTTTGACTTAATGTCTCTTTCCCCACTGCTAATGCTGTCATCATTCCGGGTGAACAAAATATCCATCTAGATGATCTGTCCAATACATGCCCTCTAATTTCCTTCACCCCTCAGTTCTAACTCTCTTTCCCTCTACCACACACAATGCCTCATTCCATGGTCATATACTGTCTAAGACTAACTCCTCCAATTATGCACTGGACTCCTTTGCCCCACCTACTAAAGGACTTGGTTTCTACAATTAGCTCTTCCTCCTCAGCCTCATCTTACTCAATATTCAGCAGTATAGGAACAGTTAATAATCTCTCTTTCTTCAAACACATTTTCCCCTTGGCTTCAAGACGCCAAATTCTCTTGGTTTTCCTCCAATCATTTTAACTGTTCACTTTCATTCTCCTTTGCTGGTTCCTCCTCATCTCCCAGACATCTTAACATCATACTGCCATAGATATCAAGCCCTAGTATTCTTATTTATTTATATTCACATCCTTGGTGACATCATCTAGTCTTTGGGCCTTAAATATCTTAAATGCCATCTATACGCTGATGACTTCCAAATTTATCTCTGGTTTATACCTCTCCCCTTAACTTCAGACTCACATATCAAATAACCTACTTGCATCTCTACTTGGATGCCTAATAAACATTTCAACTTCAAAAAAAAAATCGAATTCTTGATACCTAACATCCCACTTCAAACTTGTTCCTCCTACAATCTTTTCCATTTCAATTAATGGCAACTCCATTTTTTTATTTGCCCACGCCAGCTAACTTAGCTTGGAGTCATCCTTGACTTCTATCCTTTCACAGCCTACATCTAATCTGTCAGCAAACGCTGTTCTCTATCTTGAAAATATATACAAAATATGCTTACTTCTCAACACCCTCCACACTATGCTCTATTCCAAGCCACCATCTCTTCTGCTCAGAATACTGTATTTGACCCCTAACTGATTTCCCTGCTTCAACATAAGTCAGGTCATATCACACCTCCAGTCAAAACTTGCCAATGGCTTCTCTTTTACTCAGAGTTAAAAGCCAAAGCTCTTACAGTGGTCTAGTATATCCTACACAATCTGGCTCCCCTTTATGTCTCTGACCACATCTCTTACTCCAATTCCCCCTAGATCACTCTGCTACTATGATCTACCTACTACTGCCTGTAGCAATTTCCACCTCAGAGCCTTTGTATGTGCTGTTCTCACCATCTGTTATTTCCCCCCTCCAGATATCTGCATGCATATTCCCTCTCCTCTTCACTGTCTAACATACAACATATTTTACTGACACAGCATTTACTGTCCATCTCTTCAACGCCACCCACAACACACACACACACAAATATGAGTTTCATAATAGTAGCAATTTTGTTGTTGTCATCTTTTTGTTTGCTGGTGTATCCCCAGTACCTAAATGGTACCATTTGTTGGATGGATGGATCAACAAGCTAACACTCTGGCCTTATTTTCCTCCATCTCCCTATACATACTCTGTGCATGAGACAAACCAGACTGTTTGTTCCCACCACACCATGTTCTTTACATTCAATCTTTTGCTTTGCTGTCCTCCTAGAATCATCAGGACCTTGTTCACATGTTACTTCCTTATATATGCAGTAAGTAATCACTGACCACCTAGTATTGTACTAGGTGCTGGAGAGATAAAGATGGTATTGGACATCTCCACTTGGATATCTAATGGGATTCTCAACTTAACACAGCCAAAGCAGACCATTAATGTTCACCTGTATCCCAACATGGTTCTCCTCCATTCTTCGTATCTCAGAAAACAGTATCATTATCAACACCTAGTTTTTCAAGCCAAAACCCAAAATCCCAGTTACTCAGGCAAAAAAAAAGTGGGGGAGGCTCCTCACTCCCTTTCTTTTCCTCAGTAATTTATTAGTTTTACCTCCAAAATATACATTGAATTGACAGATATACCTCCAGCTAGACCAGTGTTGTCAGATACAACTTTCTGCAATGATGGAAATATTTTATACCTTCTCTGTCCAATACGATAGCCACTAGCCACATGTGGCTATTAAGTTCTTGAAATGTGGATAGTGTGATCAGAGAACCAAAATTTTTAATTCATTTAATTTAAATTTATGTCACATATGGCTAGTGGATACTGTATTGGACAGCACAAATCTATACCACCACTTGGCTAAAGCCACCATTAATCTGTCAGCTGGACCATAGCAACAGCTTCCTAACTGGTCTCTCTGCTTCCACTTCTGCCTCTGTACCCGTTCCAGACTATGGTCATATCGTGTCACTCCCCCAGCTCTCTGAAAGCTTCCCATTTTGAACAGAATCCAAAATCAGCAAGGTCTTCAAGATTCTATGATATGTGGTCCATGTCTACTCTTTGACCTGATGAACTACCTCTCTTTCCATCATTCACTCCACTCCAGACATAGCAATCATCTTTTTCCTATAATACTCAAACTTTGTTTCAACCTCAGCAACTCTGAGGTTGCTGGTCCCCTTGCTTTAAAAACACTCTGTCCCCAGATTTTCAAATGGCTAGATCTTTATCATCCTTTAGGTCTTAGCTCAAACCTTACCTCTCAGTGACGCTTTCTTAACAACCCAATCTAAATTAGCACCTCCTCCTCCCTCGTCACACCCAAGGACAGCACCCTGTTTCACTCTCCTCATAGCACTTCTCAGTGCCTAAAATAGTCTGGTTAATTTGTTTACTTACTATCGAGAACTGCTAGATACCCCTAGAACATAAACTCCACAAGGGCAGAGACGCTGTCTTTTACCACTGTACCCTCAATGCCTTACCTATCAGATACTAGGTGCCCAATAAAAATTTGCTGAATAAAACAAAGAACAAACATAGCTTCTGCTCCTAAAGAATTCAGTCTCGTGGCGATGCTAATAAGAAAATGACCAATTACAGTATAATGCCCAGGACTTTGGAAAAGCTGAAATTCTGGGTGCTCCAGGACTGAGAGGATGAAACTTGACCCAGTGTTAGGACTAGGGCAAAGTAGTTTTTCTAGAGGTAGTTGCATTTAAAAGCTGATATTTAAAGGACAAGTTGGAATTGGAAGCCTAGAGGAAGGGAGATATAGGTAAAGTTTTCCAAGCAGAAGCAACAGTTGAAATATAGCAAGCAAGAGAAGATGGTGACCTGACAATAAGAGCAGAGAGAAATGAACAGATTTAGGGGACACTCAAGATTAAGAGTGGCAGAACTTAATGATCAATTATATGTAAGGGGTGAGGGAAGAGGAATTAAATATGATGCCCAAGTTTTAGGCTTAGGAAGCTGTGTGAATGGTATTTTCATTCAAGCACAAAAATATGTATATATGGGATAAAAATTTCAACTTAGTTTCAGATGACTCTGTGACTCCAGAATGGAAACACCCAATAAATAGTTCGATAAATGTGTTCAGAATTCAGGAGCAATATAGATTTGTAAATTTTTTAGAGATGACAAATGACACCGTGGTAGTAGATAAGGTCACCCCAAAAGGGTTCACTAAGATTACTCTAGCTCAGAATGCTGAAATACATCAATATCTAATGGCCAGGCAGGTAACAAGGGACCCATAAAAGAAAGTCTCAAGAAGAGGCAAGAATGTAAAAAGAAAATCAGAAGACTGTGGTGCCATGGAAACCTAGAGACTACAACATTTCAAGGTGGTAGTGATGAATAATGTTAAAAGCTGTCCGTAGGTTGGATAAGATAAACATTTTGTTTTTTAAAAAAAAGTTTTTTGGTTTTTTTTTGCGGTACGCGAGCCTCTCACTGTTGTGGCCCCTCCCCTTGCGGAGCACAGGCTCCGGACGCGCAGGCTCAGCGGCCATGGCTCACGGGACCAGCCGCTCCGCGGCATGTGGGATCTTCCCAGACCGGGGCACGAACCCGTGTCCCCTGCATCGGCAGGCGGACTCCCAACCACTGCGCCACCAGGGAAGCCCCCAAAAAAGCATTTTTAAGAGTTGGCAGGCAAAACCATCTCTACCAAATTAGAAAGTATTGATCCTTTGACCAGTTAAAATGAAGTTTCCCTAAGAACCATGGGGGAATGAAAAACAAGGACAAAAGTCATTTCAACAAATTCTAGTTCATGGGAAATTTTGGAGTTTCCTTTCAATCCTGTTTATTCCTTTAAATTTTCTCCCAGTGGGGTTTTTTCAATTGGAATTAATAGAGAAATTGTGCAATATATAACCTTCATTCTTAGTATTCAGTTTTCAAACTTTCTTGCTTACTCTAGAAGCCCATTCTGTAGCAAGGAAACTATTCTTGGCAGTTAGTCCAAGACTGCAGAGAACAAACAAAACCACTAAAAGGATCAGGTCTCTCTCCCTGTTTAAATCACTAACACTGTTAGAGGCTATGTCAATAAGCTTGTTGTGTAGCAAGAATACATGAGTGCCTTTTTAAAAAAAATTCAGATCCACAATTAAAGAGGAAATGTGGCAGAATGGATAAGCTCAAGGCTGGAAGCCAGAAGCTTTAAACATTAAATTCACCTCTGCCAAAATTACCTTCTGACCAATATTGAGAACATTCTATAACTCCTTCACAAAATAGCAAATAATTAAGTAATTCTAAAACAGAATGATATAAGTAATCAAACCCAAATCAAACAATTATAAGTAATTGTAGAAATGGAAGGAAGAAAACACTAGTAGTTATAACATCAAAAACCAGCTTCTAAATCCTCATGACAACTGCAACTGCTTATTGACAAAATCTGATTTGTGTTTATAGGAACAGAACAGGAACTAGAACTCATACCCGAAATGGACAAAGTTTTCCTGGGATCTTTCAGGGTTGGCATTCTAAAAGTGATGAAGTCAGGAAACAAGGAGAATACAGAGATCTCTCCCTTCTCCATTCTCACTTTGGCATGCGACATTTTTAGTCTGGTTTCCCAGTTTTCTCCTCTTATAGGAAGTGACCACTCAGTAAGGAAGAGCAAAGAGACTTAGCTTAGAAGTCATTCAGTAACTAGAATAAAGTCATTACTAACATGGAGCTGAAGTCAGTCATGAGCTGTTTCAGTTAACTGAAAATCATTCGGAATCATGAGAGGACTGGAATCAGCTTGCAGGCTGCCAATTCCTGCTTCTGGGCCAATGCACATCTAATAGCACGCACTGTAACAGTGAGAACACATTTAATCCTCAAATAGCACCATGGGGTATCCCCATTTTAAAGTTAAGGAAACAAAGAATAGGAGAGTGAGTCACTGAACTCATAGGTGATATCTTAATTCCTATGATAATCTTTAAAAATCTGTATATACATATTCTGGATTATCTAGAATACAGGTCCTAGATGACAACCTCATAATCAAGTACTGCCATACAATTTCAGGGGCCTCATTTCCTGTTTACGTTTATGATCAAGTGAACTTCAAAGATCAAATGACACTGAAGCTTACTGTCAGAATGAAGTTTTCATCATGGTGATGTGAGAACGGAGTCATCACAGGTCACCCAATGGCACACCAAACCCAAAAAAAGCCTTCTTTGAACAGTCAGTGACATATTCATGCTGATGGTAAGATACACTGAGTGGAACCCTCATTTAACATACCAATTTGCAATGGTTCTCTAGCAATAAATGTATCTAGTTATAGAAATACTATAAATGCTAGAAATATATAAATGCGGGTTCCAAATCCCAGAAATAACTGGATCAGCCATTCATTTAAGGATTTCAAGAATGCTACTGTATTGGTTTCCTATTGTTGCCATACTTAGAACTTAGTGCTTAAAACAACACAAATGTATTCTGTATTATCGTACATAGGGGTAAGAAGTCGGATAGGGTAGAAGTCTGACACATGCCTCACTGGGCTAAAATCAAGACACAGCAGGGCTGCATTGCCTTCTGGAGGCTCTAAAAGAAATCCATTTCTTTGTATTTTCCAACTTTTAGAGACCATCTGCAATCCTTAGCTCATGGCCCCCTTCTTCCATCTTCAAAGCCAGGCACAGCCAGTTCAGTCCTTCTCACATACCATCACTCTGACCTTGCTTCCATCCTCAAATCTCTTCCTCTGGCTTGTGATTCCCTCCCTCTTCCACTTCTAAGAACCATTGTATTACACTCGGACCACCCAGGTAACCCAGGAGAATCTCCCTATTTTTGTCAGCTGATTAGCAACCTTAAATCCATCTATAACCTTGGACTTCTCCTTTGCCATGTAATATACTCATTAGGGATTAGGACATCTTGGGACTGGGGGGCACTATTCTCTACCACAGCTACTACGCAGCCTTGTTATTAGGTAAACAACATACCTCTAGAGGGTTATCAAGTCGTTCCCCATCGATGCTGACATCTAAAGATTACTCACTAACAAAGTTTAGGCTAAATATAACCTGTGACTATAATGACCTAGCAAACAAAGCCTCAAAGATATTAATACTACTTACTGCTTGTCCTCTCAGTTTTCTCAGTACTGAAGTAGAAATTAACAGCATGGCATTTGAAATCAGATATGAACTCAACCAGTAGCTCTGCAACTTACTAGCTATTTAACCTTGGACAAGTTGCTGATCCTCTTTAGATATGCAATTTTCTTATCCATAAAAGGAGGATAATAATACTCCTTATATGCTTATTGTGAGAAAGAAGTGAAATTATGTATGTAAAATGCTCAATACAGTTTCTAGCCATTATCAGGTAGTCAATAAAATTAATATTTATTTTATTAAACTCTACCCAAGCTTCAAGATAAAAGTAAAGGCAGTTTCAGTGTTTAGCATATTACATTTTTGCAATAAATATTAAACACAACTTCAAAGGATGTAAAGGAACACTGCTGCATACTTAATGTCTAAATTTTCTATGGGTTTAGTTGATTTTAAATTATTATTTATCTTTCAATTTAATTACTTAGTTTATTTATTAAACTCTTAATTTACTTATCTTCTAAGTTTGTAACTTGTCTTATCCAAAAAGAAAAAAATTCATTTGCCTTCCTAAGGGCTTTACGATCAGTAATTAAAGTAATGATTGCAGTTTGACAAATAATATTCAATACTATGGCAGATAATCTTTAATAGTAACTTTCTACCTTTTCCATAAAGAAAATATCTTGGTATGTTAATTAAAAGTGACTAGAAAATAATTATAAAAGAAATCTAGATATAGCGAAGTACTAAACGACCTTAAACATGAATATTAGCGATGAGCCAATTCACAATTAGACTTTTTTTTTTTGCGGTACACAAGCCTCTCACTGTTGTGGCCCCTTCCCTGGCGGAGCACAGGCTCCAGACGCGCAGGCTCAGTGGCCATGGCCCACGGGCCCAGCTGCTCCGTGGCATGTGGGATCCTCCCGGACCGGGGCACAAACCCATGTCCCCTGCACTGGCAGGCGGACTCTCAACCACTGCGCCACAGGGAAGCCCTACAATTAGACTTTTAATTCTAAACCAGAAGTATGCAAAAAAGGATTGATGAGGTTAAATGAATTAACACTTGCTAAATATAAATATGAAAAAATTGTATATTTATAAAAGTTTAACTAAAAATAAATAATTATTAAATATAATATTTCAAGACAGTTTCTCTTTTATATTATCAAGTGCAAAAATACTTACAGTTTGATAATATGAGGATGACGAAAGAGTTTTAGATTTTGAATTTCTCGTTTTATTTTTCCAACAACATCTAAACTGCGAATCTTCTGTCTATTTAAAATTTTAACTGCCACCTTATGGCCTGTTAATTGATGTTCTCCAACTAGAGAAAAGAAAAAGGAAAATAACCTTGCTGTCATAGCAACATAATTATTTATTCATGCTTCCTTCCACTGTAACCCCAAACTTCTTTACTCATATATGCCTCTTTGGTATCATTTATTGCATAGAACAGAAGATATCTCTTTTCATGTCTGTCTCTTCTATTGAAGTATGCACTCCTTGAGAACAGAAACTATATCTTAGTCTCCTCTGTATCCTCAACACCTAGCACAGAGACATTAATTAAATCTTTGTGATAAGGACAACTGAATTCCATATTCTTAACTAAAAGTATAATCAAATTTGAAACATCTTTTGGATAGAATAGAATAGAATTTACTATGTTTCGTTAATCTCTTTCTTTCTCCTCTTCTGGTTAATCCAGTCATTGTATTATTGAAGAATAAATAATTGCTACAATAAACTAAAACTCATAACTAGTTTCAAAACTATTTCATCAGAAAATCCACATGTAACCCTTTTTTTTGCCTTTTCTATAAAGCTTTCCCGTTTTCTCCCTATTTGATGGAATCTCAAATGATGTAATACTGAGGGTTTGAACTTCTTTCAAACCCTCACAGTATATTTATAAAGCTCATGAGTCATTCATCATTTTGAGGCTATTATATATATTTGTATTTTTGAAAAATCATATGACATGAGCTATTAGCTCTTACCCTCCTTGAATAAAACAGTCAGTATTCATCTGAATCTCCTAGGAATTATATAAGCACAGTATTTTGTACATACTGGATGCACCACACTTCCTGATTTCAAACTATATTACAAAGTTATAGTAATCAAAACAGCATAGTACTGGCATAAAACCAGACACAGAGATTAATGGAATAAAGAGCCCATAAATAAACTCATGCATATAAGGTCAATTAATTTATGACAAAAGAATGAAGAATATACAATGGGGAAAAGATACTCTCTCCAATAATTGGTGTTGGGAAAATTGGATAGCCATGTACAAAAGAATGAAAATAGACCCCTATCTCACACAGTACATAAAAATCAACTCAAAATGGATTAAAGACTTAAATTGAAAACCAGAAACCATAAAACTTCTAGAAGGAGGTAAGCTCCTTGATGTTAGTCTTAGCAATGATTTTTTGGGACTTGACAACAAAAGCAAAGGCAACAAAAGCAAATATAAACAAGTGGGACTAAATCAAACTAAAAAGCTTCTGCACAGCAAAAGAAAACATCAACAAAATGAAAAGGCAACCTACTGAATGGAAGAAAATATTTACAAATTATATACCTGATAAGGGGTTTTAATACCCAAAATATATAAATTACTTAACAACTTAATAGCAAAAAACCAAACAATCTGATTTTTAAAATGGACAGAAAAACGGAATAAACCTCTTGCCAAAGAAGGTATACAAATGGCCAAGTACACAAAATCATCAGGTAATCATCACTAACCCTCAGGTAGATTTAAATCAAAACCACCACCACAATGAGCCATCACCTCACACCTGTCAGAATGGCTGTCATTAAAACTGAAAAGATAACAAGTGTTGGTGAGATGTGGAGAAAGGGGAACCCTTGTGCACTGTTGATGGGAATGTAAATTGATGTAACCACTATGTAAAACAGTGTGGAGGTTCCTCAAAAAATAAAAAATAGAACTACCATATGATCCAGCAATCCCACTTCTGGATACTTGAAATAAAAACAGGATATCAAAGAAATATCTACACTCGCATGTTCATCGCAGCATTATTCACAAAAGCAAAGATATGGAAAATACCTCAGTGTCCATGAACATATGAATGAATGAATAAAGAAGATGAGAAGATGTGGTGTGCATATTCTCTCTTTCTCTCTCTCTGTCTCTCTCTCTGTCTCTGTCTCTCTCTCATGTACACACACACACACACACACACACACACACACACACACACAGTGCAATATATTATTAGGTCATGAAAAAGAATCTCTCACGTACACACACACACACACACACACACACACACACAGTGCAATATATTATTAGGTCATGAAAAAGAAAGAAATCCTATTTTCAACATGGATGGACCTTAGGGTATTATGCTAAGTGAAATAAGCCAGATAAAGAAATACTACATGAAATCCAGTTATATGTGGGATATCAAAGAAAAAAAGTCAAACTCATAGAAACAGAGAGTAGAAAAGTGGTTGCTAGGAGCTGAGGGATGAGGGAAATAAGAAGAAGTGGGTAAAAGGGCACAAACTTTCAGCGCTAAGATGAATAAGATATGAGGATCTAATGTAAAACATCACCATGATGAACACCTTAAATATTTTATAGTTTTGTCAATTATACCCCAATAAAGCTGAATCTTTAATTAAAGTTTTTTCAAATCATTGCTTTGTCTATGATATCTGAAGAAATAACACACTCATTTATCTTTATACCTGAAGAAATTTTTCCTCGTGAAGCAATGGCAAAGAAATGGCATTGATGGAATTGGGGAAGGATCAAGATGGCAAAGGAGTAGGATGGGGAGCTCACCTTCTCCCACAAAAACATTAAAAGCACATCTACAAGTGGAATGATTCATACCGAAAATCTACTGAACACTGGCAGAAGACCTCAGACTTCTGCAAGGGCAAGAAAACCTCCATGTAACCATATAGGACAAAGGAAAAAGATAAAGAAAGGAACTGGGACAGGGCCTGAACCCCAGGAAGGGAGCTATGAAGGAAGAAAGGTTTATGCACCTTGGGGAGTACCCTCACCAGTGTGGAGATCAACCTGGATGGAGGGGGAGCTTTGGAGCCTAGGAGGAGAGTGCAACAACTGGTTTGTGGAAGGCAAAATGGAGAGTAATGAGCACAGAAGGTTGTCACTGCCACCCTGTGCTCCCCAGCCTTAGACACTTGCCTGTCAGTGTGGGTGGGGGATGGGTGCTGAAGCTCAGCCTTCAGAGGTCAGACCCAGGAAGAGGACCAGGGTTGGATGTGCAGAGACAGCCTGAAGAGGCTGGACTGTGGCAACTGAGGGGGTACTCAGAAGAAACCGGAGCTCACTGGAGAGGCAAGGTGCCATTATTTGGGGGTGCACGAGGAGAGAGGCGGGAACACCATAAGAGCTTCCTTCCCTGTGAGCTCCTCCAGGCAAGAGGACACTGCCTACAGGAACTCTGGGGGCGGGCACAAGTTGTCACTACCATCCTGGGCTCCAGAGGAGTGCTGTCCCAGGAGTGCATGGGTAGTAGCCACCCTTAGGAGACTGGTGAGCAGGTGCCAAGCTCTGTCCCAGGAGCGCGGGAATGGCAGCTGCCCCCAGCAGACCCGCAAGCAAGCAATGAGCCCTGCCGCTGCCAGAGTGCGCAAGGGCCACTGCACCTGCATACGCTGTATCAAGGGGATAACAGCCAACACACGCTGAGCAAAGAGACAGCCAGCATCCAAACTAAGAGCAGCCCCTCAATCCCGGAAAAGATGGTGGAGGAGAAGAACTTGAGCTCACTCCCTCTCATGAAAACACCAAAATCACAACTTACTGCTGAATAACCACTGACAAAAGACTGGAACCCACCAAAAAAGACATTTTACATTCAAAGACAAAGAAAGAGCCACAACAAAACTGTAGGAGGGGTGCTTTCATGACATAATCAAATCCCATACCCCTTTGTAGATGACCCACAAACTAGAAAATACCTATATTCAAGAGGTTCTCCCACAAGAGTGAAAATCTTGAGCCCCTGTCAGGCTCCCCAGCCTGAGGGTCTGGCATCAGAAGGAGGAACTCCCAGACCATCTGGCTTTGAAGGTCAGTGGGGCTTGAGTGCAGGAGCTCCACAGGACTGTGGGAAACATAGACTCCACTCCTGGAGGGCTCACACAGGTTTCACATACACAGGGACGCAGCAGAAAGCAGTAACTCAACAGGAACCAGGGCTGGACCTACCTACAAGTCTTGGAGGGTCTCCTGGGGAGTCAGGGGTTGGCTGTGGTTCACTGTGGAGGCAAGGACATTGGTAGCATAGGCCCCAGAGAATACTGATCAGTTTGAGTTCTCCCAGAGGTCGCCATTTTGGTATCAAGACCTGGTCCTACCCAACAGCCTACAGGCTTCACTGCTAGAATGCCTCAGGCCAAATAACCAGCAGGATAGGAACACAGCCCCACCCATCAGCAGACAGGCTGCTAACACCATACTGAGCTCACAGCCATCTCTAAACACATCCCTTGACAAGGCCCTACCCACCAGAGGGACAAGACCTAGCTCCACCCACCAGTGGGCAGGAACCAGTCCCTCCCACCAAGAAGCCTGCATAAGCCCAAGGGCCAACCTCACCCACCAGGGGACAGACAGCAGAAGCAAGAGGAGCTACAATCCTGCAGCCTGTAGAACAGAAACCACAATCACACAAAGTGAGACAAAATGAGACAGCAGAGAAAAATGTTCCAGACAAACCAACAAGATAAAAAGCCACAGAACAACTAAATGAAGTGGAAATAGGCAACCTACCTGAAAAAGAATTTAGAGTAGTGATAGTAAAGATGTTCCAAGATCTCAGAAAAATAACAGAGGCACAGATTGAGAAGATACAAAAGATGTTTAACAAAGAGCTAGAAGGTTTAAAGAACAAAGAAACAGAGATAAACAATAACTTGAATGAAAAATACACCAGAAGAAATCAATAGCAGAATAATCGAGGCAGAAGAACGAATAAGTGAGCTGGAAGACAGAAAGGTAGAAATCACTGCCGCAGAACAGAATAAAGAAAAAATAATGAAAAGAAATGAGGACAGTCTAAGAGACCTCTGGGACAACATTAAATGCACTAACATTCACATTACAGGGGTCCCTGAAGGAGAAAAGAGAGAGAAAGGGCCTGAGAAAATATTTGAAGACATTATAGCTGAAAACTACTCTAACATGAGAAAGGAAACACTCACTCAAGTCCAGGAAGTGAAGAGAGTCCCATACAAGATGCTAAGACACATATTAATCAAACTGACAAAAATTAAAGCCCCAAAAAATTTTAAAGCAACAAGGGAAAAGCAACAAACAACATACTAGTGAATCCTCATAAAGTTATCAGCTGATTTTTCAGAAGAAACCTGGCAGGCCACAAGGGAATGGGCATGATATATTCAAAGTGAAAGGGAAGAACTTACAACCAAGAATACCAGCAAGGCTCTCATTCAGATTTGACAGAGAAATCAAAATCTTTACAGACAAGCAAAGGCTAAGAGAATTCAATACCACCAAACCAGCATTAAAAAAATCCTAGGAACTTCTCTAGACAGAAAATAAAAGACCACAGCTAGAAACAAGAAAATTACAAATCACAAAGCTCACCGGTAAAGGCAAACACAAAGCAAAGGTAGGAAATCACCCACACACAAATATGATATCAAAACCAGCAATTGTGAGAAGAGTACAAACACAGGATATTGAAAATGCAATGGAAATTAAGAGACCAACAACTCAAAACAATCTTGTACATATATAGGCTGCTATATCAAAACCTCATGGGAACAACAAACCAAAAATCTACGATACACATACAAAAAAGAAAAAGCAAACCAAACACAGCACAAAAGATAGACATCAAATCATAAGGGAAGAGAACAAAAAAGGAAGGGAAGAAAAAACACCTTCAAAAACAAAGCCAAATCAATTAACAAAATGGCAATAACATACATATTGATAATTACCTTAAATTTAAATGGATTAAATGCTCAAACCAAAAGACAGACTGGCTGAATGGACACAAAAATAAGACCCAAATATATGCTGTTTATAAGAGACCCACTTCAGATCTAGGGACACATACAGACTGAAAGTGAGGGGATGGAAAAAGATACTCCATGCAAGTGGAAATAAAAAGAAAGCTGGAGTAGCAATACTTGTATTAGACAAAATAGACTTTAATAAAGACTGTTACAAGAGACAAGGAAGGACACTACATAATGATCAAGGGATCAATACAAGAAGATATAACAATTATGAATATATATGCACCCCACATTGGAGCACCTCAATATATAAGGCAAATGCCATAAAAGGAGAAATCAACAGTAACACAATAATAATGGGGGACCCCACTTTCATCAATGGACAGATCATCCAGACAGAAAATCAATAGGAAACACAGGGCTTAAATGACACATTAGACCAGATGAACTTAATTGATATTTATAGAACATTCCATTCAAAAGCAACAGAACACACTTTCTTCTCCAGTGCACATGGAACATTTTCCAGGATAGATCACATCTTTGGCCACAAATCAAGCCTTGGTAAATTTAAGAAAATTAAAGTCATATCAAGCATCTTTTCTGACCACAACACTATGAGATTAGAAATCAATTACAGGGGAAAAAAACTGTAAAAGACAGACACATGGAGGCTAAACAACATGTTACTAAACAACCAATGGATTACTGAAGAAATCAAAGAGGAAATAAAAAAAAATACCTAGAGACAAATGACAACAAAAACACCACAATACAAAACCTATGGGACACAGCAAAAGCAGCTCTGAGAGAAGTTTAGAACAATACAATCTTACCTCAGCAAACAAGAAAAATCTCAAATAAACATCCTAACCTTACACCTAAAGCAACTAGAGAAAGAAGAATAAACAAAACCCAAAGTTAGTAGAAGGAAAGAAATCATAAATATCAGAGAAGAAATAAATGAAATAGAGACAAAGAAAACAACAGAAAAGATCGATGAAATAAACCTGGTTTTTCAAAAAGATAAACAAAATTGGCAAACCTTTAGCCAGACTCATCAAGAAAAAAAGATACAGGGCTCAAATCAATAAAATTAGAAATGAAAAAGGAGAAGTTACAACGGACACCACAGAAATACAAAGGATCATAAGAGACTACTACAAACAACTATAGGCCAGTAAAATGGACAACCTAGAAGAAATGGACAAATTCTTAGAAATACACAACCTTCCAAACTGAACCAGGAAGAAATAGAAAATATGAACAGACCAATCACAAATACTGAAATTGAAACTGTGATTAAAAAATTTCAAACAAAAAAAGTCCAGGACCAGATGACTTCACAGGTGAATTCTATCAAACATTTAGAAAAGAGTTAACACCTATTCTTCTGAAACTCTTCCAAACAATTGCAGAAGAAGGAACACTCCCAAGCTCATTCTATGAGGCCACCATCACCCTGATACCAAAACCAGACAAAGATACCACAAAAACAGAAAATTATGTGCCAATATCACTAATGAACATACATGCAAAAGTCCTCAAAAAACTACTATCAAACCAAATCCAACAATACAGTAAAAGGATCATACATGATGATCAAGTGGGATTTATCCCAAGGATGCAAGAATTCTTCAGTATCTGCAAATCAATCACTGTGATACACCACATTAACAAACTGAAGAATAAAAACCATATGATCATCTCAATAGATGCAGAAAAAGCTTTTAATAAAATTCAACACCCAGTTATGATAAAACTCTCCAGAAAGTGGGCACAGAGGGAAATTACCTCAACATAATAAAGGCCATATATGACAAACCCACAACTAACATCATTCTCAATGGTGAAAAACTGAAAGCATCAGGAACAAGACAAGAATGTCCCCTCTCACCACTATTATTTAACATAGTTTTGGAAGTCCTAGCCATGGCAATCAGAGAAGAAAAAGAAATAAAAGGAATACAAATTGGAAAAGAAGAAGTAAAACTGTCACTATTTGCAGATGACATACTACACATAGAAAATCCTAAAAATGCTACCAGAAAACTACTAGAGCTCCTCAAGGAATTCAGTAAAGTTGCAGCATATGAAATTAATACACAGAAATCTGTTGCATTCCTATACATTAAGAACAAAAGATCAGAAAGAAAAATTAAGGAAACAATCCCATATACCATTGCATCAAAAAGAATAAAATATCTAGGAATAAATGTACCTAAGGAGACCAAAGACCTGTACTCTGGAAACTATAAGATTCTGATGAAAGAAATCGAAGATGACACAAACAGATGGAAAGATATACCATGTTCCTGAATTGGAAGAATCAATATTGTCAAAATGACTACACTACCCAAGGCAATCTACAGATTCAGTGCAATCCCTATTAAATTACCAATGGCAATTTTCACAGAACAAGCCCCCAATTTTTAAAAATTTGTATGGAAACACAAAAAGCCCTAAATAGCCAAAGCAATCCTGAGAAAGAAAAAAGGAGCTAGAGGAATCAGGCCCCCTGACTTCAGACTTTACTACAAAGCTATAGTAATCAAAATAGTATGGTACTGGCACAGAAACAGAAATATAGATCAATGGAACAGGATAGAAAACCCAGAAAAAAACCCATGCACCTATGGTCAATTAATCTATGACAAACGAGGCAAGAATATACAGTGGAGAAAAGCCAGTCTCTTCAATAAGTGGTGCTGGGAAAACTGGACAGCTACATGTAAAAGAATGAAATTAGAACACTCCCTAACACCATACACAAAAATAAACTCAAAATGGATCAAAGACCTAAATGTAAGGCTGGACACTATAAAACTCTTGAGAGAAAAACATAGGCAGAACACTCATTGATATAGATTGCAGCAAATTCTTCTCTGAACCATGACATACAGTAATGAAAATAAAAACAAATATAAGCAAATGGGACCTAATTAAACTTAAAATCTTCTGCACAGCAAAGGAAACCATAAACAAAATGAAAAGAAAACCCACAAAATGGGAGAAAATATTTGCAAATGATGTGACTGACAAGGGATTAATCTCCAAAATACATAAACAGCTCATGCAGATCAAAAATGAAAAAAAAAACCAACATCAAAAAATGGGTGGAAGATCTAAATAGACATTTCTCCAAAGAAGACATACAGATGGACAAAAAGCACATGAAAAGATGCTCAACATCACTAATTATCAGAGAAATGCAAATCACAACTACAATGAGGTATCATCTCACACCAGTCAGAATGGCCATCATCAAAAAGTCTACAAACAATAAATGTTGGTGAGGGTGTAGAGAAAAGGGAACCCTCTTACACTGATGGTAAAAATGTAAATTGGTACAACCACTGTGGACAACAGTATGGAGGTTCCTTAAAAAACAAAAATAGAACTACCATATGATCCAGCAATTCCCACTCCTAGGCATATATCAGGAGAAAACATAATTCAAAAAGATACATGCACCCCAATGTTCACTGCAGCACTATTTACAATAGCCAAGACATGGAAGCAAACTAAATGTCCATCGACAGAGGAATGGATAAAGATGTGGTACATGTATACAATGGAATGTTACTCAGCCACAAAGAAGAACAAAATAATGCCATTTGCAGCAACATGGATGGACCCAGAGATTATCATACAAAGTGAAGTAAGTCAGACAGAGAAAGACAAATTTCATATGATATCACTCATCTGTGGAATCTAATTTTTTAAAAAATGACACAAATGAACTTATATACAAAACAGAAAAAGACTTACAGTTATCAGAAACAAACTTACTGTTTACAAAGGGGAAACGTCAGGGGGAGGGATAAATCAGGAGCTTGGGATTAACATACACATACACACACTGCTATATATAGATAACCAACAAGGACCTACTATATAGAACAGGGAACTCTACTCAATATTCTGTGATAACCTATACAAGAAAGGAATTTGAAAAAGAATGAACATATGTATATGTATAACTGAATCACTGTACTGTACACCTGAAACTAACACAACATTGTAAATCAATTATACTCCAATAAAATTTAGAAAAAAGAAATGGCATCATCCCTTGAAACACTTAAGCACACTGATAAGCTAATTGGTTATCTGAGGTCAAAAGATTCAAATTCATTAAGAACACCCCCTCTTTTTGCTGAAATATACTAGCCTCTATTACCTAATAACTTATTAAGTGAATTAGTACTTAGCTATAATTAATTAAATCCAGATAGTTGTCTCATAATCACATCCTACCTGAAAGCCAAATGAATATTCCTAAAAATCTTGTAATATAAACAGATTTAACACCAAGAATTTCTTTTTGTGTATTACAGCTATAAACTTTTCTACAAAAGTAACAGGGGAAAAAAGGCTTGGATTCATTAATGTTTAACTAACATTCATTTATTCAATCTAAAAACATTTACTGAGCACCATTTACATGCCAGGACTGTGTTGATCAAAGACACATGTAAAGAGAGATTTAACAGGTCTCCAAGTTTTAGTAAGGAGAAAAACAATCAGCAATAAAGGAGCTAAAATCGATTCTGTATGGTAGCAAATTTGTCTGAAAACTGTTAGGGATACCTTATTTGTGAAGGGAGAACATAGATGAGAAACAAAACATTTTTAAAAACCAAGGATGGACAAATTTCCCATAATTTATCATGTATATAAGTAAATATCCAGATCAATACCTCTTTTGACAAGAGCAATAAAGAACACTCATCCATGGAACAACTATTTAATGAATGCCTACTATGGTGTATTCCATACCAAGTGCAGTTAATAGGCACTTGGGATGTAAGCAGTGAACAAATTAGTTCTGTCACACTGCTAGGTGTCCCCCAATATCTATTCCAGCCTTCCTTCCCCGCCATGTGATTCCCAAATTACACCCACCTGAGCACATGTCCACCCAGAGTAGAGACTGCATCCTAATATCTCTTGTAACTAGGTATGGCCACGTGACCTATGTTCTGGCCAATGACATGTGAGCAGAAATGTCTCTAGCAGCAGCTTATTCATCCCTTCCTCCATCCTGAAGCCTGGAACTACCTGCTCAGACTGTTACAAGACAGTAAAATACTATCTTGTGTAAGCTATTTTTATTTTGAAAATTCTTGTCATTCACAGCTGAATCTCAATAATACCCTATTCAGAAAACTTTAAAATGCAAAATATTTGAACTTATTTCAAATTTCCCATTTTGTTGAACTACCATCCATGAACTAATGGAAATAAACTATAATTTATAGCCCATACAATTTCCTGGATTAAAGGATTCTACAAAATTACCACTCATTAGTGGTCCATTTTGTTTTTCCCAAACTCTATTCAAATTATACACAATACTCTCTAAAGTGATTGAAAAATCTATACTCACCCAATCTATCCTTTTAGAATTTTACATTTGATAAGGTGAAGAGTTGTTATACAGAAGAAAGAATAAAACTGTTTTATATTGTTCTAGGAGCAAAACTGGGAATAATCAATACAAATTCTTTCAACTGAGTCCTCTGCTCTACGAAGCCCCTCTCACCTCCTTTTTCACCACTCAAGCCTATACTGAAAATTAAAACATTAAAATTTTTTAATGTTACTACTGTACCCTGAGTATCCTTTTCTTCACAGGATGTGTAACACTAACATTTATTGATTTTTCAGTTCATCTCTCAGTACTAGATGGGAGGGGGCTGGAGGTCAGGTCCCCTGTAGTCTTTTTCTATTGCCAGGGTTGGCAATAAGCGGTAAGCCAAGAAAATAAGGCACAGAGAAGTTAAGAATTTGCCCACAGTCGTTCAGCTATGAAGTAGCAGGGCTGGAATTAAAACCCAGCAGCACGCACCATCCAATATTCAAACAGAGGAAGCTCAGCCATTTATCAAGATCACCATAAGGTAAATTCCTGCATTAACGAACAGGTTGGACTAGATCAAGCCTAATTCCCCTTCCAATTCTAAGATTTTTGTAATTATATCCCCAGGGATCATTCCACACTACATCTTTTAAGGGTATAAATCTTTTAAGCCACTCTAGCCTCTTGATTTTAGTTGTCATTTTCTGGATGCTTTCCAGCTTTTCTTGATACACAAGACGCAGGACTTCTTATGGCTGTATTATGGAGTTGTAAATACATGATTGTTTTGCACAAAGACTATAATTTTTCTAATGTCCAGTATCATTCCTAATGAAGTCTAGCATTTTTTACCACAAGCATGGACCCTATAATTTTATGAAAAATAACTTAGAACACTTCTCTTCCTATATATTATTCCATATTAATTCATTTAAAATACTTCATTCAATTTTAATATAATTTAAAATAGTAATATATCTAATAAAGCAAAGAAACAATTAAATCTAAGATTTATTAAAATATTTTATTAAAATCTAATTTAACAGAAATCCTTTATTAAAATCTAATAAAAGAACAATCAAAAATAAACTATTGTGTATTTTAGGTCTAAATTATAATCTATTTATCTCTGAGGCTCAAAGAACTGTCAAAATGTCATTCTTCTGTAAAGGCTACAAACTATAATATGTATAATAATTTGAATTATTATATTATTATTATACAGTATGTATAAATAATGGTATAGTCTTAATGTAATATTATACAGCAATGAGAATGAATGAATTACAACTACATGCAATAACGTGGATAAATCTCACAAACATAATCTCAAGTTAAATAAATGAGAGAAATATGATTATATTTCTATGAAGTTCAAAAATAGATGAAACTATTTCTAATCCATGGACAGTGGTGACCATTGGTGGGGGTGGAAGATGGAAACATTAACTAAAATGGGATAAAGGTGGGGGGCTTGTGTGATACTGGTCATTTTTTGTGCCTTTAAGTAGTGGTTATATGTCTATGTTCAGTCTGTGAAAATTCATTGAGGATTTATGTAAGAAATCACTTAGAATGTATGTACCGCTTTACATACATGGTACAATTCAATTTAAAACGTTAAGAAAGAATGTTTGGATGACACTATATCCATACCTAGGCTATTACAAGCCAAGGGACGTGTCAGCAAGCAGGGCCTTGTGTGGCATCAGACACCCTTACTCATTTGTATCAAGAGCCTTCATTCTGGGAGTCAGGAGTGTCATCTGATGCACACATGTTCTGACTCCTACCTTCAGCAGACTCCTGCCAAAATAACACAAGCCTCCCTTCTTCTTTGCCCATGGTGAAACAAAACAGTCTCATTACTTTTCTCAAAATTTCCTTTCCTTGAAAGTCCTTTAAAATTCTCTAAAGGACAGTTATGAACAGGCAGCAAAAGACTTCCTGTTTTGATATACCACTGATTAAAAAAGGTACTATGGGCACCTTATATACAAATCTTATTTATTCCCCAGAACCCTAAAAGTAAACATTACCCCTAGTTTACAGATGAAGAAACTAGAATTAGAGAACAATGAGGAGCAAGGTTTATCTGCCTCCAACACACAAGCTCAAAACTCACATTACTTTGCCTCCCAATAACCAGGCTCTCTTGATTATAACACGTCAAGAGTGCTTACTTGCATGTTTATCCTTTTATGTCCAGCATTTCAGCTGAGAAATCAGGGCACAGTAAAGGGATGGAGTGAGAAAAATCAAGGAAGAAGAATTGCTATGTTCAGCTCAAATGCAAGCTGGGATAGCGCTGTGGCCTTTGCTATGGATCAGATCATGAAAGTTGTTCTTTAAGAACTGCCTAATTTCAAGAAAATAAAATGCAGACTGAAATAATCCCATAATACAATATGCAACATGCACTAGATTTTTACTGAGAGAACAAACTCACATATCATTGAAGACCTTCTTCTCTTAGTTGTTTTTACTCCCTGTTGGCCTGAACATTCATTTGTTCATTCATTCAACAAATATCTTCTGAGGGTCTAATGTGTACTAGCCATTGCTCCAAATGCTGAAAATGCAGGTATAAATGGAACTTGTATTCTGGAGGAGAATATAAACAATAAAAGAACATATAATAATGGTGATAGAATGATAAAAAAATGAAAATCAAGCAGAGTACTGGGAATAACAAGAATGACTGGGGTGAAGGTGGGAAAACTAATTTAAACAGATCAGGAAGGGCCTGAGGATGTGATTTTCTTTTCAGCAAAGACTTGTTCTAAAGCTACCTTCTTTGAGAACTGATTACATGATATGCTGTATTCTGTTTTATTTTTAAAACCTGTGTTTATACTGGCTTGGATTATAATTTTAAAGTACTTCTTTAAAACTTAAGTCAATCAAGAATTCCATAGGAGAATCAACTTACATTTTACAGAATCATTTAAGACGAATCATTTACATAGAGTGAGGGAAAAAGTTTTCTGGTATAGAAGAGATTATTTAAAACTGCTGGAGAAAGTATTAGCATTCAGGTCAGAGATAACAGATGTGAAAAAATGTTCATAGATGTTTCTCACTCCAGATGAACAACAGAATCTTCCGGAAACACTCGCAAAGCTTCTTAAATCATCCCCTCTTGTCTTTCCAACTCTGGTCCTTACGTGTCTATTCTCTGTGTTTCTCTTATTCTATATGCTTTGTCTCCCTCTTGTTCACTCTCCTTCCTTTTCCTGTCTTCAAACATCTCCCCTTCTATGCCCATCAACTGCCCCTACCTGAATAATTTTTATTTTTGAATATATTTACTGAATATCATTTATGTTCCATAGAATTTCTCCTGAAAGTAGAACTGTAGAATAATTTAGAGGTCTCTCCAAGTGTTCATTTTAGTGGTTACCCTAGAGATTACAATATTCATCTTGGACACTAATAGAATCTAATACAATGTTTTCACCATTTTCAAGACAATGCATGGACTTTAGAACACTTTAACTCTATGCTTCCTCTCCTACTTTTTCTGTTGTTGTATTTTAGTCCTACATGTATTTTAAATCTCGCAAGATGTTATTACTTTACATAGTCAATATCTATTTAGTTACCCACATATTTACCCTTTCCAACGGTCTTCTTTTCTTCTTGTACTCTTGCTTCCATCTGGGAAAGCATCACCTATTTTTCTGCCTGAAGAATTCCCTTTGGTGTTCCCTTTACTGTAGGTCTGCTGGAGACATATTCTCTCAGTTTATGCTTACCTGAAAATGTATTGTGCCTTTATTTTTGAAGAATATTTTTGTTGGGTACAAAACTATAGGTTAGCAGTTTCTTTCTTTCACCTCTCTGAAGACATCACTCCACCGCTTCCTTGCTTTCATTGTTTTTGTTGAGAAAGTCTGCTTATTTTTGTTCCTTGGAAAACAATATGCCCTTTTTTATCCTTTGGCTACTTTAAGATTTTCTCTGAACATTTTCCCCCATCTCTGCATAGACAGATGAAGTCCACTGCAGTATAGGAGAGTCCCAAGCCAAAACAAAACGAAACAAAAAAACAGTTTTGAGCAGTTTTCCAATGATGTACCTAGGAATGGTTTTCTTATATTTATTCTGCTTAGGGTTCATGTATCTTCTAAATCTGTGGCTTGATGTGTTTATCAATTTTGGAAAACTTTCTCCCATTATCTCTTCAGATATTGCTTCTGCCCCACTTCCTCTCCCTTCCTCTTCTGGAACTGTGAAAGTGCCTACTCTGCATGATCATCAATGGTCTTGGGTTCAAAATGACATTCATACTCACAGGACACAACAGGTAGTAATCTTAAGACTTAGCTTTTTGGAAGGACTTAGGAATGGAAACAGTATATCAGCATGGCAAAATCAAACACATCTTTATCAGGAGTCCTTAAAATATCAGTCGCTGCTTCCCAGACCCTTAATCAATCACACAGGGAGACTAGGTTGTAGATGGATACAATCTACTCCAGCATTCAGAAGTCTCAAACAGTAACCACATCAAATGCATGCAGCTTCTAAGCCCTGCACAAGAGGTGCACTGAGTTTTCCTTTGGTTATTTTTATAGATTCCCGTTCTCTGCCAAAATTCTCCACCTTGAACATATTAATCACAATTATTTTTTAACTGAATAAATTTGACATGCAATATTGTGTAAATTTAAGATGTATAGCATGTTACTTTGATACATTTACATGTTGTAATATGTTTTTCAACACAGCAATATTTATCACATTATATAATTAGAGTATCATTGTCTATATTAATTATAATGTGAATTAGATCTCTATGGCTTATTTACTACTATTCATTACAAGTTTGTACCCTTAAATACCATCACCCTTATCCCCCCTTCCAATCCTCTGGTAACAACCACTTTATACTCTGTTTTTTTCCAGGTTTAACTTCCACATATAAATGACATGATACAATACTTGTCTTTCTCTGACTTATCTCACTTAGCAAAATGCGGTCAAGGTCCATTCATATTGTCACAAATTGGAGGATATCCTCCTCTCCCATGGCTGAATAATATTTCATTGGGTATATGTACCACAATTTTTCAGTCATTCATCTGTTGATGAGCATTTGGGCTGTTTCCATATTTTTGCTATGGTGAATAATGCTGTAATAAAAATGGGATTGCATATATCTCATTAAAATCCTGTTCTCTTTTCCTTTGGGAATATACCTAGAAGAGGAATTTTTGGATCATATGGTAGATCCATTTTTAATGTTTTGAGGAACCTCCATATCATTTTCCATAGTGGTTGGACCAAGTACATTCCCACTAACAAGTATAAAGGTTCCATTTGCACCACATCTTCACCAGTACCTGTTGTCTCGTCTTCTTGATGACAGCCATTATAACAGGTGTGAAGTGATATCTCATTGTGGTTTTGATTTGCATTTCCCTGATGATTAGCAATGTTGAGCATCTTTTCATGTCTGTTGTCCATTTTCATGTCCTCTTTGGAAAAATGTCTATTTAGTTCTTCTGCCCATTTTTTCACTGAATTGTTTTCTTATTAAGGAGACTGCATTCTTTATATATTTTGGATATTAACCCATTATCCCATACATGGTTTGCAAAAATTTTCTCCCATTCTATAAACCTACAGATGACTTAAGAAGCTTTGGGAGTGTTTCTGGAAGATTCTATTGTTCATCTGGACTGAGAACATCTATGAACATTTTTTCAAGTCTGTCATCTCATTTTGTTAACTGTTTCTTTTGCTGTGCAGAAGCTACTGAGTTTGACGTAGCCCCATTTGTTGATTTTTGCTTTTGTTGCTTGTGCTTTTGGCATCATGTCCAAAAATCATTGCCAAAACCAAAATCAATGAGCTTCTTCCCTACATTTTCTTCTAGGAGTTTTATAATATCAGGTCTTTTGTTTAAGTCTTTGATCCATTTTGGGCTAATTTTTGTGAAAGAGGGTTCCAATTTCATTGTCCTGCATGCGTTTCTTCAGTTTTCTCAGCACCATTTATTGGAGAGACTATACTTTCCCCACTGGGTATTCTTGGCTCCCTTGTTGAAAATTAGTTGACAATACATGCTGGAATTTAATTCTGGGTTCTCTATTCTGTTTCACTGGTCAATGTGCTTATTTTTATGCCAGTAAAATATTGTTTTGATTAAAATTCCTAAGTAGGATACCTTCAGGTTTATTTTTTTCCTCAGGATTTCTTTGGCCATTCAGTCTTTTGTGGGTCCACATAAACTTTAAGATTTTTTTCCTCTATTTCTGTGAAGAATGCCTTTGGCATTTTGATGGTGACTATATGGAATTTGCAGATGGCTTTGGATAGTACGGCCATTTTAACACTATTAATTCTTCCAACCCATAAACACAAGATGTATTTCCATTTGTTTGTGTCTTCGATTTCTTTCAGCAAAGGCTCATAGTTTTCACTGTATAGATCTTTCATTTCCTTGGATAAGTTTATTCCTAAGCATTTATTTTTTGATGCTATCATGACTGGGATAGTCTCCTTTATTTCTTTATTTCAGATGCTTCATCGTTAGTGAAAAGAAATGTAATTGACTTCCGTATGTTGATTCTGTATCCTGCCACTTTACTGAAATTGTTGATTCATTCCAACAGTTTCTTGACTGACTCTAGGATTTTTTTTATGTAAGATCATATCATCAGCAAAAAGTGATAATTTTACTTCATCCTTCCCAATTTGGATGCCTTTTATTCCTTTGTCTTGCCTAACTGCTCTAGCTAGGATTCCAGTGCTGATTCAGTCTTGGTAGGTTCTGTGTTTCTAAAAATGCATCAATTTCTTCTAGGTTATGTAATCTGTTGACATATAACTGTTCATAATAGTCTCTTATGATTCTATATTTCTGTAGTCATCTGTAATGTCTCCTCTTCCATTGCTAATTTTACTTGAGCCTTATTTCTTTTTTTCTTAGTCTAGCTAAAGGTTTGTCAGTTTTGTTTATCTTTTCAAAGAACAGGCTCTCAGTTCCACTGATTCTTTCTATTGTTTTTCTGGCGTCTATTTCATTGTTTTCCTTTCTGATCTTTATTATTTCCTTCCTTCTAATAACTTTGGGCTTAATTTGCTCTTTTTTTTTTGAATTCCTTGAGGTATGAAGTTAGGTTGTTTATTTGAGATCTAATTTCTTAATATATGTGTATATTGCTATAAACTTTCCTCTCAGAACTGCTTTTGCTGCATCCCACAATAGTTGATACACTGTATTTCCATTTTCATTTGTCTCAAGACTTTTTATTTCCCTTTTGATTTCTTCTTTGACCCAGTGGTTTCTTATAAGTGTGTTGTTTAGTTTTCATATATTTTTAGATCTCACTTTTTTTTTTTTTTTTTTTTTTTTTTTTTGCAGTATGCGGGCCTCTCACTGTTGTGGCCTCTCCCGTTGCAGAGCACAGGCTCCGGACGCATAAGCTCAGCGGCCATGGCTCATGGGCCTAGCCGCTCCACGGCATGTGGGATCTTCCCGGACCGGGGCACAAACCCGTGTCCCCTGCATCAGCAGGCGGACTCTCAACCACTGCGCCACCAGGGAAGGCCTCACTATCTTCTTGTTGTTGATTTCTAGTTTCATACCATTGTGATCAGAGAAGATGGTATGATTTCAATCTTAGGTGTGCTAAGACTTGTTCTGTAGCCTATCAAATGATCTAACCTGGAGAATGTTCCATGTGCACTTGAGAAGAATGTGTATTCTGCTGCTGTTGGATAGAATGTTCTGTACATGTCCATTTGTTTTAAAGTATGATTCAATTCCAACATTTCCTTGTTGAATTTGTATGACCCACTGCTGATAGTAGAATACTGAAGTCCCCTACAATTATTGTATTATTGTTTATTTCTCCCTTAAGATCTGTTATTATTCGCTTAATACATTTTGGTGCTTGCATGTTAGGAGCATATATATTTATGATTGTTATATCTTCTTGATATACTGGCCCCATGGCTCATGGGCCTAGCCGCTCCACGGCATGTGGGATCTTCCCGGACCGGGGCACAAACCCGTGTCCCCTGCATCAGCAGGCGGACTCTCAACCACTGCGCCACCAGGGAAGGCCTCACTATCTTCTTGTTGTTGATTTCTAGTTTCATACCATTGTGATCAGAGAAGATGGTATGATTTCAATCTTAGGTGTGCTAAGACTTGTTCTGTAGCCTATCAAATGATCTAACCTGGAGAATGTTCCATGTGCACTTGAGAAGAATGTGTATTCTGCTGCTGTTGGATAGAATGTTCTGTACATGTCCATTTGTTTTAAAGTATGATTCAATTCCAACATTTCCTTGTTGAATTTGTATGACCCACTGCTGATAGTAGAATACTGAAGTCCCCTACAATTATTGTATTATTGTTTATTTCTCCCTTAAGATCTGTTATTATTCGCTTAATACATTTTGGTGCTTGCATGTTAGGAGCATATATATTTATGATTGTTATATCTTCTTGATATACTGGCCCCTTTACCATTATACAGTGACCTTATCTCTTCTTACACTTTTTGACTTGAAGTCTATTTTGTCTGATATAAGTATGGCTATGCCCACCTTCTTTGGGTTGCCATTTACTTGGAATATCATCATCCATCCTTTCACTTTGAGCCTTTGTGTGTCTTCAGAGCTAAAGAGTCTCCTGTAGGTCACAAATAATTGGGTCTTTTTTTTTTTTTTTAATCCATCCAGCCACACTGTGCCTTTGGATTGGTGAGTTCAATCCATTTACATTTAGGGTGATTATCTGATATGTAAGAATTTACTACTGCCATTTTATTTTTATCTTTATTTTTATCTCTCCACTGTTTCTTTTTCCTTCTGTTTCTGTCTACCTTTATAAGTTGGTGATTTTTCATGGTGATTTGCTCAGTGTCCCATTTTTTAAAAAACATTTTTTAAACAAATTTATTTTGCTTGTTTTTTTTGGCTGCATTGGATCTTAGTTGCGGCACACAAGATCTCTGTTGAGACATACAGGATCTTTTATTATGGTGCATGGTCTGCTCGGGTTTCTCTCTAGTTGCAGCTCCTGGGCTTCTCTCTAGTTGTGGCACACGGGCTCCAGGGCACCTGAGCTCTGTAGTTGTGGCACGTGGGCTCCAGAGAGAGTGGGCTCTGTAGTGTGTGGCACGTGGGCTCTCTTGTTGAGGTGCACGAGCTCAATAGTTGTGGCACGCGGGCTTAGGTGCTCCACGGCATGTGGGATCTTAGTTCCCCGACCAGGGATCGAACCTGCGTCCCCTGAATTGGAAGGCGGATTCTTTACCACTGGATTGCCAGGGAAGTCGCTCCCCTTTTTTTTTTAATGTTTCAATCTCCATTCTAGATTTTTGCTTTGTGGGTACCATGAAATTTACATGAAACATTTCATAGATAAAATAGTCCTTTTTCTGCTGATAGCAATTTATCTTCATTTGCCTATGAAGGTTCCATTCCTTTACTCTTCCCCTTTTAAGTTTCTGACATCACAAATTATCTTTTTATGCGGTGATTACAAGTTGTGGCAGCTACAGTTCTTTTCCTTTAAACTTTATACTCTAATTAAGAGTTTAATATACTATTCTAAAAAAGGTTAGTTTTCAGTCTAACATCTTAATCAGAGCTTTGTGTACTTTCATCTTTCATTTCAGCTTGAAGAGCTCTTTTCAAGATTTCCTGAAAGGCAGGTCTAGTGGTGGTGAACTGCCTCAGCTTTTGTTTGTCTGCGAAAGCCTTTATTTCTCCTTCACATATGAAGGATCATTTTGCCAAATTGAATATTCTTGGTTGGCAGCTTTTATCTTTCAATATTTTGAATATGTCATTCCACTCTCTCCTGGCCTGTAAGAGTTTCTCCTAAGAAATCTGCTGATAGCCTAATGAGGGTAATCTTGTAGGCTACTATTTTTCCTTGCCGCCTTTTAAAGTTATCAGTGACCTTTGACAGTTTTAATATAATCTGTCTTGCAGAATGTCTTTTTGTGTTGAAATAATTAGCGGTTCTATTAGCTTTGTGGACTTGTATATCCAGTTCCTTCTCCGGGTCTGGGAAGTTCTCAGATATTATTTCTTTAATACACCCTCGGCTCCCTTTTCTCTCTCTTCTCCTTCTTTTGGCTCATCAGATGAAGTCCAAGAGTTCTTGCAGGATTTCTTCACTTTTAAAAAAATCTTATTTCTCTCTCCTCTGCCACCTCAATCATCTCTATATTCCTGTCCTTGAGCTAATTCCTTCTTCCATCTGATCTGCTCTATTTCCACTGCATTCTAATTCTTCATCCCACTTATTGAGTTCTTCGGCTACAGAATTTCTGTTTGGTTCCTTTTTAGAATTTCAATCTCTTTGGTAAAGTACTCCTTCTGTTTGTTAATTTTATTCCTGAGATCACTGTATTGCCTAAGTTTTCCTGTAGCTCATTGAATTTCCTCATAACAGCTAATTTCAACTCTTTATCAGTTAGATCACAATATTCCATGTCCATGGGTTTGGTTGTTGGAAAACTGTCATTTTCTTTTCGTGATACCATATTACAATGATTTTTTTCCATGGTGTTTGATGAAAAGAGCCTTTGCTGCCACGTTTGAAGTAG
Source organism: Physeter macrocephalus (assembly GCF_002837175.3). Taxonomy (NCBI): domain Eukaryota; kingdom Metazoa; phylum Chordata; class Mammalia; order Artiodactyla; family Physeteridae; genus Physeter; species Physeter macrocephalus. The sequence goes on from NC_041217.1 coordinate 136,944,409, forward strand.
CAACGCGTTTCTTTATTTAGGCAAGGCTTTGTTTACTTTGCTCCTAACAGTTCAGTGGGTTGGTAATTAGTTGTTTTCCAGAAGGTGGCGCTATAGCACAGGTTTTTCATTTCTCTTACCAGTGCTAACTCATCACTAAGGTTGGGAGTTGGGCGTGGTGCATTAAAAACAAACAGAACAAAACAAAACAAAAACTGTCAGAGAAAAATGAAAGAGGAGAGGGTGGCTGGTGGCACAGTGAGGGAGGTGTATATTAAGCACTTCAGACTTTGGGTGTGCCCACATCCTAGTAGAGGGATCCCCAAGTTTGGGGCTGGGGGCAATGGGCAGCCAGCAACCGTGGGCAGTCTTCTTGCCAGAATCCTAGGACCAACAGCGGGAGATGCTTTCCTTCAGTTTTCTTTGTCTGCCTAATTCCCTTTCCTTTCCCTCCCCCAGTCACTGAGGTCCTCAGAGACAGCGACAAGCTTGTGCAGCTGCAGCATGCAGAGCTGGGCAGACCCCACTGACCACCCTCACCCTCACCTCCTCTGCCAAAAAGGTCTGTGCTGGCCCATAGATAGACCTGCTGCCACCATTCCCTCATTCCACAGCCTCTTCTGCCAGTCCAATCTACCCACTTTCAGGTACACAGATGGATGGATCTCTCCAGTGTCCTGGTATGCTATGCAGAAGCGCTTTTTTTTTTGGTTATGCATGTCCAGTTAGATGTAAATTGAATGGCAGAGAAAAGAACAACTCACACCACCATGATGCTAACATAACTCCAATCACAGTTATTTTAAAGTCCATGTCTGATAGCTTTAATATCTGAATCCCTAGGGTTTTTTTTCTATTGTCTTGGCCTTGTCTCCTGGAATGTTAAACACTCTGTGTGAAAAACTGTAGAGGGTCCACCTGATTTTCTTTCCCTCCAGAAAATAAAGATAGGAGGCAGATCATCTTAATAAGTCTAGGATTAAGCTGATTCTAAGGATTTCAGTCTTCAGGGGGTTGCAACCAAAACCCAACTGGTTACCTGGGACTCTCCTCCTTGATAAGTTATGAACTCCAGCTGTTGTTCTCCCCAGGATTCAAACTCTGCAGTGCCTTTTAGCCACTGCTCTCTGTTTGGCTTCTTACAGTTACCATTTTTACAAGTTGGCAAATGACTCAAAGAGAAAAGCCAAATAAAATGTCAAACTCACTCCAATGCATTTTTCTTCTCCCAGGGATAATGATCACTCACGTCCTGACTGCCTTCAGATTTTTAATTTTCTCCAGATTTTCTAATTGTTTGTAACTAGAAAATTGATTTGATGCAAGCTAGAAATCATAGCCGGATATGGAAGTCAATCACACTGGAAAAAAATGTATATGCAATAATAGAATATTAAAGTTAAAAAGAACTTTATAGATTATCTACGCCAACTTTCCATTCAAACTAGAAATTTTATGGCAACAACCTTGGTAGCCATCTGGTACCCAAGTAAGTATGTCAATAACAGAAATACAACTGACGTGTGGTATAAGTTGTAGCATTCCTAGACAGTCTCCTTGATAGAAAGATCCTCATTATTCTGGATTATAATATACCTCCTTAAAACATTCAATCAATAGTCACAGTTCTATCCTCCAAAGCATCACTGATGCTTTGGAGGGGACTCCTTTTTCCAGATGATGGTACTTTAGTTGTCTAAAAACAGCTATCACACTTAAAATAGGTTTTCTCATAGTATGAAAAATATTCTTTACCATACCTCATATGGCATACATTTTGAACCCCGCTAGTTATAATGATCATTCTCTGAATGAAACATAATTGGCTAAGATATTTTCCAAATTGTAGAACCAAGAACTAAACCCAATATTCAAAATTTAGCTTAATATGAAGTACAGAACTATACTACCTCTACAACTATCAATTAATATGGCCTCTATATGTCTATTTTCTATCCAATAACAATTTTTACATTTAAGCGCTCATAATATATATTTCGAAAACTCATGGTCAGACAGAACTTCAACATCTTAGAAACTGCTATCAACTGTTCTACTCTTTTATGCACCTGTTTTTTGTTTCTGTTTTTAACCAAGTGCTAGATTTGACACTTATCCCTATTAAATTCTACCTAGCAATTCAAGCAGTCGATACAAATTCAAATTCTGATTCTGTGATTTGTCTATTAATTATCTCATCTAGCTTTGTACTACCCCAAATAGGAAATCTTACTATACTTATTAAATAGAATAAACAACAAAGATTTCCCTTTAGAATGACTCCTAAACAACTATTCTTTGGGAATAGTTGTTCATCAGCAATAAGACATTCAGAGCACATTTCTTTATCTTATCCGAAAAGCTACCATATGACACAAAGTCAAATTTCTTACTAAAAGCAAATTTACAGCATATAGTATAACTGTTATACTATCCAACTGTGAATTAGTAGAGCACTAAGAGGGCCTGGTATAAATCTGAGTAAAAGGTGGATTCATCATATCATATTTGACTTAGAATTCAAATGTGAGAGAAAAATCATTTAAGTAAATTCTGTGATGAATATTTTCCTCTTTATTTTAAATTAGTAAATCATCTGTTGTAGTATCATTGCCACATTTTTAACACTGGTAAAAACAGTTTGCTTAAAACCCAATATGACTAAACATGGTAGATGCTTAATATATATTCGTTCTATTATTTCATGAACTAAAGTCTGGAAGAACTGAAGTCAATTATGGAATACATATGGTACCAAGTTATGCTCCAACACATTAAAAACAAAAAATAAATAACTAATACTTATGGTATTTATCAAGTAAAGTGAGAATTCAAAAAAATTTATGGTATATTTAAAATTTTAATTCCATTATTTTCAAATATGATAGCTAGATAACTTATAACTAATTTATAATTTAGAAATTGAGAGATGTTAAATGAGAACATATTGCTCATTGTGTTTTTAATAGCGTGTAAAATGTACAAAATACTATGAAGAAAAAAGATTCTAAAAAAGTATTTTAATAAATTGATACATAAGCATTCAGGATAAGAGACATTACAGCAAGACTTGATGACTGTATAAAAGGCTGTTTAAAAAAACTAAGGGCAAATTAAAAGAAGAATTATTAACACTTTAAAAACTAAAGCACCACCAAAAGAAATACAGTAAAATTTATCAGAGGCAAACATTGTTAACCATAAGACACCACTTAAGCAAGAATACTGTTCCCTTGAAGGGGTGAAGGTTTCTATTATTAGCAGAGATAAGAGCTGCCTCAAATTCTTTCCTTAATAACACCAAACTAAAAATAAAATGGTTCATCACATTTCAAAATAAACACATTGCTTTGCACATGCATTTCAATGGTTTAAATAATAGATAAAAATCTATTCAACCTGATTCAAAGTCTTTGCTCTTATATTTGCATCTAATAAATATACTAGGGAGATTGGCTCTCACTTTCATAATCCATTCAGTATTTTAGGGGTCTTGTGCCCCCACTTTCTCACTATCTCTTAAAGGATTTGAGATTAGATCTTCTGTTAGATCCAATTAATTATCTACCTGCCTTCAAAAAATTAACTGCTTTCTCTATAAAATATTTTCTCTATCCTCAAGGAAACCACAGGAATCTCAGAATAAATGGGGCAGTGTCATCATTACAAAACAGTACGAAATGCTTTAAGGAAGGCTAACATGGATCACGAGGTAAGTGAATATTTTGGCATGTTCTTACAAAAAACAAACAAACAAAACAAAAAACAAAAAACCCTAGATAAAGTAGTGCTGTGTCAGCATGGGAAAGGGAGAGAATCCACAGAATTGAAGTAATTTCCTCAGTATATGATCAATTGCAAAAATCCTTTCTAATTTACATAAATATGTTAGGAGAAAGTTTGTAGAAAGGCATTTTTAGCTCAGAGTCTGCATTTTCCATAGTTCGACAAAAAATGAACTGCATGTATTATTTTGGTTCTACTGTAAGTAGAACCTTGACAACAAGCCACACGTAAAAACTGCCAACTGCTGCTCACATCCTCCTCCCTTTTCCAGCTTTGCCTCCTTCTTCCAAGAGTTCTATGATCACTACCATGAGACCTGGAATATACATCTGTTACATGTTTGCATATATGCATTGCATGCATACACATGGTGTACAGAAGATGGTGATAAGTGAGCAGCGTCTACAGAATTAGATTAATGAACATATTCAAATGAAATAGGAAAGAAGACCAGGGAAAAATAAAACAGGAGATAGTAAACTCTTCCTCCTCATCATCAGATAAATTCTGGTCTCAGAACCAGATCACGGATTATTCTCAGAGTTCAACAAATTACAGGTTTAAGTACATAATAGGACCCAAGTATATATAAAGTACCTAAAAGTTAGGTACTTTTATCTTTTCACCTACATTTTCTCCTGTACTACTCTCAACAGCATAAAAGAACATATAGTCTTATTCCCTTTTTCAGAGATCAAGTGACTTTGGCTTAAGGCCGCATAGCTGGCTTATATAACAGCAAACTTCCACACCAGGCTTTCTAAAATCCAGTGTTCTCTATACTATATACCATGCTGCCTTTGTGGACTTAACCTGAAATCTATCCATCGTTTATAACATTGTTTCCTATGGAAAAATATCTTTGGAGAGTCAATGGATTACACAATATGAACAAAATCCATGCAGCACTAAGGACAAAATTACCTATGTTGAAATCATAAAAAACAATATATAAATCAGCAAAAACAAAAAACAAAACCCTAAATAGCACACTGTTCACTTAATTGAGAGATACGATGAATTGATTTTTCATTCCAACACTAATGTTCTAGTATTTCAGAAAATATATAGCTTCATTATTTGGAAGTACTGTTTAACAGTTGTTTAGAATTTGCATATTTTCAAAAGTAAAATCAGTTCAGCTAGCAACTTACATGAACATTCAGTTATTTCTATTTCATTTTTATTTTATTCGTTTTCCATATTTGTGAAAAAACAAATTTCATGGCTTAACCAAAAAGGATACTGCATTTTTAATATAAACATTAATAATTACCATACAGCACAAATGAATTAGTCATTGGGAACCTTCCAATGCAGGCAACCAAAAAATAGGGGCAGATTATAAAAGCTCTGTCTCAATGTTGCAATCAGAATTGCAATCAGCAAACACTTATTAACACCTCACACAGGGTGCAGGATTCACTCACAATGGCCATGTATCTAGTCATCTCCACAACAGTGCCATCTATTTGTATGGCAATTTATTTTTTAAAGCCATTTTAGTGCCTCAACTCATTTAATCCTCAAAAAAATTGTAGAAAGCAGGTAGGCCAAGTGTTGTTATTGCCATTTTACAAAGGAGGAAACAGGCTCAGAGAAGTTTAATGGTTTTCCCAAATTCATATAACTGGCTGTGGTATGGAATTAAAATCCCCAGCTAATGCCTTCCTAAACCAATGTTCTTTCTTCCTAGGATATCAAGTTATTTTTTTTTACAAATTCTCTTTAGTCTGTTTACTAAAGGTTACTGGTAATCTTTAGTCAAGGTTATTTTCATAATGCGGGGGAACCCTGAAATACCTGGTATTTTAAAAAATTTGGGTTAAAACTGTCAGAATTCAGTAAATTTATCATGTAAAAAATGGAATGGATTAAGGCACCAGAGTAAAATTTATATGAAAATATAATTTTTAACCATCCATATGGAGTTTCAAAAAATTGTTATTGGCTGTAAATTTGGATTAAAATAAACACATTTAAATCTTATTTTCTTAATCCTTGATAAATATCTATGGACATGTAAAAATGATATCCTTGTAGGTTTGAAACTCACAAGATATCACACTATGCAGTTTTACTTTCCATTCCATATACCACAGACTTGCATCAGAACCCTGAATTTGCCATTTCTGCCACTTACTACATGACCTTGGGCAAAGTACTTAAAGTAGCTGATTCTCAATATCTACATTAGTAAAATGGAGATAATATCAAATGCAGGATTACTCTGGGGAATAAATAAAATCAAGTGCATATATAGTAAACATAGTAAGAACTGATTTAAGTTGTAGCTTTTATCACTAAAGTGTTACAAATGTGTTTCCCTTTTCTTTTGCTTTATATTACATCTTTATTTCAGCTCTGGTCTTCAGTAATTCAAATTTCCATTAAGCCCGAAGGAACAATTAAACGCTCCCATTTTTTGAAATTAAATCTTTAAAAAATAAGTTGTAAAAGACCTCACAAATTTCACGTTCTGGTGCCGTGCTTTAGGAGAAGAAGAAAACAAAGCCCAGAGAGGTTAAATGACTTGTTTAGGGCCTTGATACTACATGAGAGTCAAAAACAATGCCAGTGTGGGCCCCAAATACCATAGGTGTAACTCTGAGGCCCACCAACTGACCAGGTAGTTGCCCAAAATCTAATTTATCATTTAGGACTTGCTACTTACATTTCAAAAAAGTAACATTACTTGTTTAAAAAAATTAATAAAAATTTTTCCATTTGCTTATCTTTCCTGTTATCTAAAAAATAAGTGGGGACTTAATAAAATATTTACTTAATTTCTTGAAAGCCAATTCTATGAGCCATGCACATAACTATTTGAAAAACAGAAAAAGTAATGCCTTGATGAGAACTTGTTGACTAGAAAAGGCTACTTTGACTACAAAGGATCCTATGGTGTACAATTCCAATGAAGAGTAATTATTTCATAAACCAAATCTATCAGTCCTCACCTCAAAAATACAGGCTTCTTTTTAAACAAATAATTACCATTATATTAAAAACATTTTTTTTTCTTCAATCAGTGTATAACACAAACACCAGATCTATTCTAGAATTTCTATCACGTTCATTATTTAGATAAGAACTAAGCAAGTCTAATTACAAGAGCTCTTAAACAGAAGTTCTACCTTACCCTGGAAAGAGTAAGAACCAAAACAATCAATATACAGAAAAAAATTTAAGTAGATAAAAAGCCATTACTTCTAAACCCTGTCAGCCCACATAATCTGTTTCCATAAGCACTCCCCTTGTACTCTTACACTAGAACAATGGAGAAAAATCAATTTAGAATATTTTAAATAAGGCTTCAATTATTTATCAACAAATAGAAGGATTTCCATATGCTTTTTAAAAATAGCTTGAAACCAGTACTAGTAAATGAAAACTAGTTATTTCCATTTTTGTTTACTGTACCTAACTTTGGTCTGTAAATTGATACATCAACAACTTAAGTTAAACTTTCAATATCTGTAAATAACAATAGTTAAGAGAGAAGGCACATAAAATATTCATCACTCCTCCATTTCCATGTTTTTATAGCCATATAAAACTAAATAATTTACTACTAAGTTTTTTAGTAGAAATTAAATTTACAAAGTCTAACTCTATACCAAATAAAAATGCATGTATTTTCAACAAACGGTGCTGGGACAATTGGATATCCATATTCAAAACATTAGCCTTAGAACCTCATCTTACACCATATTCAAATTTTAACTCAAAATGGGTCATAGACGTAAATGTAAGAGCTAAAACAATAAAATATTTATTTTAAAAAAAATACGAGCAAACCCTTGAAACCCAAAGCAAAGATTTCTTAAATATAACACCAAAAGCATCGTCCATAGAAGGAAAAAAGTCAATAAACTGGACCTCTTAAAAATTCAAAACATTTATACTTTAAAAGACACCATTAAGAAAATGAAAAGTCAAACAACTAACCTGGAGAAAATATTTGCAGTAAGGGACTTGTATCCAGAATTTATAAAAAGATTCTTATAAACTCAACTTACAACAAACAACTCAACAAATGAACTAAATATATGCACAGACATTTCACCCAAGGAGATATACAAATGGCTAATCAGTACATGAAAAGATGTTCAGCATCATTAGTCACTAGGAAAGTGCAAACTGAAACCCCAGTGAGATACAATTTCACACCTCCTAGAACAGCTATAATAAGACAATAAACAAATCTTAGGATTTGGAGAAATAAGAACCCTCATACATTGTTGGTGGGATTGTAAAATGGTACAACCACTTTGGAAAAGTCTGCAGTTTCCCCAAGAGCTAAAAATAAAACTATGATATGACCCAACAATTCTGCTCTTAGGTATCTATCCAATGTGTCCGAGAACATATGTCCACACAAAGATTTGCATGTGAACGTTTGTGGTGTCATTATTTCTAATAGCCCCAAATGGAAAACAATGGCCATCAACGGGTGACTGCATAGGCAGAGGTGGCATACTCATGCAATGGAATATTACTCAGCAATAAAAAGGAACAAACTACTGACACATGCTATGTCATGCATGAACCTCAAAAGCATTGTTAAAGAAGTCAGACAAGAGAGACTCCATATTGAATGATCTCATTTATAAGAAATGTCCAGAGAAAGCAGATTTATCCTGACAGAAAACAGATTAGCAGTTTCCTAGGGCTGAGGGTTAACTATAAATGGGCATGAGGAATCTTACTGCGGTGATGAAAATGTTCTAAAATCGATTTATGATGATGGCTGTACCATTCGGTAGTTATTAAAAATCACTGAATTGTACATTTGGAATGGGTGAATTTTATGATATGTAAAATACACCTGAATAAAGCTGTGTTTAAAATGCATGTGCTTTTGTTTCTAGTCCCTTAAAGAATTACAAGTGACCTTGAACGACACCAGAGTTAGGGGCACTAAACCCCAGGCAGTTGAAAACCTGTATTTAACTTTACAGTCAGCCTGCAGTATCCATGATTCCACATTCTAGGAGTCAACCAACCTGGGACTGTATAACACTGTAGTATGTATTTAGTGAAAAAAGTCTGCTGTAGGAGAAGACCTGTGCAGTTCAAACTCGTGTTGTTCCAGGGTCAACTGTAAATGAGTAACTTTAGACTGCAGCAACTTATATAATTTTTATGAAGCAATTGTACTAATTCTAACCTTGGATGGGAAACCACAGCCTAACTTTGGAGAAGTGCTCATATAGTGTTAAGGAACACCTCTCCAGTTCGTTGCTCACTGGGAAGGGGTCCTCCAGGAAAAGGATTTCTCATAAATCAAAGTACCTTCTGTTGGTTTATATTTTAAGAAGTAAGTGCCTAGAAGCAGCTCAAGAATATATACAAAAGATATTTAAGTTGTCCTATGACAACGGACCGATTGATCTGATGGGTGTTTTAGCCAACATTCAGATTACAGAAGAATTTTAAAAGACAAAAATTTTAACACAATTTGAAAGGGCGTAGGGTACATTATATAACCTGGAGAGTGTACATGTCTAGATGGCAAAGGTTTGAGGGTATAACGTCAAAACACAATAGTCCTTAGTAATGTCACAGGCATTAATCCAATTCCTGGATCCTCCTATATTCATTCTAAATATATTCTCCTAACTGTCCACTTTATGATGTCTTTCAAACCTAAGCCAGGACTTCACAGCCCTCACAGGACTTCAAAGAATTTTACAAACTTGAGGTCTTTACACAAATACCACCCTGTCCGTGAGGCCTTGCCTGACAACCTTATTGAAAATTGCTAACCTCACTAAACTCCCTATCCTCCCTTCTCTGATTCATTTTTCTCAATAGCACTAAAAATACTGTATATTGAATATTTTATATACATATTGCAATTATTGTTTGTCTTCCTCTACTAGAAGAGAGGCTTAACAAAAGGTGAGATTTTAATCTGATTTTGTTCCTAGGGTATCCCTATTACCTAGAACAGTGCCTGGCACATTGTAGGCACTCAATAAGTGTTTTCTGAACAAACGAAAGGGTATCAGACGCGTGGAAATAAATAAGAGCTGATCCTTGCCACAGAAATGAACGAGTCTCTTCTATCCATTTAACAGCCTTGATTTAAGGTTAAAATATGATTTTTTTAAGGAAATAGAGGCCTCAATAAAATCTCCAAACTGCCTACCTAATATTTCCCCTGCAAAAAGAAAAAAAAAAGCAAACATTTTACTTATAATATTGGATTTCCAACAATCAAAAGAGAAGTATTTTTTAAAAGCTCGTTTTAGTTCTGGAGAGAGGACAAATTAATTAAATCCCACGTGACCCTTATTAACAAGAAAAACAGAAAAGTTCAATACTTAACTAGTAAGAAGTAAGGTAATTTCAAAACCAGCCTGTTTTACTACACCCAAAATGGGATCCCATCATCAAGAACACAGACCTCAGCAGAGCATGTCTTAGCAGTTCTGGCCTCAGCCCTACATCCTCCAAGATCTCCATCACCGTCCTCCCCATCCCAGAAGCCTTCCTAGAACCATTTTACAAACACCAACCTTCAGACCTCCCAGTTCTGATTAAGCCCTGACCCAAGCCAGCTGCATTCCAGCGTTTCACACAGGCATCAGAAAGACCCACCCCGCTCTTGCCCTGGGAGCATCCCCTAAACTGTCATCCCCACCAACCCAGAGTCTGGGAGCACGAAAGACTCAGGATGTCAGGAACCGCCCAGCCTGGCCAAAATTAGAGGACATTTTAGACCTTCATCACGGTTCAGCCAATTTCGGTGTGACCTTGAGCACGTTCCTAGACCTCTAGGGGTCCCCGTTTTCTCACGTTTAAGGTGAAGATAACACCTGCACCTGCTATAAGGATTAAAGGAGATCACACGTGAAGCACCTAACTGGGCACCTGGAACGAAATGGAAACTCCACCATCAGGAACGTGGGTCATTCCCCAGTCGTATCCGTACAGCCTCCCAGCTGGAAGGCACCTCGCCCTACAGCACAGTCTCCCGGCTTCACAGAGGAGGGCACTGAGGTCGGCCGGGAGAAGCGCGGTGGGCGCCGGCCCTGGACCCCGCGACGCCCGCGCCCCAGCTCGCGCCCCCTCGCCCGGCGCCCGCAGCTGCCCCGGGGCGAGGCGCTGCACGCTGCCCTCCCGGGGTCCCCAGGCTCCGCGCGGCCCGGGCGGGGCCACTCCACCTGCCGCCAGGCCCCACCACCCGCTGCCAGCAGCCCGCCCGCGGCCCGGAGCTCCCGGGCTCCGGGGCTCCGGGGCTCGGCCTCCCGCGAGGTTGGCAGCTCGGCGCGGCGGCCTCGGCGCGTACTCAACTCTTCACTTTGCCGAAGGTGCCGACGCCCAGCGTGTCCCCCAGCACGTAGTGTCCGATCTTCACCCGCCCGTCGTGCTTCTGCTTCTCAGCCATGTTCGGCGCGCGCCGCCTTGCTCCGCCGCCGCCGCCGCAGCCGCCGCGAGCTCTTCTGTGCTGCCGCCGCCGCCTACCCACAGTGCAGCGGGCCCGCGGGGGGCGGGGGCCCGAGACGCCAGGGACCAGGCGAGGCGGGGGCGGGGGGGCCCACGAGCAGGTGGGCGGGGCGGGGGGCGTGTGCGCGCCCAGCCCCCGGGGCGGGCGGCCGGGGTGGGCGCGGGACGCCGAGCGCTGCGGAGGAGTGGAGGGAGTGCCCGAGCTCCGTGCGGGGAGGGTCGGAGGCAGACAGGTGTGCGCGGCGGGGGGTGAGGGGCAGGACGGCTCCCCGCCACCTGGGGGAGAGGCCCAAGGGCGGGAGCCGGGTTAGGCGGCCCGTGAGCAGGAGAACCGGAGGGAGTGGAAAAGAGAGGGTGAAATTTGGGCCGAATCTTAGCGAATGGAAAGAGATGGAAGTAGAATCTGGAGAAGAAACAGGCCTGAAGTGTGAGGAGAGAGGGACGTGGAAAGCAGCGTGTGGGTCCAAGGGAAGTGGGGGCCGGAGACGGTGGGGAAGGGCATTGATCGAAGGTCAGTCGGAGGAGAGCCGCAAGGAAGTTTCTTGAGTCACGGGCCGAGTGTTTTGATACAGGTCACGGCGCAATAGAGAACCCGATTCTGTGCTGGCTTCAGTGGTCCTCTACGTACTTTCTAATTCTCAATTATTTTTGTCCTAGAGATGGAGGAGACCGTCTCCCCCAGAGCTCTCAATTTTAACTAGTTTGCACAAAGTTCTCCGGTCAATCAGTCCCAATATTTGCTCGATTGTATTTTAGCGCATACTTACTTAAATATATAGCGTAGGAATAGTTTGTGGTAGAGCTGTACAAGAGGGAAACAGTGAAAGAAATGGAGAGGGAAACTGAATGCGGTGAGCATGGAAAGTAAGAAACCTAAGGGACAAAGAATTATGAAGCGCAAGAGCAATATAAGTACACAAATTAAAGGTAAAGATCGAAGGGGGGAGAAAACCGGTAAGAGGTAATTAGAAGCGTGACATCCAGGCAGAGCATTTAAAGACTGCCCAGGTAGAGTAAATGAAGTGATTATCGCTTCCTCCTCCCTCCCTTCCTTCTTTTCTTCTTTCTTTCCTTCCTTCAATGCCCAATTCTTCAGTGTTGCGTGTCTTTTAGTGCTTTCGTGATTGGGAATCAATGTTTAAGGGTTAGTTGAACATTTTTAACTTTGTGTCTGACAGTAGAGTTTCAAGGTCACAGTCCCCAAACAGTAAGTCTCATCTCACTATTTATAGGTAAAGAGAAAAATGTATTGATCAGAAAGAATAAGATGTAACAAAAATTTGTTTTCTGAGAAGTGATAAATATGCAAGTGATAAACATGCATCCATTCTTGCTTGGACACCAAGACAATCCAATGAGAGATGATCACAGCTTATAAATTATAGACATCACAGCTGTTGAACAGAGGCTATTTTTGTTCATTCTTGGGATCATCTTTCTTGCTGAGAATAAGTATCATTTAAGAATCACTCTACCTAGCCGGCAATTCGGGGAAAATAGCCAGTTATTTTTGATACTGAACCTTCATTTGGTTAAGGGTCACTCCTTCAGTATTCATTCAAGTTAGTAAGAAAAAATACCTCTTCTACTTTTGAGGTACAAGATGTATGTGTTTCTTGTTATGACGTCCCAGTAAAAGATGTTAAGGAGTGTTAGCTTGCTTTCTTGAAGCTATATGAAGACAGCCTATAAATAGAGATTTTAAAGCATTCTGCACTGTCTTAACTATTGGTTGATAATTTCAACTTGAACTATTATACACCTCATAACTGTGATCCTTACCTAGCAACCATGAACTACCTTGTAGCTTTATTATTATGCCAAACAAGTGGGATGATACTTTGTTGATTAAAAAGTTCATTTAAACACAGTTATCTCACTAATTGTCATAAAAGAAACTTATTATTATCCCTGTTTCATAGGTGACAAATCTTAGTTTTTCCCTTTTGATTTGCCCAAGGCTAATCAGCTAAGTGGCAGAGTCAGAACTCATATCCAGTTCTGACTTGTCCGTTTGTCTTTCTACTATACAACAGCTACCTATACAAAAAAGAATATGTGATGCTCTAAGAACGTTTACATTTTTCACAATTCTCATTTTTTAAATTATTTTTAGGGCAGACTAACAATATATACTTTAAACTTACATTTTTGGCTGTTTTCCCGACTTTTATTTAGAGGAAAGATCGAATGCTAAGTGGGTGAGGAGGGTGGGAAAGGACAACTCTTGGTGGCAGCATTCAGTCTTCTGTTGCCCTGAATATTTCAGATACGGTTCCATATTTGTCTCACCCTACCCCGCAATACAACCTGACAGTTCATCAGACTGAATCTCCTTAAGAGCTGTGCCGCTTGGGGTTCTCACCTCCCCGCTCCAAAGAAGTTCTAGTAAATACAGTATTCCCCATTTTATTATTTTCCAGTGATGTTTTAGTGTCCCTCTGTTGTTCAGTACCAGTCTCTAAGATTAATGTCCCACGCAGCTATTCAATTCTTAACCCCAGTCCAACTTACTGCTTTACCCTCCTACTACTGTTACTTTGGAATTACTTTACTTCAAATATTCTAAATTGGGGGCTTGAGGAATAGAATAATGAAGCACCACTAAACTTACGTACTTAACTAGACTCCACTGATATTATCAATTACCAGCTCCTTCAATTCTTTGCTTCTCCATGAGGCTTATCTACTCTGACCACCCACCCAATGCTCCCTGCCCTGCACTCTCATCCCCTTAACCCTTCTCCATTTTTTCCATGGCACTTACCTTCTGACATACTGTTTAATTTCCTTGTTTATTACATTTTTGCTTTGTCTGTCTCTCACAACTAGAAGGTAAGCTTCACAAGAGAGTTTTCTCCCCTCTATTTTTGTTCACTGATGGATATATCCTTAGCACTGACGTATCCTAGCAAATTAAGAAGCTCCATCCAGTGGATTCAGCTGGTGGGGCACCTGAAGTTTATACAGTGAGGGGGAACCTCTTTAATTAAAAAATACAAAATTGGTAATGAAAGTGAATATTTGAAATGAAAAAAACATAACTATCTACAAAATTTTTGAAGCTAACAAATAATACAAACATCCCTAAATCCAGAAAAATAACTATATTTTTATAAATTATCTATTCCACATGTCTCTGTAATACTTATTTTCTACATTTTTTTGGCTATGTATTCTTTGATTGCCTCTTCATATTTTATATTTTTATAGAGAATAGAAAGATAATTCCATTCTTCTTCTAACATGATTGATCAAGTTTCTCTTCACATCTTCCTCTTTAAGATTCCCATAGTGCCTTTTTCATATAGTTAATACAGCATCTATCAATTCTGTTGTTATATATATGAATACTTCGTATGTTTTTCACATATTTTCATATATAAATTAATATTTCATATACATGTGAAAATGACATACCTAATCTGCTATTCCTAGGGCCTAACAGACCTGGTACGTTATTGAAGAAATATTTATTGAATTGAAATAAATAAAATGATTACCAAATTGTAGAACCAAGGAACAGAATACAGGGAAGAGCAATTTTTTTAAAGTTTTTAATTTAATTTTATTTATTTTTTATACAGCAGGTTCTTACTAGTTATCTATTTTATACATATTAGTGTATATATGTCAATCCCAATCTCCCAATTCATCCCATCCCAAACGGACAAAGCTTGTGTTTCTTATTAATTTTCTGTCTGGATGATCTGTCCATTGGTGTTAGTGAAGTGTTAAAGTCCCCCACTATTTTTGTGTTACTATCAATTTCCTCTTTTAGAGCTGTTAGCATTTGCCTTATGTATTGACATGCTCCTATATTAGGTGCGTATATATTATAATTGTTATATATTCTTCTTGGATTGATCCCTTGATCATTATGTAGTGTCCTTCCTTGTCTCTTATAACGTTCTTTATTTTAAAGTCTCTTTTATCTGATATGAGTATTGCTACCCCAGCTTTCTTTTGATTTCCTTTTGCAAGGAATATCTTTTTCCATCCCCTCACTTTCAGTCTGTATGTGTCCCTAGGTCTGAAGTGGGTCTCTTGTAGACAGCATATAAATGGGTCTTGTTTTTGTAGCCTTTCAGTGAGCCTGTGTCTTTTGGTTGGAGCACTTAATCCATTCACAATTAAGGTAATTGTCATTATGTATGTTCCTATTACCATTTTCTTAATTGTTTTGGGTTTGTTTTTGTAGGTCCTTCTCTTCTCTTGTGTTCCACACTCAGAGAAATTCCTTTAGCATTTGTTGTATAGCTGGTTTGGTGGTGCTGAATTCTCTTAGCTTTTGCTCGTCTGTAAAGCTTTTGATTTCGTAGAGTAATCTTCGTTGTAGGTTCTTCCCTTTCATCTCTTTAAATATATTGTGCCACTCCTTTCTGGCTTGCAGAGTTTCTGCTGAGAAATCAGCTGTTAACCTTATGGGAGTTCCCTTGTATGTTATTTGTCATTTTTCCCTTTTTGCTTTCAATAGTTTTTCTTTGTCTTTAATTTTTGTCAATTTGATTACTATGTGTCTTTGCGTGTTTCTCCTTGGGTTTATCCTGCCTGGGACTCTCTGTGCTTCCTGGATTTGGGTGGCTATTTCCTTTCCCATGTTAAGGAAGTTTTCGACTATAATCTCTTCAAATATTTTCTCGGGTCCTTTCTCTCTCTCTTCTCCTTCTGGGGCCCCTATAATGCGAACGTTGTTGTGTTTAATGTTGTCCCAGAGGTCTCTGAGGCTGTCTTCATTTCTTTTCATTCATTTTTCTTTCTTCTCTTGCACAGTAGTGAATTCCACCATTCTGTCCTCCAGGTCACTTATCCGTTCTTCTTCCTCAGTTATTCTGCTATTGATTCCTTCTAGTGTATTTTTCATTTCAGTTATTGCTGGAAGGTTTCCTGTATCCACTTTATTTAGTTGTTTTTCTGGGGTTTTTTCTTGTTCCTTCCTCTGGTACATAGTCCTCTGCCTTTTCATTTGTCTCTCTTTCTTTGAATGTGGTTTTCGTTCCACAGGCTGCAGGATTGTAGTTCTTCTTGCTTCTGCTGTCTGCCCTCTGGTGCATGAGGCTATCTAAGAGGCTTTGCAAGCTTCCTGATGGGAGGGGCTGGTGGTGGGTAGAGCTGGCTGTTGCTGTGGTGGGTAGAGCTCTGTAAAACTTTAATCAGCTTGTCTGATGATGGGTGGGGCTGGGTTCCCTCCCTGTTGGTTGTTTGGCCTGAGGCAACTCAGCACTGGAGCCTACCCGGCTTTTTGGTGGGGCTAATGGTGGAGTCTGGCAGGGCTCACGCCAAGGAGTACTTCCCAGAACTTCTGCTGCCAGTGTCCTTGTCCCCACGGTGAGCCACAGCCACCCCCTGCCTCTGCAGGAGACCCTCCAACACTAGCAGGTAAGTCTGATTCAGTCTCCTATGGGGTTACTACTCCTTCCCTCGGTCCTGATGCACACATTGCTGTGTGGGTGCCCTCTAAGAGTGGAGTCTCTGTTTCCCCTAGTCCTGTTGAAGTCCTGCAATCAAATCCCACTAGCCTTCAAAGTCTGATTCTCTAGGAGTTCTTCCTCCCGTTGCTGGACCCCCAGGTTGGGAAGCCTGATGTGGGGCTCAGAACCTTCACTCCAGTGGGTGGACTTCTGTGGTATAAGTGTTCTCCAGTATGTGAGTCACCCACCCAGCAGTTATGGGATTTCATTTTATTGTGATTGCACCCCTCCTACCGTCTCATTGCGGCTTCTCCTTTGTCTTTGGACGTGGGGTATCTTTTTTGGTGAGTTCCAGTGTCTTCTTGTCGATGACTGTTCAGCAGTTAGTTGTGATTCTGGTGCTCTCTCAAGAGGGAGTGAGCGCACATCCTTCTACTCCACCATCTTGAACCAATCTCTGGGAAAAGTATTTTTAAAAATAAGTCAAAATTAATGTTTCATTTCATGCATACATATGTTAAATACAAAGCAGAATTTCCCATCTCTGTGTCACACTCATTAGTGAGGTTGGCGATAGGCAGAACCTAGAACATATAGGACCTTAGAGATTCATGATAAGGTCTTCCTGTTATCGTTCTCCAGTTTAAAATAAAAAGAAAGTTGGACACTCAGTGATTAATGAAGTGTGTCGATGTTGTCTTATATGTGGTATAAGTTCAATAATTCCTTCTTTTTAATTTTTATTATGAAAGATTTCAAACATACACCAAAGTAGTGTAACTAACCCCCACCCTTAATGATTATCAATATCGTTAACATTTACCAGTCTATCTTTGCACTTTTTAATTTGTTTGATTCCTAAGGTGTTTTATAGCAAACATATTGTTTGCTATGTCACTGGTAAATACTTCAGTATATACCTCTAACAGATAAGGACTTCTTTTTAGCATAACCATACTACCACTATCATATCTAACAAAATTAACAATAGATACTTACTATTATAAAACACCCACTCTGTGTTCAATTTCCCTTGATTGTCTTAAGAATGTAATTGTACATTTAGTTTATTCTAAACAAGATTTTTTAAAGTCTACAGTTAGCACTTTGTTGAGATGAATCTTATATCTCTTTTAATATATGATTTTTTTCCTCCCTCTTTTTAAAAAATGTCATTTATTTGCTGAAAAAGTGGGTCGTTTTACCTGTTGAATATCATAAACCTTGTTGGACTTAGCTCAATAATTATTCTTGATGATAAGAGGTAGTATGGTAGTAAGCATAGTATTTAGAAACAAAATCCTGAGTTCATGTCTCAGCTTAGTCACTTAACTGTGTCCTTAAACAGATCATTTACATCTCATTGGTAAAACTAGTAGTGTTGAAGTAGATATTTTTAAAGTTCTTTTCAGCTGTTAGGCAATTCAATTCCTAAATCCCCCTCCCCATTTTATCAAAGGAAAAAGGGAGATTACTATGAAGTACTATAGGCTATAGTCCAAGGTATCTCAATGAACTGATCTTGCTACATTATTTTCCCTGCATACATTTTACCTCTTGACATTTATTATTACTGGTTTGTAAGGTTGAGAGAATGATATTACCTGGCCCAACATTCTCCAAAAAGATTAGTAGATACAATACATGTGACAACCGTTAAAACCCTTTCACAGAAGTGTAAAACTTTGCGATGTTATTTTTAGCAGATAGCCTAGTAACAAATATTAAACTTAATGTAATCCATTTCCATTTTGCGGCCTAGTACGTTTCTAAATTGCTTCAATATGAGTCAACATTTTTTCAGCGTAGTTGAGAAAAAAATAAAACATTTTGGATCAGATTTCCTCCATGAGCAGATTCATTAATTGGAATAACAAAGGTTGTTTGCTTTGCTGTATAAACATTATGGATCTAACAGCATTTTTAGAATCTTGCTTTCATTTGTGTGTTGACAGCTTGTCTGAAAAAATCTCAAACATACTTTTAAATCAGTTAAATCAATTATTTCTCCCCTGGCATGGATTCAGTGCCTATCTATACTGTGCTTTTAAACTAGTGAGGTTTGAATAAAGAGATACCAATGTCACCTTGAAACGATTATCATCTTTGTTATGGCTGTGCTTTGGAATTAAAACAACCCTTGACAAAACTATACAGTATATACATTATTTGAAGTCTTTTATAATACACTTTTAATGACCTCCAGCAGGTGTTAATGCTTCGGCTTTTTGGTTCAATCCTGTGAACATTAACTACAAAGCTTTAACATGATTAATTAGTGCAAACTTAAGATCAATTAGCTAATTTCAAATTTTGCAAATGCTCTGTAAATAATAAAATAACTCTCCCTCCGAGAATAAAGACCTTAAAAAATAGCCAGAGATTTCCATTTCTTTTTTAATTAGAATGTGGGCTTGCACTAGGTGCCCTTTAAGGGCTCTCAACTCTGAGGTTCTGATTTTATGAAATTAAATGTGTTAATAATTTTTTTAAATGTTCATTAGTAAACTTTTCACTCTCATTTTTAAAATACTGAAATGTTTTAAAAGTGGTATAAAACTAGCTATTTCACCAATTAAAGATTCCCAGAGTCTTTGAGTATATTGTTCCTTGTTCTAAATATATTCATTCATTGAAAAAAGATGTATTGAATGCCTACTGTGTGCTAGGCACTATTCTAGGTACTGGGGATATGGTAATGAAGACAACCTGGTGTCTTTCTTGTTTACCACTCGTAGTGTTAACATTTGTTAAAGAAAAAAATACTCATGACAATTTTGAAGAAGCTAAGTCATCCTTTATTCAGGACTATTGTTATAGGTATAGGGACTACTGTAATAGGGTTTTGCAGGAGGTGAGAGAAATTGGATTGGGCTCAACTCTGAATACAACAAAGAATAGTTGGGATTTACAGCCAAGGAGCAGGGTGGGAGTATTGGTGGGTAGAAAATTACTAAGAGGGTAGGGTAATTCTTTGTTAAACTAACCTAACAGGATCCTTGCCAGAGGAAGGCCAAGGTGATGGTGAGGATGAGGAATTTTGTTGGATATCAAGGATGATTATTCTGGCTAAACCGACTTAGCAGGATTCCTGTTTAAACTGGGCTCTTGAAGACGTGCCCAAGGATGGGGCCTATTTGGGCTCAGAGGAGCCTGACAAGAGTTAGGTCAAGGAGAGAGTCTTTGTCACGTTCTAGTGGAAGAGCCAGACAATAAACAATCAAACAAATATATAATATAATGTACTGTTAGTGACAAGTGCTGTAAAGGAAAATAAGCAGAGTAAATGGATACAAAGATGAAAGTGGGGAAGGGGGAGGGTTGAATAGGCATTTTATATAGGTTGTCAGAGAAAGTCTTTCTGAGAATGTAACATTTGAGCAGAGACCTGAGAATTCTGTGAAGGAAGGAGTCATTGAAATATCTGGGATAAGAGCATTCCAGACAGAAAGAAAGGGAAGTGCAAAGGCCCTGAGACAGTACAAATAGCATTTTGGAGGAATAGCAAGAAAGTCAGTGTATTCAGCGTGGTAAGTACAAGAATGAGAATGGCAGTGTTTGCATTTAGAATGCCTGGAGCCGGATCATCTAGAGTAGGCTATGTTAAAAACTATGGATTTTCTTTTAAAGTGTAATCACATATTTTTGGAATATTTTTGAACAGGGGAATGATATGATATGAATTATAAACATAAAGGATCTCTCTATTTGGCTGTGTGGGAAAGAGTCTAAGGGGACAAAAGTGGAAGAAAAACTAATTAAGAGCCCATTGTAGTAGATCAGTTGAGTGCTGATAGTAGCTTACACCACAGTGGTTACAATGAAGATGGTGAGAGGCATTCAGATTTGGCATATATTTTGGTGTTAGCACCAAGTGGATTTGCCAGTGTTGGATGGGAGGTGTAAGAAGAATCACCAAAGAGGGATCAAAGACTTGGGTTTTTTGGCCCATACAACTAGATGAACAAGGGTGCCATAGACTGACATGCAAAAGACTTCATGAGAAATAAGTTGGGAAGAAGGGAATGATGAGGGACAAAATTCTGTTTTGATCATTGTGAGTGTGAGATGTTTAATTGAAATTCGAAAGGATGTGTTAAGTAGGTAGCTGACCACAAGAATGTAAACTTCAGGGGAGAGGTCCAGACTGAAAATGTAAGTTTCAAAATCATCAGCATATATACAATAGGACTGGAGATCCCTTAGGAAGTAAATAGAAACAGCCAAAGGAAGAGATTCTCAGACTGAGATATCCCAGGTTTAAGGATATGTATAAGGAAGAGGAGTTAGCAAAAGATACTGAAAAGGAATATCCACTAAAGTGGGAGGAGGGGCTTCCCTGGTGGTGCAGTGGTTAAGAATCCGCCTGCCAATGCAGGGTACATGGGTTCGAGCCCGGGTCCAGGAAGATCCCACATGTCACGGAGCAAGTAAGCCCGTGCACCACAACTATTGAGCCTGCACTTTACAGCCCACGAGCCACAACTACTGAGCCCGCATGCCACAACTACTGAGCCTGCGCTTTACAGCCCGTGAGCCACAACTACTGAGCCCACGTGCCACAACTCCTGAAGCCCATGTGCCTAGAGCCCATGCTCCACAACAAGAGAAGACACCGCAATGAAAAGGCCGCGCACCGCAACAGAGTAGCCCCTGCTCACTGCAACTAGAGAAAGCCCAGAGGCAGCAACGAAGACCCAATGCAGCCAAAAAAAAAAAAAGAAAAAAGAAAGAAAAAATAAAAATAAATAAAAACGAGAAACAATTTAAAGTGGGAGGAAATTTAAGAAACTGTTGTCAACTATTTCAAGACACTTATCAACCACGTCTCATGCTACCAAAAGATCAAGTGAGATGAGAATGAAGAGTTGACAGTTGGATTTGATGACCTTGATAAATGACTTTGTAGTGGAATGATGGAGATAAAGAGTGGACTGAGTTTATGAGAAAGTTGCAGTGAAGAAGTAGAGAGGTGATTCTATACAATTCTTTTCATGTTTGCCATGAAAGGGAGCAGAGAAATTTTTGGTTTGCTATGAAGGGGGCAGTAGCAAAGCGGGAATGTGGAGGCAAGGGTGGATTTTTTTAGGGTGAAGAAAAATTCAACATGCTTGTATGTTGATAGGAATGATCGTGTAGAAAAAGAAAAAAGGATGGTGTGTGATAGAGTGAATACTATAGAACATTTAGCTGTGGATCCCATTTTGACATTCCTTCAGGAACACCCATACCTGCTTTCAAGGAACTTAAACTCTAATGGAAAACATATACATTTAAATTAATAAATTTCAAAATGGTGCGATGAGTGATATGACAAAGTTGTGGATAAGACTGACTGAAGAGTGTAGAGGAGGAAGTTAAAAGGCTTTTATATTTAACCAGAGGAAAAATAATGAGGACCTGAACCACTGGCAGTTCCTGTAGGGAAGGAGAGGAATGGATGAATTTGAGAGATATTTAAGAAAAAGAATGAATAGGATTTGGTGATGCTTATTTATAAATTAGGAGAGAAATGGGACAATTCTGGATGATGGTATTGTGACAGATGAATCTTCCAAAAACCATTCTTAGTCTATCACTTCCTTCCTTCAAAATATTCAAAGACTTTACATTGCCTAAAAATTAATGTTTAAAACTCTATACTGGAATTCATGGATCTCTAAAATCTGCCCTTTTGCCCTTCATCTTCCTGAGGTACTTCCTTGGAACTCAAGGACTTAGTGCAATCCAGTTTGAAAAGTACTGGTCTACAGAGTCAAATTCAAAGTCTTTAACTCTGCATTCAAGGCCCTCTATCTGGTCTCTGCCAACCTCATCTTCCTTACTCAAAGCTCTATTCATGTCAAATTTCTTTCCATTCTGTGTACACAGCAAGCTATAGTAAGCCTCTGTACTCATTCTCCATTGTTCTCATTGTCTGGAACTTCTTTAGTCCCTGGTACTCTCAATCACAGTCTGCCTAACAGACATAGTTTCAAAATTCACCTCCTCTATGCAGGCTTTCTTCAACCTCCCAGATGCATTTGGCCACTTGCATGTAATAATGCTGTGTAAATTACACTTAATTAGATCCATCACTGTACTTATCTATTTATGTCTGGGCCACCATTTGACTATTAAGTCCTTGAGAGCAGGCACTGTGAACATAGTAGGCATGAGTAACAAATGAATGAAATCTCAGCTCAGGTATAACTTTATCTCAATTTACCTATCCCCTCCTAGGCAGCACTAAAGGCTTCTTTTGGTTTATTCCTATAAGGCCCTCTATCACTTCCATTCTAGCACTATGTTGTGATATAACACTGTATTTGTTCTGTGGGATTGTTTTTTCTCCCTTTATGAGAGAGAAAAACATTTCTCCCTGCCTGAAATATTCAAGGGCGTGGGTTTTATCCTGTTTATCTTTGTATCCCAAGCACCTAGGTTCTCAATAAATGTTTTAAGAATGTATTACTTAATAATTAAAGAGCTATCTTACCTTTTAAAGTCTTATATCATGTAATCATGCCCATCTTTTTCCACCTTCACAAAGAATTCCCTAATCACTCTTGGCTAGGATTAATCTTTTGCTCTGGCATCCTATTAAACTGTAGCTATATCTCTTCTGTGTAATTATCACTTTCTAGGATATTATTGATATATAATATCAATATATATATTGATATATCAATATATATATCAATATATGTATCAATTGATATATCAATTGATATCTATATCTATCTATATATATATATATATAGTTGAGTGTGATTCAACTCTTCTGTGTACTGCTGCACTTGGGTAGCACACACCCCTACCAATTCTTAGTCTATATATATATATATAGTTGAGTGTGATTCTCAACTCTTCTGTGTACTGCTGCACTTGGGTAGCACACACCCCTACCAATTCTTAGAGCACTTGGTATAATTCTACGCTTTCCCACTGGAGAGGAATGTAAATCAACACTCTTGAATCTGATATGGTTTATTTTGTTCAAATAAACAATTATTCTACTGCATTTACACTGTCATTAGTAACTATTTATGATTATCTTTTGCTCCACTGAGGCTTACACATTGTCGGTATTCTTTAAATAATTGCTGAATGAATAAAAGAAGGAAGGAAGGAGCATTATTTCTACTACCAAGTTCAGATGGAATTCAGACTTTGTCTTTTGTACAAAATAAGTCCACTCATTTAATCTATTACTATTTAGAGCCAGAAATAATTATTTGTGCAGGTTAGAGGAAGACAATAATGTCCTTCATAAACTAAATTCTTAAGAAAATAATAGTTTTAGTTTTAAAAATGATGCTTCTTTCCCCAGGTCATGCTAGTCTTGGAAACAAGTAGAGATGTTTCAGGCACTGAGTTTACCCTGAGGTTTTATTGAGTTCTGACCTCTATTCTCTGTGGAACCCATGTGACCCACACTCATTTCCATCTCCCAGTGATCCTCAGCACTGTTTGTCCATCTGGCGCCCTCTGCTGCCATCCTGATTCTCAAAATTAAGGAGGAAGGATTTTTATTTTCTCCTCACGGTGACGACTCTAACAATTGACAAGGTGATTTTGTTCTTTTAGTCCATAGCCCTTGACAATGAAGAGCTTGCAATAGATTTCCCAGGGAAAGGACTCAGCAAATACTAAGGACATCATCCACAAGTAGTCATAAGCAATATCCCTGCAAACCATAACTGAATAGCCCAAGTCAACTGTACCTGTCTTTTCTGCTTTCTTCTACCACTTGGGTTACCTTCGCAGGGAACATCTTCTACTTTTCCAAAGATTGGAGGCAGCTTTTATTTCCCCCACTTTTTTTTTTTTTCTGTCATCATCCTAGTGCCCCAGAAGGCTTCTCCTGTTACTGAGATAAAGGGAGAAGGGAGAACAAGCCATGTTGTGGGGAGGACACTGTGCAAATTTGACACTTTGGTGCCCTTGCCAGAATTCGGAAAGTGAGCATGTGGTTGGCATCTCCACAGTGATCCTGCTCCTTTACTCTTTCATTACTTGATCTACCTGATATCTCACAGATTATTGTATCTACCTGATATCTCATAGATTATGTAATAAGTTGTGTAGAATTTCAGGCGTACTTAGCTACAGACATAGGGAAATGCTAACAATTATGATGTATAATGAAAAACTTATCACAACATTTCTCATGAGTTGTTCCAGGAAAAAAAAAAAGAATTCAAAGCTATCTTTAACTATATTCTTAGAAATAGGGCTTTAAGGTTTTCCTCCTAAGGAATTAAAAAAAAAGCACTTTAAGTATCTTCCTCTCATTTTATAAAGTACATGTCAAGCCTTCTACAAACTATTTCAAAAGCCATTTGAGGGACAATTAATTTTTTAAAATTGGAGGCACTGTTTTAGCTGATCTAATTCACTTTTCTCAAATTTACAGCTACTTTTAACGTGAATTTTTTTCAGTTAGTTATTATTTGCCTTATTGTAAAGTTGAATCATTAGAGGAATTTTTGGAGTAAGTTAAATGCTAATTTTTCAGAGTATGATTCAAGCCTCTAGGATTTTTTAATGCCTACCGTGCTAGATACAAAAGAAGTATCTCATGAACAATGCCCTGAAGGCTCTTACCTTCTCAAGGAGAAGACTTATACCCAGGAAACAATTTAAAGACAAGTTACTTATCTTTTAACTTGTGGATGAAAACGGCGGCTCATATATCTTTCACCAAACTCTAGTTACATAAGAAAGAAGTTACCCGATTTTTGTTACCTACTTTCATTGCATTTAACATAAATACCCTTAGAAACATAGACCTGTTAAAAACAAAAGAGAGAGAGAGACTGTGATTATACATTTTTTTCCACCCTTTTCTTTACTTCTTCATTCTAAAATCTAATGATGTTTTTATGATGCCCACAGGACAAAAACTAAATGGTATGGTGATTGCTTAATGAAAACAAGCTGGAAGGCAAAGAGGTTTTGTTTTTGTTTTTTGAGACAGAATTAATCAAACCTGTCTGTAAAAATCTTCTAAATCCTGACATTGATTATGTTCCTTGAATCCAAAATTCAGCTTCAACTCTGAGTTATTGCTGGAAGTGCTCTCTGCATTGGTCGTAAATACGTGCTCACCAGCTCACCAGTGGTTCCTTACTTTCCCTCTTAGTTTGCCAGTTAATTCTACACTTTTTGATGTTTACGCTTGTTTTCCATTCCTGTTCCATCCACAGTCTAAAGGTCTCAAAAACATCTGGCTCATCCTCACAGGTCCAAAATTCATTCTAAAAATTTTGGGCACCCCCTAGCAAGCTCCAGGCTTTTGCCTGAGTAAAAGGTTGCCATAGTATCAAATAAACCAGGAACATGCCAATCTGGCAAGTTTTTTGTCACACCAAGTAATCCCCAACCTTGTCACTCACTAGAATTCATCAACTTTGAAAAGGGATGTTTCTCTTTTCTCTTCCTGAGCTTGATTTAAGAAGTCAAGCATATTGGGTGGTATCAGATGAGGAAATGTTTGGATTGGTAGAAGGAATTAATAGCTTTTATAAATTGGAGAAATGAATTCTCAGTTTGGTTAAAAGTACATTCAGCACCTTGTTTCCTATTCAATAAATGGAGCATTTTCGTGGGAATAAGCCAAAGGTTTTATGAATAGCTCCTTACTTTTTCCCATCTGTTAGAAATATTTTTCAAATATGAATTAAGAAATAAATCCCTACAAGAATTTGTACATGCTCATTCCTTTGCTGTTGGAAGCTGTATATCCTAGGTTTATGTCATGAGTCTTAGCTGAGTCTGTATTTGATAGCATCCTTAGAATAGAATCAATCATCAAGTAAAAACAACAATCTTATTGTATTGCTAATATTTCTCAGCAGTCAGCAAAGGTTTTGAGATTTCAAATGTTAACTATTTTTAATGACTTTAGTATTCCTGCCATGATATGTCTAAGTTCCAAAGTTAAAATTTTCTTCTGAATATTCCTTATACATCTGATATTCCATGGGGCAAGCTGGTTTTGCTCTGTGCTTTGGATTATTCATTTAGTCTCTAAACTGTTATTCACATTTTAACCTATAAGGAAAAAAAAAAAAACCCAAGGTCACTTGAACTGAGAAATCATCCCTCTGAGAGCTCAAAAGTTTTGTCATGAGCAATTAAGTTTTTCACAGTAAGATGATACGCATTTGTAAAAATCATGAGCAAATTCTGTTTCCTTTTCTGTAGCTACATTGAAATATTTTCTACTCTTGTCACATACGTAGTCTATCAAAAACCAGCCACAGAATTGGAAAGTGGTGGGGAACTGTAAAGATGATATCTCTATATTATTTCGTGATGACTTGCAAAGACGCAATTTTTTATGAACTTCATTTGAAAATACTTCAGTGTGAAGTTTAAAAATACACAATTGAGCCAAGTGAGTTTAACAATAATTTTATAGAAATTGAAAAGTTTATTATTTGTGTTGAACAGTAATAGAAGCCAGTTGGCATTCTGCTATTTCCATTTTCATTTCTTTTGAATTATCATAGCTTTCCCATTCCTTTATTGTTGTCTGATATTTACTGTGAAGGCAGTGCATTATACAACCCATTTGAAATCTTTTTAACTGTGCTAGCATGGAAATAGTCCTTCTGAAAGGCTCATAACTATATAATGTGATTCTCTGAAGGTTTTCCCAGTAAGCAAATCACAAAAGAAACAAATGTGGCAAGAACTCAGTTCAAGAACTGATATTCATTAATATATAGTGAATAACCTAAAGATATTTCCTAAATGTATAAAAACACAGATGTCTTTCTCTCTCACACACACACACTCACACACACCCAGGTGCACACATGTGCGTTCACAAAGCTTATCTGCAGGAACACACTTGAGGTATATCAAACCAAACGTGTTCAACTTATTTTATTTAAAATAACCTCACTGACTGAGCTCTACCCACCACCAGTCCCTCCCATCAGGAAGCTTGCACAGGCCTCTAAGATAGCCTCATCCACCGGAGGGCAGACAGCAGAAGCAAGAAGAACTACAATCCTGCAGTCTGTGGAACAAAAACCACATTCAAAGAAAGAGAGACAAATGAAAAGGCAGAGGACTATGTACCAGATGAAGGAACAAGATAAAACCCCAGAAAAACAACTAAATGAAGTGGAGATAGGTAACCTTCCAGAAAAAGAATTCAGAGTAATGATAGTGATGATGATCCAGGACCTTGGAAAAAGAATGGAGGCAAAGATCGAAAAGATGCAAGAAATTGTTAAAAAAAGACCTAGAAGAATTAAAGAACAAAAAAACAAAGATGAACAATACAATAAATGAAATGAAAACTATACTAGAAGGAATCAATAGAATAACTGAGGAAGAAGAATGGATAAGTGACCTGGAAGACAGAGTGATGGAATTCACTGCCACAGAACAGAATAAAGAAAAAAGAATGAAAAGAAATGAAGACAGACTAAGAGACCTCTGGGGCAACATTAAACGCACAAACATTTGCATTATAAGGGTCCCAGAGGGAGAAGAGAGAGAAAACACCTGAGAAAATATTTGAAGAGAGTATAGTCAAAAACTTCCCTAACCTGGGAAAGGAAATAGGCACCCAACTCAAGGAAGTGCAGAGAGTCCCAAGCAGGGTAAACCCAAGGAGGAACACGCCGAGACACATAGTAATCAAACTGACAAAAATTGAAGACGAAGAAAAATTATGAAAAGCAGCAAGGGAAAAACGACAAATAACATACAAGGGAACTCCCATAAGGTTAACAGCTGATTTCTCAGCAGAAACTCTGCAAGCCAGAAGGGAGTGGCATGATATATTTAAAGTGATTAAAGGGAAGAACCTACAACCAAGATTACTCTACCCAGCAAGGATCTCATTCAGATTCAACAGAGAAATCAAAAGCTTTACAGACAAGCAAAAGCTAAGAGAGTTCAGCACCACCAAACCAGCTATACAACAAATGCTAAAGGAACTTCTCTAAGTGGGGAACACAAGAGAAGAAAAGGATCTACAAAAACAAACCCAGAACAATTAAGAAAATTGTAATAGGAACATACAAAATGATAATTACCTTAAATGTGAATGGATTAAGTGCTCCAACCAAAAGACACAGGCTCACTGAAAGGCTACCATAATATATAGGCACCCAATATAGGAGCACATCAATACACAAGGCAAATGCTAACAGCTCTAAAAGAGGAAATTGATAGTAACACAATAATAGTGGGGGACTTTAACACTTCACTAACACCAATGGACAGATCATCCAGACAGAAAATTAAAAAGGAAACACAAGCTTTAAATGACACAATAGACCAGATAGATTTAATTGATATTTATAGGACATTCCATCTGAAAACAGCAGATTACACTTTCTTCTCAAGTGCACATGGAACATTCTCCAGGATAGATCACGTCTTGGGTCACAAATCAAGCCTTGGTAAATTTAAGAAAATTGAAATCATTTCAAGCATCTTTTCCAACAACAACGCTATGAGATTAGAAATCAGTTACGGGGAAAAAACGAAAAAAACCACAAACACATGGAGACTAAACAATACGTTACTAAATAACCAAGAGATCACTGAGGAAATCAAAAAATACCTAGAGACAAATGACGATGAAAAACGCGATCCAAAACCTACGGGATGCAGCAAAAGCAGTTCTAAGAGGGAAGTTTATAGCAATACAAGCCTACTTCAAGAAACAAGAAAAATCTCAAACAATCTAACCTTACACCTAAAAGCACTAGAGAAAGCAGAACAAAAAAACCCCCAAGTTAATAGGAGGAAAGAAATCATAAAGATCAGAGCAGAAATAAATGAAATAGAAACAAAGAAAACAATAGCAAAGATCAATTAAACTAAAAGCTGATCCTTTGAGAAGATAAACAAAATTGATAAACCTTTAGCCAGACTCATCAAGAAAAAGAGGGAGAGGACTTAAATCAGTTAAATTAGAAATGAAAAAGAAGTTACAACGGACACCTCAGAAATACAAAGCATCATAAGAGGCTACTACAAGCAATTCTATGCCAATAAAATGGACAACCTGGAAAAAGTGGAGAAATTCTTAGAAAGGTATAAGCTTCCAAGACTGAACCAGGAAGAAATAGAAACTATGAACAGACCAACCACAAGTAATGAAATTGAAACTGTGATTAAAAATCTTCCAACAAACAAAAGTCCAGGACCAGATGGCTTCACAGGTGAATTCTATCAAACATTTAGAGTAGAGCTAACACCCGTCCTTCTCAAACTCTTCCAAAAAATTGCAGAGGAAGGAACACTCCCAAACTCATTCTACGAGGCCACCATCACGCTGATACCAAAACCAGACAAAGATACTACAAAAAAAGAAAATTAGAGACCAATATCACTGATGAATATAGATGCAAAAATCCTCAACAAAGTACTAGCAAACAGGGCTTCCCTGGTGGCACAGTGGTTAAGAATCTGCCTGTCAATGCAGGGGACATGGGTTTGAGACCTGGTCCAGGAAGATCCCACATGCCGCGGAGCAACTAAGCCTGTGTGCCACAACTACAGGAGCCTGCCCTCTAGAGCCCGCAAGCCACAACTACTGAGGCCACGTGCCACAACTACTGAAGCCCACGTGCCTAGAACCCATGCTCCGCCATAAGAGAAGCCACCACAATGAGAAGCCTGCGCACTGCCAGAAAGTAGCCTCCTCTCACCGCAACTAGATAAAGCCTGTGCCCAACAATGAAGACTCAAAAATAGATAAATAAAATAAATAAATAAATAAAAATACTAGCAAACAGAACCCACATTAAAAGGATCATACACCATGATCAAGTGGGATTTATCCCAGGGATGTAAGGATTCTTCAATATACACAAATCAATCAATGTGATACACCATATTAACAAATGGAAGAGAAAAACCATATGGTCATCTCAATAGATGCAGAGAAAGCTTTTGACAAAATTCAACACCGATTTATGATTAAAAACTCTCCAGAAAGTGGGCATAGAGGGGACCTACCTCAACATAATAAAGGCCATATACAACAAACCCACAGCAAACATCATTCTCAATGGTGAAAACTGAAAACATTTCCTCTAAGGTCAGGAACAAGACAAGGATGTCCACTCTCGCCACTATTATTCAACATAGTTTTGGAAGTTCTAGCCAGAGCAACCAGAGAAGAAAGAGAAATAAAAGGAATACAAATTGGAAAAGAAGACGTAAAACTGTCATTTTTTGCAGATGACATGATACTATACATAGATAACCCTAAAGATGCCACCAGAAAACTACTAGAGTTAATCAATGAATTTGGTAAAGTTGTAGGATACAAAATTAATGCACAGAAATCTCTTGCATTCCTATATACTAAAAATGAAAAATCAGAAAGAGAAATTAAGGAAACAATCCCATTCACCATTGCAACAAAAAAGAATAAAATACCTAGGAATAAACCTACCTAAGGAGACAAAAGACCTGTATGCAGAAAACTATAAGACAATGATGAAAGAAATCAAAGATGACACAAACAGATGGAGAGATATACCATGTTTTTGCATTGGAAGAATCAATATTGTGAAAATGACTATACTACTCAAAGCAATCTACAGATTCAATGCAATCCCTATCAAATTACCAATGGCAGTTTTTACAGAACTAGAAAAAAAAATCTTAAAATTTGTATGGAGACACAAAAGACCCCGAATAGCCAAAGCAATCTTGAGGGAAAAAAACAGAGCTGGAGGAATTAGATTCCCTGACTTCAGAGTATGCTACAAAGCTACAGTAATCAAGACAGTATTGTCCTGGCACAAAAAGAAATATAGATCAATGGAACAGAATAGAAAGCCCAGAGATAAACCCACACACCTACTGTCAACTAATCTATGACAAAAGAGGCAAGGATATACAATGGAGAAAAGACAGTTTCTTCAATAAGTGATGTTGGCAAAACTGGACAGCTACATGTAAACGAATGAAGTTAGAACTCTCCCTAACACGATACCCAAAAATAAACTCAAAATGGATTAGAGACCTAAATGTAAGACCAGACACTATAAAACCCTTAGAGGAAAACATAGGAAGAAAACTCTTTGACATAAATCACAGCAAGATCTTTTTTGACCCACCTCCTAGAGTAATGGAAATAAAAACAAAAATGAACAAGTGGGGCCTAATGAAACTTGAAAGCTTTTGCACAGCAAAGGAAACTATAAACAAGATGAGAAAACAACCCTCAGAATGGGAGAAAATAATTGCAAATGAATCAACGGACAAAGGATTAACCTCCAAAATATATAAACAGCTCATGAAGTTCAATATTAAGAAAACAAACAACCCAATTAAAAAATGGGCAGAAGACCTAAATCGACATTTCTCCAGAGGAGACATACAGATGGCCAAGAGGCACATGAAAAGCTGCTCAGCATCACTAATTATTAGAGAAATGTAAATCAACACTACAATGAGGTATCATCTCATACCAGTTAGAATGGGCATCATCAGAAAATCTACAAACAACAAATGCTGGAGAGGGTGTGGAGAAAAGGGAACCCTTTCACTGTTGGTGGGAATGTAAACTGATGCAGCCACTGTGGAGAACAGTATGGAGGGTTCCTTAAAAATCTAAAAATCAAATTACCATATGATCCAGCAATCCCACTACTGGGCATATACCCTGAAAAAAACATAATTCAAAAAGACACATGCACCCCAATGTTCATTGCAGCACTATTTACAGTAACTAGGTCATGGAAGCAACCTAAATGCCCATCGACAGATGAATGGCTAAAGAAGATGTGGTACATATATACAATGGAATATTACTCAGCCATAAAAAGGAACGAAATTGGGTCATTTGTAGAGACGTGGTTGAATCTAGAGACTGTCATACAGAGTGAAGTAAGTCAGAAAGAGAAAAACAAGTATCCTATATTAACGCATATATGTGGAATCTAGAAAAATGGTACAGATGAATCAGTTTGCAGGGCAGAAATAGAGACACAGATGTAGAGAGCGAACATATGGACACCAAGGGGGGAAAGTGGGGGTGGGGGTGGGCATGGTGGTGGGATGAATTGGAAGATTGGGATTGACATATATACAGTAATATGTATAAAACTGATAACTAATAAGAACCTGCTGTATTAAAAATAAATAAATAAAATTAAATTTAAGAAATAAATAAATAAAAAGAAAAGAGAAAAAATAAAATAAAATAAACTCACTGAGGGAAGGAAACATGAAAAATCCCAGGTAGAAAAAAAAGTGGGGAGTAGTAAAGCAAATATGTTAGTTCTCCCGTGTCATAAAATATAAATAACTTCACACTTAAAAAAAGAAACAGTAGAACAATGTTTTCTGGGTTATGTGTGCATGGATTCATTTAGTCATTCAACAAACAGTCATTGAGCGCTTACTCTGTGCCAGGGATTTTACTCGGCCTCGGGTATACAGTGCTCCTGTCTTAAAAATGAACAATCAGAAAGCGCAGTGATAAGCAACATGATAGGGGTAAGCACAGGTGCTAAGGGAGCCCCAAAGAGGAATGAATGTGTTTTGTTTTGTACTTTCTTAGATTTAATTAATGTATCAGACTTTTTTCTCTCAACTTCCACTCTGGCTCCCAAACAATAATGTCCTTGGTAAGTAGTTGTTCAAAGAAATATTAAACTTTTACTTACATTTGCAATGATTTTTTAGTATTTAACTCTTTTTGTAACTCAGGGATATGACTTAACTTTATAATCGGTAGTCATGATAGAGTGTGTTAATATTAACTCTCCAATCCCCCTTCCCTCACAACGGGAGGAATGTACTTCCCCAGGGGCTTAGCCATGTGACTTGCTTCAGCCAATAGAACGTGGGCAGATGTGACATACACCCCTTCTTTGCAGAGGTGTTAAATATGCTTGCACAATTTGACAAGGCCTCTTGAGCTTCTGACCTCTGCCAAAAGAAGAGATTTCCTCAGATAGTCCTAGACTGAGAAAACACACAGAGCCCATCAAAGCTGTAGGCAACTCACAGACCTATGAGTATGAAATAAACCTTTATTAGTATAAGCCACTGCAATCTGAGGTTGTTTGTTACTGCAGCAAATAAGATTAATATGAGTCAACCTTATGAGCACACATATGTGAAAAAAAGTAAACAACATAAACAAGAGACAAGATATCTGAAGTGATTTTCAATACAGAAAAGCAAGCTAATGTTATATACAGATTGTGGAATATGCTCCATTTGATTACCCTTAATAGAATATCAACTTTTTAGTACCAAAGTGTATGTAAATATTAGGATGCAAATATTTGGAGACAGGCAATAATCTACAGGTATGTCTATATATCTGTATGATTGTATAAATTAATTAATAGCTATGTATCTGTCATGATTCTCCTTAGATTATAAAATTCAAAAGGACAGTGATTCATTTTTACAATAAAGTTTATTGCCATTAATCTAATGCAATGCAGAAGATTACATGAGGTAAGGGAGCTTCACTGTAATAAAATAGAACTTTAGGCTTATTAAATGCTTCAGGTGGTTTTCATTATCCACCAATGACCACAGGAAACAAAATTAAAAAGCCATGTTTATGAATACAATGCCATATAACTATATACTCAAATATGTGTGATAATAAAAATAATCATACCAAACATGAGCAATTTCCTCATTTGTAGCAAGGTTGTAGTTCCAACACTAAGAAAGACTTCTTGTTCAATGCTGTGCATTAGCAGTATATCACAAAACTTGAAAATCATCTACAACTAACACTCATTTATATTTCTGCTATTCTCACTACAAAGTATTTGTGATTCTTAGTTATGTGGCTATCTCAGAACAACCTCAGCGTTCCAAAATTAATTATAATGTTGAAGATTTGTATGTGTGAATGGAGAGAATGTAACCATATAAAACATAGTGCTATTATGCCATTTCCAGTATGAGTATTTTTATATCCTCTAAAATCATGCAAGAAAGCATATTTTTATAAATTGAGAAATGTTTTATAAGCACAAGTGGGATATAAACTTCCTTCACAAAGACATGTATTGGCTCGTTCCTGAGCTATCTGGTATTTTTCATCGAAATGTGTATTATCTTTACAGCTGATTTTTGCAGTAGTTTTTCATTGTACCCTGCAGATGTATTAATGTGTTTTTATCATGATGACATCTTATTATAAACAAATCCATTTTATGTTAAGCTTATGGTGTTTCCCCCATGCTTATATTACGAGGAAGTGGGAGACTAGTTTCAATCCAAAGCAGTATCTGTAATAGTCCCTCCAGGAATCCCTAGTCCCTGTAGACCCTTACCAGCTTGAGGCTGATTTTTTTGGGGGGGGAGTGGGGCAGGGTGGGAGTTGAACACAATTATCTAAAATACAAACAAATGTGTGTTTTCCCAAAGTTCCTTGAATCAGAAAGAAAAAATATGTTTGGGATACACTACACAGATTTATTTGAATTCCTTTGCTTATTCCAAGTGAACCCACAGACAAATAAATGAAGCTTATGGTTGCACAGCTGGACACTTATTACTTCTTCATTTTATAAAAATAAAGCCAAAGGTGATTGTGTACCAGTTGGTCTGAATTTGTACGTGTATCAAATAGGTAATGAATTACTTCCTCCACTTTCTCTAGGTACCGAATAGAAGAATTTGTCATAAATATGTCATATACTGGATGTAGGAGACTTTTTGAGTGGCTATGTTGTCCATTCATTTCTTGATTTGTTCCTTTGTCCTTTTCTTCATTTACTTATTCATTCATTTTAAAAATAATTATTGAACTCTTCCTGTGATGTAGGCACTGTGGGAAGTTCTGGGAATACAGTGGTAAATAGATAAACACAGGAGGAACCAAAAGACAATTCTAGAGCCTTCTCAAATTCACTCATCCATTTATTCACGTTTATTTCAAACACACAGTACAAAGGAAAGAGTCAAACAAACATGGATTTAATTTGCACTTAACAGCCGGGTGATCTCGGGCAAGTTGTTTAAATTCTCAGAGCCTCATCTTGCATATCTTCTATCTACCTCACAGAAAATAGAATGGATTACAAACGTAACATATAAAACTACATTTAATTTTTAATTAAAACTGGCATTTAATTCTCCCCCCCACCACCCCAAGTCTCACCTGTTCCCCACATGTTAGGTCCTAGGGAAATAAAATGGATGGATGCATTTACTATGTGCTTAACTGTAGCTAAGAATATAGAGAAATATAAAACATGGTCCCTGCCTTTTGGAAAATTACATTTAGAATAATAATGAGTAACATTCATCAACAAAACAAAAAGACATCCTACAGATTGGGAGAAAATATTTGCAAAGGATGTGACTGACAAGGGCTTAATTTCCAAAATATACAAAGAGCTCATACAGCTCAATATCAAAAAAACAAACAACCCAATCAAAAAAATGGCCAGAAGACCTAAGTAGACATTTCTCCAAAGAAGGTATACAGATGGCCAACAGGCATATGAAAAGATGCCAAACATCACTAATTATTAGAGAAATGCAAATCAAAACCACAATGAAGTATCACCTCACATTGATCAGAGAGTCTACAAATCATGCTGGAGAGGGTGTGGAGAAAAGGGAACCCTCCTACACTGTTGGTGGGAATGTAAATTGGTGCACCCACTATGGGAAACAGTATGGAAGTTCCTTAAAAAACTAAAAATGGAGCTGCCATATGACCCAACGATCTTACTGCTGGTCATATATCTGGAAAAGACAAAAACTCTAGTACAAAAAGATACATGCACCCTAATGTTCCTAGCTGCATTATTTACAATAGCCAAGATATGGAAGCAATCTAAATGTCCACCCACAGATGAATGAATAAATACGATGTGGTATATATACACAATAGAATTTTAGTCAGCCATAAAAAAGAATGAAATAATGCTATTTGCAGCAACATGGATTGACCTAGAGATTATTATACTGCTTCTCAAGGGGAGGATACTGATACAAGAAAATAGATGATAAGCATCTTATGAGTGGTTTAAGCAGTAAGTGCATGAGGGGAGAGAAGTCAGGGGTATATGGTTCAGAACTGTAAAAATAAATAACATTTTAACAGAAATGTGAGTAGTGATAGATAATACAGGACATTTCAGGAAGATTTTATTTTATCCCTTGAGTAAATGATTCTTCTATACATCTAACACAAATATATTATGCTGGAACATAAACCATTATATTCAGTGGCAATGGAAAACAGATATTTAGAAAAATATCTTAAAATTTTTATTGTTTCTGATTTATAAAAGTAATATATGCTAATCATAGAAAAACTAATAAAATAGCAAAGAATAAAGAGATGCACTTTAAAAACCACTTTGAGATTCACCAACCAGAAAGATAATCACTTTAATATTCAAGAATATTTTCCTTTGATTCTGTTTTCTATACATATTTTAAAAATATATTTTTACATAAAAATAGGCAATGTACTTACATGCAGTTTTCAGTCCTGCTCTTTTCACCTAATATTTTATGCTAAGCAACAAATGTTGTTTTTTCTTTGATGCCCCAATAGTCCCTAACCTCCTTTCCTGCTTTACTAATTCTGTCACACTATTTACATGCTGCACTTCTTTTACTTCTTTATTTTGTGTATCTATCTTCTATTTCTCCCCTCCCCTGCTTCTTATACACATGAGAAAGTAATCGCCATGAGGGTAAGAATATATTTATCCTGTTCTCTACTATATCCCCAGTACCTAGAATAGTGTCTGGCACACAGTGGGTGCTCTCTCTGTGGAATGAATAATGCAAGGAAGAAGGTGTAACAGCACCATCACAGAAGATAATTCCTTGATTTAAAAGTTGGTCAGATACTGTGACTATGAAAACAAACATCCACAATGCATAGTGAATCATTCTTACCTCATATCAGGTGCCCATTTCTAGTTATTCAGGCTAACAAACGTGGGTAGTTGGATGGACAATTCTTCATGAATAATTAATTAGATGGTTGCAGCTTACACGCAGTTTTGTTCTCATAAGGAGTTCTCAAATCTCGTTTTTTCAGGCTTTTCTCTTATATCATCTTCTTTGTCCTGTCTTTTTATTGTGCCTCATGCATTCCCTGTAATTCTGTGTCCCTAATTTAACTGTTTTCTGGTTTGTTTTCATAGATAAGTGGCATATGTCAGGCATATACACTTTCTCTTTGAACTTGATTTCCCTTTGATTGATGTTTTATTGGTTTGTTCAGCTAACTAAGTCTTGTAATACATACCTATACCTTCAATTAAATTAATCAGTTCCCTACATTACCTAGATATTAGGTGGTCAGGCATGGGCTCATATGAACTCCTACCTTCCTATCTAATTAAAACCTGGTCATTAGATATGTTTGTATTCAATAGCCCTTTTTCTCATTTTTATCAGTAATGTTTGTTTTTTTCCTAGTCTTTTACATATGTACATAACAAGATACATATAAATAGCATTGACATTTTAACACAACTAAATGAGATAATGTATATGAAAGTGCTCGATGAGCTTTTAAGAGCTGTACAAAAAATACCCCAATACAATCACCATGAATTCATATTATCTCAGACTATGTAGTATGTCACATAAACACCATTCTCTGTGTGAAAACCCTTCATATACCAGAAGGCCATTATCAAATCCTCATTCTAATTTTTAGACTCCATAGCCAAGTTTGCTTAAAATTTCCTCTCACAAGTTCTTACTCAAACTTTCAATTATCTTTGTACTTTGTGACTTTCATCGCTTAACTGTCTTATCTTTGTTACCCTGATAATCTTACAATTGAACCTCACTTTATGAAATACAGCTATGTGAAAATAATTTTTTTATAAATTGTGTCATTGTACAAATGCACTAAGAATGCTTAAGTTACTTCAAGACCCTTTGTAGAGGGAAAGGGGGAAGTTAGATAAGGACTTGTGTTTACTGAGCACCTGCCCCACTGCTTTTCTGTAACGTGACCTTGTCACTTAGCTTCTCTATGCCCTGGTTTCCTCATCTCAAAAGTGGGGACTCACGGTCAACCCCTCCTGCAGTGGTACATTTGAAAGCGTGTGGGAGTGTTTTTAGTCCTCACAAGAACTGGGGTTGGTTATTGCTATTTAGTGAGGAGGTGGGGTGGAGGCAGAGACACAAATATTCCTAAATGCCTGGGGTGGCCCCTCATAACTAGAAATTGTCCTGCCACAAAATGCTGGTAGTGCCACCACTGGGAAACAGATAAGCAACTCCTTACAAATTTCCCTCTGATTAGCTAGTGAACGCTAGATGGCAGGACAGAGTGCTTTCTGATTAAGGGGGAAAAAGTCAGCCTTCAGAATCCATAAGACTCTTTTGTCCTATTAAAATAACAATTTTAAAGTTGTTTTCTGCCCAATGCAAATCTGAAATCCTCCTGCTACGTTGAAAGCGTCTTAAAAATCTCTAGTCAGCTCATCATCCGGATTAGAGGACTTTATCATGACTTTAGAAACAGACTAGTTGATTTGCATTTTTGTCTGTGTTTCTAAAGAATTAGGTGAGTTTAGGGACTCCCTCGTGGTCCAGTGGTAAAGTATCCGCCTTACAATGCAGGGGACGTGGGTTGGATACCTGGTCAGGGAACTAAGATCCCACATGCCATGGGGCAACTAAGCCCACGTGCCACAACTATTGAGCCATGCCACAACTATTGAGCTCGCGTGCCTCAACTAGAGAGCCCGCGCGCCCTGGAGGCTGCGTACCACAACTTGAGAGGAGAAAACCTGCACGCCACAACTAGAGAGAAGGCCGCGGCCACAACGAAAGATCCCATGTGCCACAACTTAGAGCTGATGCAGCCAAAAATAAAAATAATAAATAAAATAAATAAATAAATAAATAATAAATCTTAAAAAAATAATAAAGTATTAGGTGAGTGTAGTCAAACCAAGGAAGCCATATTCCCAGTTGTAAGTTGTATCAGATACTTCTTTGGACATACCTGTCTCTTATTCTAGCTGCTATGGGACCAACTAGCTCTGCATGGGCTCTGACAAATTTCACACAGGCCCAAGTTGAAACCACTTTACCTCCTGGCCCTGCCTGGTGCCTCTCTCTTCCCATCCCAGGGTTTCTTTGTGTTACAGCCCCTTCTGGACCCTACTAGAGTGCAGACATCCAGACATATAAGACCGGGAAGCACAGGGGGTGAACCAAGGATCTCACAGATTATAGCCAATGGCTAAAATCTTCCTCTCTTCTACTGCATTCTTTCCTAAGAGGGCAGTCCTGAAAAACACTGTGTCCTGACTCTTAAGAGCACAGTCTTTGGGACCCAGCCAATAATCAGGCTTTGCAACAACTAACATATAGCATCCTTACTTTGGCTTTCGTGCCTTCCTTGCTCCACTCTGCCTGCCCTTCATTCTTCTTCCCTGGGATTGTACTCCTTAACAAAATAAGAGCACCTAAGCCCTCTGCTTCAGGCTCTGCTTCTGGGAGATCCAGGCTAGGACATAAATAAAGTGGAAAATTGAAACCATCATCTGGTTAATTCAGACCAAACTCTTGCAAAGATCAATTTGGATTAATTTTACAAGCTAGGAAGTTAAATTGAGAAGAACAGTAATGTTGCCAATTGACAAGTAAAATGAGTTGTCAGCACCATCCAACCATAAGGCTACATTTCTCTCATAAGCTCACTTTCATATTCTCTGAGATATCTGTTTCATAGAATCTCTACCTTCCAACTTCCTATCCCCATTGCTATCACCTTCAACTGATAACCTCTCTTCATATTGAATGGGGAAAATAGAAACCATCAGATGGGCACTCTGTCGTAATCTTATCACTAGGTCAAAAAACCCTGCCCACATCTCCTGCTTCTCTCCTATTTCATCTGATGAAGTGCCCCTTCTCCTGTTGGCAGCCAGTTCCTCAATACAGATCTGATTCCCTCTGGCCTTCTCCCAGGCTTGGTTCCTTGTTATTTCTCCCTCCTCTTTGCAACCATCATCTCTCTCACTCAACTGCATTCAAAATGCTCTCCCATCTTCCAAAGACATCCCCTTACTGCACGTAGTCATTTGCTGCCTCTGTACTTCGTTTCTCAGTCTACAGGGAAAGCTGTCTCCACTCTCTCACCTGCTATCCACCCCTCAACTCACTTTAATTGGGCTTCCACGTCTACCACTTCACTAAAACTGCCCTTATAAAGGTTACCTAGGATTCTCTGTTGCTCAATCTAATGATCTTTATTGATGGCTTCGTTTTAACTCAGCCTCAAGCAGCTGTCAACACAACTCAGCCTTCTCTCCTTTAAACACTCTCTTTCCCTGGCCTCCTTTTAACCCCACTTACACGCTGCCATTTTTCTATTACATTTGTGTGCTCCTCCTCCTCTTTCTGGCTGTTAATGCTGTGAGTCCTCAGGACTTGGCCTAGGCCTCTTCCCTCCTCATTACATACTTAGGCATTCTCATATACACCCCTGATTTCAAATTATGTTATTTGCAGATGACTCACAAGTATATCACATCAACCAAGACCTCTCCTTTGACCCTTATTTCCATTTTGTGCTTACTATCTTATCTTGGAATCTCAAATGCACTGCAGGCTCAGTATGTCCCAAAAACCAACTCACTATTTCCAGCCCACCTTCCGCTCTGCCCAACCTGGTTGTCTTTTGGTGTTCTCTGTTTCAATCATTGGTGTGACTGACCATCAAGTCATATAAGCAGAAACGTGGTTAAGGGGGAAGTACCCCCTTAACCAGTCCATCACTAAGCATGTCTATTTGTAGAGTTTTAAAGTATTTTAAATAATTTAATTGCCATTAAATCTATTTTAAAATACTTCTTGAATCTGTCTACTTTGCCACCACCACTGCTACCAGTCTGGTATCTCTTGCCTGGACTACTTCAGTTTTTGTTGACCCAGCAGCCAGAATAATGTTTCAAATTTCCAAATCTGATTGAGTCACCCAGTTGCTTAAAATCTTTAAATTGTTTCTTTATATTTTAGAATAAAACAAGGAATCCATAATCTAACTTACAAATTCTGCATGTTCTAGCCTCTGCCTACCTCTTCAGTTTATTTTATTTTGTTCTTTGTGCTTCTAACTCATTGGCTTTCTTTCAGTTCCTCCCAAACTTTATGCACCCTCCTCCACAGTACCTTAGGATATGCTTTTCCCTCTGCCTAGAATGCCCTTTCTTTAGTTAATGTCTGTTCAGTCTTCAGGTATAATTTTAGAAATCATCTTTTTAATGTAAGCATTCTCCAACTTTCCAACTAAGTCAAATTCCTACTGTACACTCCATCCTAGGCACCAAGACACCAATAATATGATGTAAGAGAAAGCATATCCAAACAGTTTACAAGGGTTTGAATTAAAGCAGTGGCTTTAGGGATTCAAAGTCAGAACCCAATTTGAAACCTCCCTGGAAAGCAAAATTATTTTAATTTTATACCTATTTTGAGAGTGGCAGGGAATAAAAGGAAGGTTGGAGGAAATTTCCAAAAGTCTGACTTGTTCGACTGGATAGAGAGAAGTTATTTGTGGGAAGATGGTAAATTAAAGAGCAGAAATGGATTTCATGGCAAATTAAAGAATGAATGCCGGTTAATATCTTGCAAAATTACATATTTATTTGCTCTTCGACTTGGCAATTATGCTTCTAAGACTCTATCCTAAAGATAAACTGATGACAAAATACTGAAAACAAGCCAGTGTCATCAACAGGGAATTAGATGAGCATGCTCTAGCACATTCATATAATAGAGTACCAAGCAAATG
Source organism: Physeter macrocephalus (assembly GCF_002837175.3). Classification (NCBI taxonomy): domain Eukaryota; kingdom Metazoa; phylum Chordata; class Mammalia; order Artiodactyla; family Physeteridae; genus Physeter; species Physeter macrocephalus. The sequence continues at coordinate 136,986,796 of NC_041217.1, forward strand.
TAAAAAAAAAAGGAATAAAGACATATATTACTATGGCGTTACCTTCAGGATATAGTATTAAGTGTAAAAAGCAAGGAGGAGAAAACATATAGTATGTTACCACTTATCTAAAAATGGGAGGGGAGGATTCAGCTATATATATTAGTATTTGCTTATATGAGAAAACAAAATTGCAAACCATATATATCTTGAATAGTTACCAATAAAGCAGGGGCGTAAGACTGAAATGCAGAGCTGACAAAGTCTTAATCAATCCAATGAGGAGCTCTAGAGCAAAGATTCAGGGTTCTGGTTGGACATAAATGGCCAGGCTGTAGTATATTAACTTAGTCTGCTCAGGCTGTCATAACAAAAGGCCATTAGACTGGGTGACTTAAACAACAGACATTTATTTTCTCATAGTTCTGGAGTTTGGGAAGCCCAAGATGAAAGTTGGACAGGGTTCAGTCCCTGGTGAGAGCTCTCTTTCTAGCCTGCAGACTGCTGCCTTCTCTCAACATCCTCACATGTCCTTTTAGTTTCCTTTTCTTAGAAGGCCACAAATCACACCATCAGGGCCCCACTCTCATGACCTAATCTAACCTTAATTAACTTCAAAGTCCCCATCTCCAAGCACCATCTGTCTTAGTCTGTTCTGGCTGCTCTAACAAAATACCACAGAATGGGTAGCTTGTAAATAACAGGAATTTATTTCTCACAGTTCTGGAGGATGGAAGTCTTGAGGCCAGGGTGCCAGCATGGTTGCGTGAGGGCCCACTTCTGTGTCATAGACTTTGTGCTGTGTCCTCACATGACCCGAGGGGCTAGTGAACTCTTTTATTAGAACACTAATCTTCAGACGACTGAAGAACCTCTCCTTTTTGACTGAAGCATCTGCCAGAGGCCCCATCTACTAATATCATCACCCTGGGCATTAGTATTTCAACATATGAATTTGGGAGGCACACAGACATTCAGACCATAGCATCATCACATTGAAGGTTAGGGCTTCAGCATATGAATTGGTAGAAGGCGGACATGAACATTCAGTCCATAACACACCTCCACTGTGTTTAGTCATTGGCTTGGTGTTGCCTGGAAAGAGGAAGTTCTCAGTTCAAAAGCCAAAATGAATCCTGAAGGCACTGAAACTGGAAGCTGTCAACTGACTTCACTCTTTGCAACTGTGGCTGGACAACAAGTTCATTCTTGAAGGGAGAGCTAAGTGGTGCACCACTATTACCACTACAGTCCACCTCTTGTGTCATGCAGTCCCTAGGGAATATCTCCTCCAGGGTTCTTTGGGATGTTTGGGATACCCAGTTATGCAGTTTACTTGTGCCCTTTAGTCTGCTTATGCTTGATCTCAGATGTAACACTTTCATCTTATGATGGATTACTATTGGGATTGCCCAAATTTATAACTTGGTGGGTCTGACAGAGCCCAAGTCATGGCAGGCAGTTCTGAACACCTGGTCCTTAAGTCCTTAGTGACCTAAGTCATTCCACATCTACCAGGAGCCAGTAACATGTCAAGAGCTGTTTTACAAAAGGCACAAAATTCTTTGCTGTGAATAGAGTATCTTTGTTCCAGAAGCCCTAGGACCTGCATTGTGAATCTACAACTAGAGCTTTCCACAAACTCTACACGGAAATTTTTTCCACCACTATTTCCAACACATAGGATCTACCAAATGTCTGACCCAAGTGGCAGAACTGCTTGCCCTACAGCCTGGATCTGCTGCAGAGCCCTTTCGTATTCCAGGCCCAACTCAAGGCTGACAGACTTTCATGACACCAACATATGGGTGGTATTCCTAGATGTGGAGTGTACTACCTTCAGAACCTAAAGACCTACCAGGCATTGTGCTTCCATCTTTATAGAAAGGTGCAAGATGCATCAATTTGTCTTTTGCTCTGGAAGAGTTGTTCTGGCAAGTACCTGACCACTGGAGCTTTAAAAACTTTACCGAAATAGCAGCCCCCTTAATTATCATGGGATATATCTCCCACCTCCTGGAGAACATGAATAGCTAGTGTGCTAGCTACTTCTTATTCATCCTGCCAAATCAGCATGATGTCATCACCGCAATGGATCAATGTGATGTTTTGTAGAACATCCGGAAAGGAAAGCGCTTATCTCTTTTGTCAGAAAGCAGAAGAGGTAAGGTAGCTCTGGGGACAAAATTGTGAATGTACGTAATTGTCCATTCCATGTGAACTGATTCTGGTCCTTTTTCTTGATTGGAATAGAAAAGAATACATCCTTCAAGTTAATGATCACATGCCATACACCTAAGGCCATAATTAATGTGCTCTTATAAAGGTTTATGTCCAGTCTGTTAGTTGAAATTAGGGTTATTACTTGGTTGAGCTCAAAGTAGTCATTCTCCAGAATCTATCATCTGGTTTCTGCAGAGGCCAGACTGGCTGGATACATGGAGATATCATAGGGATCACCACCCCCGCATCCTTGAGATCCTTAAGAGTGGTACTAATCCACTCCATCCTCCCTGGGATACAGTGTTGTTTCTATCTTGATTAAAGGGTGGGGATGGGGCAGCTTCAGAGGCTTCCACTCTGCCTTCCCTACCTGCATATCCCTTACCCCACAGGCTGAGGGTTATTCCAAATGCCAAGTATGTCAATCTCAATTATACATTCAAGGATGGGGGAAATAACCACAGGGTGGGTGCACAAGCCTAGTATACAGATTTTAAGTCAGACTTTGGCCAAGAATCCACTTACTGCTTGGCTCACTCTTGCATCCACTGTACAGAAGTTTAGGATGACATTGGGTTTCTAGGTATCTATATTAGCCTGGGTTTTCCAGAGAAACGAAACCAATACGGTGTGTGTGTGTGTGTGTGTGTGTGTGTGTGTGTGTGTGTGTGTACAGAGAGAAAGAGAGATTTGAAGGAATTGGTTCATGTGATTACAGGGACTGGTAAGTCTGAATCCTGCAAGGCAGGCTGGCAGGCTGGACACCCAGGCAAGGGTTGCTATTGTAGCTCAAGTCCAAAGGCAGTCTAGAGGAAGAATTATTTTTTCCTACAGAGGACCTATCTTTTTATTCTTAAGGCCTAAGCTGATTGGATGAGGCCCACTCAGACTTTGGAGAGTAATCTGCTTTGCTCAAAGTCTTCTAATTTGAATGTTAGTCACATCTGAAAAAGGCCTTCACAGCAACATCTAGACTAGTATTTGACAAAACATCTGGGCACCACAGCCTAGCCAAGCTGACACATAAAATTAACCATCACAGTATCAATGTCAAGAGTCAGACCCTTTTCCAATAGTTTAAAAAATGTATTGGTATTTCTCTTTCCCCACTGTACAGTAACCCAAGCAAATGGCCCTAGGTCCCTTTGGGAAAGGTCTGGGGAATCTGAGTATATACTTAGTGTTGTATTTCAGTATCCTTCTTCCTGAAGACAATCACCTCTTTATTCAGTGGTGTACTAGTTATCAACTTATTACCTCCCAGCTTTAAATTTACACATTAATACGTACTCTATGAAAATGGATGGAATCCTTCCTTTTAAGCATTTGTTCTTTACAGTGAGCAAAATGCTAAGCTTTCTCAGTAGAGAGCGCTAGAGAGGCATTGCTGGAGGAAAGGGCTTCTTTCACTATTTCTGGCTGCTCAGTGTCGTCCACTGCCCCAGCCTCGCTCCATTTACCAAGGCCATCAGGTATACACCAGTGAGAGAGGCACCTGCATCACTAAGATGAATGAATCGCCCCAGCCTAGCTTGATGATCTTCCCATAGCCCTCTCCACACAGACATTGTGCCCTCAAAGCATACTGCCTGCACCAGCACCCCACCTCCTGCTGGCCTCCACCCCTCCCCCCAGAGGTTTTTCTTCTACATCCCCGGCAATGGTGTGGCTTTCCTGATACAGACGCTGTGCTCTCCAGACATGGCATCTCCACTGGCACCCTGACTCCCCCTGCAGGCCATCCTCACTCCCAAAGGGTTGTCTCCCTGCTTGCCCAGAAACTGGTCCAGCCCTGGCCTGGGAAAATCACATGTCCCTGCCAGTCAGTGTGTCACAGCTATACCTTTTCCAACAAGATCTGAACCCAGTCTTCAGGAGAGACGTCCCACTTTACAAGTTGTCTTTTCTTGGGTACCTTTCCTCAGCCTTAGGATACTAATGTCTTATACTTACTCTTTTATCATAGCTTAATTATCCTTCATATTGAACTTGCCCTCTTCAAATTATGGTGTGGTTTCTGTCTCTTAATTGGACTTAGACTGATATAGAATGGGAATGGTCCCAGAAATTTAGGATTGGGGGATTGGGTAGATCATGGGCTTGAGTGCAGTGCTGAGCATGTTGGTAATAGGAAATGGGATGCTAGTAACCCATGACATGCAATGGCATCACAATTAATCCAGCTGTGGTTGATTGTGATGAAATGCCAGATGGAGCATGTGCCTTGGAAACTTGAGTGTCTACTGTGTTTGACCACTGTGATCGTCAGATGACTATAATGACGGTGGTATGGCCTGGATCCTTTTGAGAGCACTTCAGCACATACAGAGAAAAAAATGACAAACTCAAGCTAACTCTCAGCTCCCTTACTCAGGGAAGTAGCTTTCTCCTACAACCTGTGCATGCCAACTGGTTTCGGCTTGCCTATGTTCCAGAGGGTTGTTTCCTGCTTTCCCAGCGACTGTGGACCAGCTGTGGTCTGGGAAATCAGAGAATTTTTCATCATCTAGTGGACTGCAGCTACACATTCTCCAGTGAGGTCTGAACTCCTGTACTTTTTTGTCCTTTCTTGGTTACTCTCCCTCAGCCCCAAGGTATATTTATATCTTATACTTACTCTTTTATCATTGCTTGATAATTTTTTATATTGAACTTCCCTTGTCTAAATCACAGTGTGGTTTCTATCTCCTGGTTGGACCCAGACTGAAAAAATTGGACTCCACGTTTGGTATCTGCCAGGTCAGAGACTGATCAAGGAATCATCAACTTTTATTGAGGCCACTGTTTTCAGCTCCCTGTTATCTATTCTTGCTTTGTTTTTATTAGAGGCATAAAGCAGTACCTTTTTTCGACTGCCCATCTGTTTTGCCTCCAGGGACACTGTGTTCTATTAACCATCTCTACAATTCTGTGGATCAGTATCTTAGATGCTACCTCAACTTTGCCTATTATTATGATCATTGTGAGCCTTTGATTTCTGGTGGTTAAACACTACCTGTTGGCCTCATCCCCTTTCCTAACAATGAGCTAAGTTCTCATACCTCTCTTACTGTCAGACCTGCCCTTTAGAGGAAAGCCACCACTAAACTTCTTAGTGATGCAGGTGCTTCTCTCACTGGTGTATACCTGATGGCCTTGGTAAATTGCATGATCTTTGGGACTTCCATGGAACAAAGTCTTCTGGTGGGTCCTTTAGCCTTACATTTTATGTCTACCCCAGCGTGTCCATTGCCTGAACTTTTTGTCCTCTCTGCCCACCATATATACAGAAATTCAAGCATTTCTACTTATCTTGGCATAAGTCATTACTTCCTGCAGCCACCCTTGCAGTGAGTTTGCACTGTCGCTTGAGTGTCTTAGAAGGGTGTTACAGCCAATATCTCAAGAGAGTTCCCACCCAGTCAATAAACTCTCCCTTATTCAGGTTTATGTTCCTTTGATAAAGTGTTCTAAAATCCAGTACCACAGGTAACCCCTGGCTCCACCTGGAACATGCTTATGAATTCTCACAGTGCATTTGGAGTACTAACCTTATCCTCTCTTACCAGGCTCAACATGAACTCAGCTGGCTTATGCTATTACTCTGTGGAGCAACTGGCTTGGCAGCTGGGTCCAGGTGCACTGTCAAGGAGAGATCCCTTGAGTGTCTTCCTCTATGAAGAGCATGCTGGCTCTAAGTGAGGAAGGGTAGGCCACCTCTGTAGGTTCTCAGGGTTTAGATAAGTCTGGGGAGCAAAAATCTTCAGGGGATATGCAGTTATCTCTATTCCATGGGTCAGGATCCTAGGCTTTCCCAACCACGGCATTGACATGGGCATGATGGACCTTCTTTGGTTACGTGTTCAATTGTCTTTGAAGTTAGGAACTCTCTCTAGTTCTTTTTGGTTTTAACTTTTTCTGCTTCTCACTGTAGGTGATGTAGGACTCTTTCTAAGATACCACAAAGGATATCTGGCCTTCACAATTAATTTTCCATTGTTAATTGCCCTCAGCTTTTCATTATCCCTCTGTAGGAGGGAGAACTTAGTAACAACTAGCCAATTACATTGTCTTTGTATGCATCGCCTCCCACTCCCATGCTTGAATCACTACACCAACCAAGGAATCCCCTTCACCAGAACATTCTTTCAAGTTACCACCTATGGGTTTTAGCAATTGGCCACAACCTTGGATCAGGGACAATCCATGCCCTAATCCACTGAGATGAGTTTCCTTTAGCCTGAAGACCTTCCTTTATTATTTCTTGTAGTGCTGGTCTGTTGGCAATAAATTTCATGTTCTTGTCTGAAAGAATCTATATTTCACTTTCATTGTTAAAGGATATTTTTCCTGGATATATAATTCCAGATTGACATCTCCCTCCCAAGAAACTTTCAGTATATTGTTATATGTTTTTCTGGCTAGAATTTTTTCTGACAATGTCTCATATGTGTAATATGTCTATTTTCCTCTGGTTGCATTTAGATTTTCTTTTTACACTGGTGCTCAGTAATTTGTTTATGATGTGCCTTTGTTGTGTGTGTGTGTGTGTTTGTATTCTGCTTGCTATTTGTTGAATTTCGTGGATCTGTGGGTTTATAGTTTTCATCAAATTTGGAGATTTTTCAGCCTTTATTCCTCTTCTGGGATTCAAATTACATATATATTACATGACAAATAGGCATATTTCTGAGATACTGTAGATTCGGTTCCAGACCACTGCAATAAAGTATTGCAATAAAGTGAGTCACACAAATTTTTTGGTTTCCCAGTGCATATAAAAGTTATGTTTACACTATACTGTAGCCTACTAAATGTACAATCACATTATGTCTAAAAATGCAATGCCTATATCTTAATTTAAAATACTTTATTGCTAAAAAATGTCAAAATAATTACAAAAGTAATATCAAAGATGAGTGATCACAGATTACCATGACAATTATAATAATAATGAAAAAGTTTGAAATACTGGGAGAATTGCCAAAATGTGACACAGAGACACAAAGTGAGCAAATGCTGTTGGGAAAATGGCACCAATAGGTGCAGGGTTGCCACAAACCTTCAATTTGTAAAATATGCGTATCTGCAAAACACAATAAAGCAAAGTGCAATAAAACAAGATATGCCGGTGTTATTCCACAAGCCATTGCAACTGCTCATTCTTTTTCAGTCTTTTTTCTCTGTGCTTCACTTAGCTATATTTCAGTTTACTGTGTCTTCAGATTCACTCATCTTTTCTTCTGTAGTACCTACGCTGTTAAACCCATTCAGTGAATTTTAAAAATTTGGGATATTGTATTTTTCAACTGTAGAATTTCCATTCTACTCTTTTTCAAATTTTTAATTTCCTCTGCATTGTATTTATATTTTCCTTTAAATTCTTGAACTGTTTTAAAGCTCCTGCCTACATCTGTCATTTCTGAGTTGTTTATATAAACTTATTTTTCTCCTAGTTATGGGTCTCATTTTCCTGCTTCTTCGCACGTTTCTTTGCTTCTTTGCAATTTTTCACTGGAATCTAGACATTGTGATGTTACGGTGCCTGGTATCAATTTTGATGTCTTTTTTAAAAGAGTGCTAAGTTATTTTAGCAGTACTACTAAAAAATATCATCCTATGTTTCTAAATATCTCTGATTGAAAACCACATGTATAAGAGTTATGGATTAGGAGGCAGAGGAATAGGTATATGAATGTAAAGTCTCTTTTCCCCTCAATTTCTTTGGTGAAACAGAATCCTTTACATGTAAAACAAAACAAAACAGGAACAAAATCAATGTGGTGTGGTGAAAAATGCACAGGACTAGGAATGAGAAGATCTGGGATTTTTTAAAAATTCAATTCATTTAAACTGGAAAACAAAAACAAAAGAACAGAAGAACAAAAAACAGATCACCCCAAATCTGGGATCTTGGTCTTTCTCTATTTTAAGCAAGTTCCTTAGTCTTCCTACAATAACTTCCTTCTTATAAAATGAGGTCCAAACTACAACTAAGAGTTCTAATGGCTCTAAAATTTGATGATGTTTATGCATTAAAGAATTAATTCTGCTGAGATAGCTTATTTCTGTGGCAAAGGTGGTCACAGACCAGTTTTGCAACTTGTAAATTGCAGAGGGGAGGAGTGTAGATTCTATCACCCTTCTTCCTACTTAGATACAATCAAATAATCTAGAGGTCAGATGACAAAGCCTAGGAAGAATTTCAACAGCCTCCCAGGCTTTTTCAGAGGAAGATTTTTATTGGTCTACATGAACTCACAGTCTTGCTTTCCTCCTTAGCTCTCTTTCTGTTTTGATGAATCTGTTTGCCTGGTTTAGAATACTAAGTTTCCTTTCTCATTTGTCTATACATTTTAGAAATTTGAGCATTTCAGTTAGTTACCGAATGTGAAGCATTAATCCTTCATGACAGAATGTAGTTTCTAGGGAGTCCTCCCATTACATTGCTGAAATATAAAACACTTACTGTGAATTGAACATGTTATTTGGGACTTTATATACATTCTTTATTTAGTCTGCCCAGGAACACTTCAAAGCAGAGCTAGTCTCCTCATTCTACGGATCAGGAAACTCTAGGGACAGAGAGCTGAAGTCAATTGCCCGTGGTCACACGTGCTAGTAAATAGTTCATCCTGACTCTGTACTATCATAATATTGAGTTTAATCAAATGAATCATTTAGGTAATTCAAGGAAGACATCCATTATCCTCCAAATTAAAAAAAAAAATTCAGAAACATGCCTATTAAGGGTTAAGGAACTTCCTCAAACATTAGTCCTAATATTTTCTCCTGTTTTCTGTTTCCTGCCCTATTTTAAGAGAGAGTATCTGTATCAAATCCTGAAACCTGAATAACTACTGATTATCCCAGAAAAATGACTTAGAAAGAATACTCAAGGAAAGAACACAAACTTTTATGTGTGATTACCTTGAGGCAGTGACCTTTACTTTTACTCCAACTCACAGATTAGGGAAATAGACAAAATACTTTGCCCAGATTCAACTGTAAGATAATATATTCTTTATGACTATATTACCAACTGGGTTAAAAAATGGAAAATTTGAATTTAAATAATACTGTAAAAAAAAGACTTTTTTAAAAAAAAAGATAAACAGGCTTATCATTCTTATAAAAGATTGAGTGATGAGTCCCTTTGTGTTAACCCTTTCTTTTTGTTACTGTGGGACCACCTTTAATATTGTTAAACTTTCCCAGTGAGGTCACTGGGATCCCAAGCCCCCAAGTGGCTGCCTTTCCCATGGGGTCCTGGATGAAGTTTTCTTGCTGGTGCTACAGCTACTCCAGGTCTCCCTGCTGCTCTGACACTTGCTGGGCTCATTCCAAAACTGCTGCTGCTTCCCTTCCTGGTGTCACTGGGAATGGAAAAGGGTCTTCCCCTTCCAGCATTCATAGCTCTGAATTTGGCTCACAAAGGGCTTTATAAGTTTTTCCCCATTGGCTGGAATGAAACATATTTGACAGTGATTCAATGTCTTGCTTAAAACAATTCCTCTTGTCAAACGATCATATTGAGCCCCAAGCTGTCTTAAGTCTTTCTTACCTCAAGAAGATTTTACCCCATAAAAATTAGAGATGGTCTTTATCTCCCCCCTACCTTTTTTCCTTGAGGCTTGAACATCTATAAATTATAAATATATCTCTGAAAATATCCACAGAATTTATCTGGTGCTCCATTCTAAGGCTCTCCATGCTTTTTAACCACATGGCTGACTACCAGGACTGCTATGCTATACAAGACCAGGGGCCTTCATATATGTCCACGTGGATGCAGATCCTGGAATTGTGTAGCCACGTGTGGTGGCCCTAAGATTTTATACATTTCCAAAATGTTTATGGACATATTTCTCTGTCCCCTTATTTGAAAATTACAAGACACGCCTCTCTAGTAAAATCCCTATCAAATCTTAGCATTAAACTAGGAATCAGCTAACCTATTCCACTGAAGAATTATGATCCTTTTAACAGTAAAAATAATGTAATAATAGTATATCTTCTCAGAAGTTAATTTTTTTAAAAGATGATTTTTTTAATATGGTCATTTCAGTCTGCAAAGAATTTCCACATTAATTATCTCATTGTATTCCCACATCAGCCCAGAATATAAGGTCTGCAATTCTCGCTTTCTCACACTGGGAACAGAGGCTTAAGAAGAGACAGCAACTTGCCCAAAGTCACACAGCTACTTAGTAACTGATTGTAATTCAGATTGCTCATTCTACTTGCTGTGATATTTCCATTATGCTACTTTTTTCAAAAATTAGAAATATCTTGCCTGTGCCAGAGATAATTCCAGTGATCTCATAGGTATATATAAAATCAAAGGGGGTTTAATGATATTACATAAAAACTCAAAAAGAGCAGAAAAACTATCCACAGATGTCAGAACGGTCTTCCTGGGAAATTTTATTTATTGTATATTAAATGTTTTTAATTATTTTATTTTATTTATTTTATTTTTGACTGTGTTGGGTCTTCTTTGCTGTGCATGGGCTTTTCTCTAGTTGCGGTGAGTGGGGGCTACTCTTTGTTGCGGTTTGCAGGCTTCTCATTGAGGTGGCTTCTCTTGTTGTGGAGCACGGGCTCTAGGCGCGCGGGCTTCAGTAGCTGTGGCACGGGGGCTCAGTAGCTGTGGCTTGCAGCCTCTAGAGCACAGGCTCAGTAGCTCAGTAGTTGTGGTGCACAGGCTTAGTTGCTCTGCAGCATGTGGGATCTTCCCAGCCCAGGGCTTGAACCCATGTGCCCTGCACTGGCAGGCGGATTCTTAACCACTGCACCACCAGGGAAGCCCCTGTATATTAAATGTTTTAAATTTTATTTTGTTATAGTTGATTGATTGACTCGCTCTTTAATTCAGTATACCTTTTTGGGGTGTCTGTTATCGACAAGACAATGAACTGAACACTATGAGAACTGTAAAAATGTGTATGACACAATCACTGACTTCATGAAATGTACAGTCTCCTAGTATACAAATAACTATAATAGCAGACAAAATGTTACAGATGCTACCAGAGCTGTGAGTACAGTGTTACAAGACATTAGCAGAGGAGTCTGTTGCAACTGCCTGCTGGTCTCTGCCACCACAGGCACTTTGTGTACACCCCAGTCGTGGCTGCTGTACTCCTCCCCGGCCTGAGTGAAGTGATGAACAGCTGCCTCCCCCACTCCCAGGAGACCTTCTAAGACCAGCAGGTATCAGGGAGACTAGGAAACATCACTCAAGCATTTTACATTCTCTTCTGGGAAAGAGAAGCAGTACAACAAACAACTATTCAAGAACAAGATATCACTGGGAGAATTTAATATAGTGCCATGTGGCTGACAGGGTCTTGGTGCTCTGACCAGGTGTCAGGCCTGAGCCTCTGATGTGGGAGAGCCGAGTTCAGGACATTGGTCCACCAGAGACCTCCCAGCCCCATGTAATATCAATTGACAAGAGCTCTCCCAGAGATCTCCATCTCAACACTAAGACCCCGCTCCACTCAACAACCAGCAAGCTCCAGTGCTGGATACCCCATGCCAAACAACTAGCAAGACAGGAACATAACCCCACCCATTAGCAGAGAGGCTGCCTAAAATCATACTAAATTCACAGACGCCCCAAAACACACCACCGGACACAGTCCACCCCACCGGAAAAACAAGATCCAGCCTCATCCACCAGAACACAGGCACCAGTCCCCTCCACCAGGAAGCCTACACAAGCCACAGAACCAACCTCAACCACTGGGGGCAGACACCAAAAACAATGGGAACTACGAACCTGCAGCCTGGGAAAAGGAGACCCCAAACACAGTAAATTAAGCAAAATGAGAAGACAGAGAAATACGCAGCAGATGAAGGAGCAAGGTAAAAACCCACCAGACCAAACAAATGAAGAGGAAATAGGCAGCCTACCTGAAAAAGAATTCAGAGTAATGATAGTAAAGATGATCCAGAATCTTGGAAGTAGAATGGAGAAAATAAAAGAAACATTTAACAAGGACCTAAAAGAACTAAAGAGCAAACAAAAAATGATGAACAATACAATAAATGAAATTAAAAATTCTCTAGAAGAAATCAATAGCAGAATAACGGAGGCAGAAGAACGGATAAGTGACCTGGAAGATAAAATAGTGGGAATAACTACCACAGAGCAAATAAAGAAAAAAGAATAGAAAGAATTGAGGACAGTCTCAGACACCTCTGAGACAACGTTAAATGCACCAACATTCGAATTATAGGGGTCCTAGAAGAAGAAGAGAAAAAGAAAGGGACTGAGAAAATATTTGAAGAGATTATATATGAAAACTTCCCTAATATGGGAAAGGAAATAGTCAATCAAGTCCAGGAGATGCAGAGAGTCCCATACGGGATAAATCCAAGGAGAAACACACCAAGACACAAATTAATCAAACTATCAAAAATCAAATACAAAGAAAAAAATTTTTAAAGCAGCAAGGGAAAAGCAACAAATAACATATAAGGGAATCCCCATAAGGTTAACAGCTGATCTTTCAGCAGAAACTCTGTAAGCCAGAAGGGAGTGGCAGGACATATTTAAAGAAAGCTGGAGTAGCAATTCTCATATCAGACAAAGTCAACTTTAAAATAAAGACTATTATAAGAGACAGAGAAGGACACCACATAATTATCAAGGGATAAATCCAAGAAGAAGATATAACAATTGTAAATATTTATGCATCCAACATAGGAGCACTCAATACATAAGGCAAATACTAACAGCTGTAAAAGGGGAAATTGACAGTAACACAATCATAGTAGGGGACTTTAACACACCACTTTCACCAATGGACAATCAATCAAAATGAAAATAAATAAGGAAACACAAGCTTTAAATGATACATTAAACAAGATGGACCTAATTGATATTTATAGGACATTCCATCCAAAAACAACAGAATATGCTTTCTCCTCAAGGGCTCATAGAACATTCTCCAGGATAGATCATATCTTGGGTCACAAATCAAGCCTTGGTAAATTGAAGAAAATTGAAATCATATCAAGTATATTTTCTGACCACAACACTATAAGACTAATTACAGGGAAAAAACCATAAAAAATACAAACATATAGAGGCTAAACAATATGCTACTGAATAACCAAGAGATCACTGAAGAAATGAAAGAGGAAATTAAAAGATACCTAGAAACAAATGACAATGAAAACACGACTACCCAAAACCTATGGGATGCAGCGAAAGTAGTTCTAAGAGGGAAGTTTATAGCAATACAATCATACCTCAAGAAACAAGAAAAATCTCAAATAAACAACCTAACCTTACACCTAAAGCAATTAGAGAAAGAAGAACAAAAAATCCCCAAAGTTCGCGGAAGGAAAGAAATCATAAAGATCAGATCAGAAATAAATGAAGGAAACAATAGCAAAGATCAATAAAACTAAAAGCTGGTTCTTTGAGAAGATAAACAAAATTGATAAACAGTTAGACAGACTCATCAAGGAAGAAAGGGAGAAGACTCAAATCAACAGAATTAGAAATGAAAAAGGAAAAGTATTAACTGACATTACAGAAATACAAAGGATCATGAGAGATTACTACAAGCAACTACATGCCAGTAAAATAGACAACCTAGAAGAAATGGACAAATTCTTAGAAAAGCACAACATTCCGATACTGAACCAGGAAGAAATAGAAAATATAAACAGACCAATCACAAGCACTGAAATTAAAACTGTGATTAAAAATCTTCCAACAAATAAAAGCCCAGGATCAGATGGCTTCACAGGCGATTCTATCAAACTTTTAGAAAAGAGCTAACACCTATCCTTCTCAAACTCTTCCAAAATATAGCAGAGGGAGGAACACTCCCAAACTCGTTCTACGAGGCCACCATCACCCTGATACGAAAATCAGACAAAGATGTTACAAAAAAAAGAAAACTACAGGCCAATATCACTGATGAACATAGATGCAAAAATCCTCAACAAAATACAGTAAACAGAATCCAGCAGCACATTAAAAGGATCATACATCATGATCCAGTGGGGTTTATCCCAGGAATGCAAAATTCTTCAATATACTCAATCAATGTGATACACCATATTAACAAATTGAAGAGTAAAAACCATATGATAATCTCCATAGAGTCAGAGAAAGCTTTCAACAAAATTCAACACCTATTTATGATAAAAACTCTCCAGAAACTAGGCATAGAGGGATCTTACCTCAACATAATAAAGGCCATATATGACAAACCCACAGCTAACATCGTTCTCAATGGTGAAAAATTGAAACCATTTCCACTAAGATCAGGAACAAGACAAGGTTGCTCACTCTCACCACTGTTATTCAACATAGTTTTGGAAGTTTTAGCCACAGCAATCAGAGACAAAAAGGAAGTAAAAGGAATCCAAATTGGAAAGAATAAGTAAAACTGTCACTGTTTGCAGATGACATTATACTATACATAGAGAATCCTAAAGATGCTACCAGATAACTACTAGAGCTAATCAATGAATTTGGTAAAGTAGCAGGATACAAAATTAATGCATGGAATTCTCTTGCATTCCTATATGCTAATAATGAAAAATCTGAAAGAGAAATCAAGGAAACACTCCCATTTACCACTGCAACAAAAAGAATAAAATACCTAGGAATAAACCTACCTAAGGAGACAAAAGACCTGTATGCAGAAAACTATAAGACACTGATGAAAGAAATGAAAGATGATACAAACAGATGGAGGGATATACCATGTTCTTGGATTGGAAGAATCAACTTTGTGAACATGACTATACTACCCAAAGCAATGTACAGATTCAATGCAATCCCTATGAAACTACCAATGGCATTTTTCACAGAACCAGAACAAAAAATTTCACAATTTGTATGGAAACACAAAAGACCCCAAATAGCCAAAGCAATCCTGAGAAAGAAAAACGGAGCTGGAGGAATCAGGCTCCCGGACTTCAGACTATACTGCAAAGTTACAGTAATCCAGATAGTATGGTACTGGCACAAAAACAGAAATATAGACCAATGGACCAGGATAGAAAGCCCAGAGATAAACCCACCCATATATGGTCACCTCATCTCTGATAAAGGAGGCAAGAATATACAGTGGAGAAAAGACAGCCTCTTCAATAAGTGGTGCTTGGAAAACTGGACAGCTACATGTAAAAGAATGAAATTAGAACACTCCCTAACACCATACACAAAAATAAACTCAAAATGGATTTGAGACCTAAATGTAAGACCATACACTATAAAACTCTTAGACGAAAACATAGGCAGAGCACTCTATGACATAAGTCACAGCAAGATCCTTTTTGACCCACCTCCTAGAGAAATGGAAATGAAAACAAAAATAAACAAATGGGACCTAATGAAACTTAAAAGCTTTTGCACAGTAAAGGATACCATAAACAAGACCAAAAGACAACCCTCAGAATGGGAGAAAATAGTTGCAAATGAAGCAACTGACAAAGGATTAATCTCCAAAATTTATAAGCAACTCATGCAGCTCAATAACAAAAAAACAAACAACCCAATCCAAAAATGGGCAGAAGACCTAAATAAACATTTCTCCAAAGAAGATATACAGATTGCCAACAAACACATGAAAGGATGCTCAACACCACTAATCATTAGAGAAATGCAAATCAAAACTACAATGAGGTATCACCTCACACCAGTCAGAATGGCCATCATCAAAAAATCTACAAACAATAAATGCTGGAGAGGGTGTGGAGAAAAGGGAACCTTCTTGCACTCTTGGTGGGAATATAAATTGATACAACCACTATGGAGAACAGTATGGAAGTTCATTGAAAAACTAAAAATAGAACTACCATATGACCCAGCATTCCCACTACTGGGCATATACCCTGAGAAAGCCATAATTCAAAAAGCGTCATGTACCACAATATTCATTGCAGTCCTATGTACAATAGCCAGGACATGGAAGCAACCGAGTGTCCATCGATAGATGAATGGATAAAGAAGATGTGGCACATATATACAGTGGAATATTACTCCATAAAAAGAAATGAAATTGAGTTATTTGTAGTGAGGTGGATGGACGTAGAGTGAAGTAAGTCAGAAAGAGAAAAACAAATACCGTATGGTAACACATGTATATGGAATCTAAAAAAAAAAAAGGTTCTGAAGAACGTAGGGGCAGGACAGGAATAAAGACGCAGATGTGGAGAATGGACTTGAGGACATGGGGAAGGGGAAGGGTAAGTAGGGATGAAGTGAGAGAGAGAGTGGCATTGACATATGTACACTACCAAATGTAAAATAGATAGCTAGTGGGAAGCAGCC
>NC_041217.1:137003315-137006014 GCF_002837175.3 Physeter macrocephalus
TATATGGAATCTAAAAAAAAAAAAGGTTCTGAAGAACGTAGGGGCAGGACAGGAATAAAGACGCAGATGTGGAGAATGGACTTGAGGACATGGGGAAGGGTAAGGGTAAGTAGGGATGAAGTGAGAGAGAGAGTGGCATTGACATATATACACTACCAAATGTAAAATAGATAGCTAGTGGGAAGCAGCCACATAGCACAGGGAAATCATCTCGGTGCTTTGTGACCACCTAGAGGGTTGGGATAGGGAGGGTGGGAGGGAGACACAAGAGGGAGGGGATATGGGGATATATGTATACATATAGCTGATTCACTTTGTTATACAGCAGCAACTAACCCAGCAGCGTAAAGCAATTATACTCCAATAAAGATGTAAAAAAAAAAAAAAAATTTAAATAATTTAAATAATTTAATAAAAGAAATTAGCAAAGGAAAAGAAGATGCAACATAATTTTAATTTTTGTCTACATTGAATATGTATTACTTTTGTAATAATAATTAACAGATTCATTTGTTTGTTTTTTAAAGAAGAGATTGTTAAATTTATGAAAGAGAAACAAAGGTATGGAATGGAAGTGGCCATGGAGAGTCAGGAATATATAGACCAACTTCTTTTTCTTTGTCCAGTGAATTAACAGAAGGTAAAGTAGCTGCCTTCCTCAGCAAAGTTTAAGGAAATACTGTAAACTGGGGAAAACTAGGTTTCAATTAAGGTAAGCAAATTGAAGGATTTTTAGGGCTGGGTCGGGGAGGGATCTTGGCTATCATCTTGCACACCCCTCCCATTTTAAAAAAATTTATTTTTGGCTGCGCTGGGTCTTCATTGCTGCACGCGGGCTTTCTCTAGTTGCGGCGAGCAGGGGCTACTCTTCGTTGCGGAGCACGGGGTCTAGGTGCGCGGGCTTCAGTAGTTGTGGCACATGGGCTTAGTTGTTCCGTGGCAATGTGGGATCTTCCCTAACCAGGGATGGATCCCGTGTCCCCTGCGTTGGCAGGCGGATTCTTAACCACTGGACCACCAGGGAAGTCCAACCCCCCATTTTAAAGTTGAAGAAATTGAAGCACAAACAAATGAAGATACTTGCCCAAAGTCACATAATCAATTGCAACAGAGACAGAACTAACATTCTTGTCTCCACACCCCATGCTGCTTTCACTGATTCACTGGCAGTATGTAGAATAGTGTCAGAGGCATAAACAGAATTAGATTATCTTTATTGGATATCTACAGGTGTGCCTTAAACATCTAGGCATTCACTAATTGTTCACTGAATGAGTAAAAAAATTAAATTAGTAGTATGTTATTTGATGTTACAAGGACAAATAAAATGATATCTATAATATACATCTGTCTACTTGACATCCGGAACAACTAATAGATATTTCAAATTTTCCATGTCCAATACTGAACTCCTGATCTTCGCTCCCCATACCTGCTTCCCTCTCAGTTCTTCTTACCTCTAGGGATGGCAACTCCATCCTTCTATTTACCCAGGCTAAAAGCCTCCAAGTCATCTTTTTTTTTTTTGGCTGTTCGCGGGCCTCTCACTGTTGTGGCCTCTCCAGTTGTGGAGCACAGGCTCCGGACACGCAGGCTCAGCGACCATGGCTCACGGGCCCAGCCGCTCCGCGGCATGTGGGATCTTCCCGGACCGGGGCACGAACCCGCGTTCCCTGCATCGGCAGGCGGACTCTCAACCACTGCGCCACCAGGGAAGGAAGCCCCCTCCAAGTCATCTTTGACGTCTCTCTTTTTTTCCTACCACACATCCATTTTATCAGCAAATCCTCTTGGTTCTACCTTCAAAATATCTCCAGAATCTGACCTCTGTCATCACCTTCTTTACCACCACTGCCTTAAATTGACCCACAACTGTCTTCCTCGGATTACTGCAATACTCTCTAAGCTAGACGCCCTGCTTCTACCTTTGCCCACGTCCAGTCTACTCTCAAAACATCCAGAACTATTCTTTTAAAAGTCAAGTCAGATCATCACTCCTCTGACCCCAGCTCTGAAATAGACTTTCATTTCATTCTGAGTAAAGGCTAAAGTCCCTCAGTGGAACAAATGTTTAGAGCAGCTTTAGTCATAATAACCAAGAAGTGGAAGCAACCCAAATGTCACCCAATGGGTGTATAAACAAAAATGTGGTGTACCCATACAGTGGAATAATACTTGGTAAGAAAAAAAAAAGTGAAGTACTAATACATGCTACAACTTAGACGAACCTTGAAAACATTACCCAAGTGAAAGAAGCCAGTCAAAAAAGACCATATATTATACGACTCCATTTATATGAAATATCCAGAATAAGCAAATCCATAGAGACAGAAAATAGTTTAGTGACTATTTGGCGCTGGAGGGATTGGAGGAAATAGGGAGGTGACTGCGAATGGGTACAGGTTTCTTTTTTAAAATTTTATCTTATTGAACTACAGTTGATTTACAATGTTGTGTTAATTTATGCTGTACAGCAAAGTGATTCAGTTATATATATATTTTTTTTCAGGTTGCTTTTGAGGATGATAAAAATGTTCTAAAATTGATTTTATATATATATATAAATTTTTTTTTTTTTTTTCGGTACGCGGGCCTCTCACTGTTGTGGCCTCTCCCGCTACGGAGCACAGGCTCCGGACGCGCAGGCTCAGCGGCCATGGCTCACGGGCCCAGCCGCTCCGCGGCATGTGGGATCTTCC
>NC_041217.1:137006037-137032202 GCF_002837175.3 Physeter macrocephalus
GCACGAACCCGTGTCCCCTGCATCGGCAGGCGGACTCTCAACCACTGCGCCACCAGGGAAGCTCTCAGCTTTCTTTTGAAGATGATAAAATGTTCTAAAATTGACTGTGGTCATGGTTGCTCGTCTCTGTGAATATACTAAAACCATTGAACTGTACACTTTAAATGGGCATATTTTTTTGGTGTGTGAATTACATCTTTATAAAGCTGTTAAAAAATGGAAGGTAATAGAAGGGAGGAAAGAACATAATAAGAGGAGCAGTATATGTAAAGACTCCAAATTGGGAAGGAACTTAGTATCTGTGAGGAATACAGGGAAAGCCAGTGTCCCCAGAGTGTGTGAACAAGGTGGGAAATAAGCTGGAGAGTTAGTTAAGGACCACATTATGAAGGATTTTAAATTTTATCATAAGCCTCAAAGTTTAAAAAGGATTTAAGCAGGTAAGTGACATAATCAAATTCCCATTTCAAAAATGATTCTGGCTGTTGTGTGGAGAGTTAGAAGTGGGCGAATGTAGAACCAGAGCAATTAAAGGGTTATTGCAGTACATAAGGAAGAAAAGATGGTTGATATTGAGGCAGAGGTAAGAGATAGAGTTTGTGATCTACTTTGGAGGGAGAAGCAATGAAAGTTGGTGACTGGTTGGATGTAGGGCATGAAGGATATTGGTAGATGGAGATTCTATTTACTTAGGTGGAGACCCCTAGAGGAAGAGTGGTTTGGGATAGTATATTTCCGGACATGTTAAATTTGAGATGCATCTGAAAACAACAAAGCGTCTATGTACATAGGTAGTTTGATATAGAGTCTAAATTGGGTTCAAATATTGGCTCTGCCATTTACTAGCACTGTGACATTGAGTAAAATTATTTTTTTCCTGATTCCTTCATCAGGAGATAGCAATACCCTCTAATAGTCAAATAATAGCCTATTGGGTTATTACAGCTTGTTGGTTAAGAGCACAGACTTTGGATCCCAACTGTCTGTGTTGGATCCTGGCTCCACCATGACTATTGTTGTGTGACCTTGGGCAAGTTACTTAACCTCTTTGAATCTCATTAATAAAAACACCTATCTCCTAGAGGCATTAAATAGTACATGCATTAGATCAGGGATCCCCAACCCCTGGGCCGCGGACTGGTATCGGTCCATGGCCTCTTAGGAACCGGGCTGCACAGCAGGAGGGGAGCGGCGAAGCTTCATCTGCAGCTCCCCATCGTTTGCATTACCGCCTGAATCATCCCCCCAACCCTGTCCGTGGAAAAATTGTCTTCCACGAAACCAGTCCCTGGTGCCAAAAAGTTGGGGACTGCTGCATTAGATAATACAAGCAAAGTGCTTTGGGCTTGGCATATAAGTCCGATATAAGTGGTAACTATTGCTATTATCTTACAGTGTTAACACGAAGAGATGAGATAATATACATGAAAGACACCAGTGTGTAATAGATGTTCAAAGAATGGGACTAAAATTTCTTTCCTTATTTTTCCACCTGAATTTTGTCTTAATCAAACTTTTAGCTTTTATCCAGATTAGATTAACCCGAGACACCCTCTCCTACTGGAAAGCCCACTGTATCGCCCAACAGTGTAAGATGGGAGATAAAGCCCAGTTAACATTGCCGAAGAGGGGACAATGGAAAAAGGAATGTCTAAGAGAGGAGGCACAGTCCAGGATGGAAAGATAGAACGCAATTAGCAAATTTGGAATTCAGCTTAAACAGTGAGGCAGACACTACAGTTCCTGAGAAAAGGAGAGTTGGGTTGGTCTGGGACACTGGCTGCTAAGAGATGAAACTCCACAGCTGTGTCTTTTATCTGATGAATATCAATAAAGCAGGCCTCCTCCCGTGAGGACTCTGACTTGACAATATCTAAACTTATCATTAACGCTTCCTGAAGCGTTCGTGTGTGCCATCCCAGCTGGTCATTCATTCATTCACTCACTTGTTTGATTATTTAGTAATTCAATTAGTTACTAAGTTGACTATTTACTAATTCAACAAATATTTGCTAAGTGCCAGGCGCTAAGGATACACAAGGTGAAAAAAGACAAAATTTCTTATTCTAATAGAGTTTGAAGTCTGGTGGAGGAAGACAGGAAAGAAACAAACAAGTAAGATGCATAAATTCTATGGAGAAAAATAAATTAATGGCGTCAGGAGAGATGTGGACATGGTGAATAAAGGGCTGAAGGAGGGGAACATTACAACAGAGGGAACATTCAGTGCAAAGGTCCTGCATCTTCCTGTCTCTACCCTCTGTATCCCATTTCCCCATCCTCTAACATTTAAAGAAAGAAAGAAAAGTTTTGTTGGACTGAAGAAAATAATGTACTCAGTAACTCAAGGTATTAGTTTCTTAGGGCTTCTGTGTGTCAATTTCTTTTTTTCGACATTATGCCTGAGAGGTTCCTCTGTGTAGATGCAGGTCATTCTTTTTCACTGCTGCATAGTATTCCACTGTATGATATATCCTAATTTATTTAGTCATTCTATTTTTGATGGGCATTTGTGTTGCTTCCATTTGTGAGCTATCATGAATAAAGTTGCTTTGAACCTTCTTGTACAAGTCTTTTGATAGACATATGCCTTTACCTTTGTTGGGCATATCCATAGGAGTGGACTGCTGGGTCATAGGATATGCATATGTTTAATTTTAGTAGATATTGCCAAAGAATTTTTCAAAGCAACTATACCAGTTTTCACTCCTGTTGGTGCACATCCTCATCAACACTTGATATTGTCAGGATTTTTAATTGTAGCCATTTTAATAGATATACAGTGGTTTTAATTTGCATTTCCCTAATGTCTAATTATGTTGAGCACCTTGTCCTATGCTTATTGGTCATTCATATACCCCCTTTCGTGAAGTGCCTATTCAAGATTCGCTCCTCTCCCCTGAACCTTTAAAAATTTGGGGGGTTGTCTGTATTTTTGAGTGATTTGTAGTTCCTTATACATTCTGGATATAAATCCTGTTTGCAGATATACATCTTTTCCTAATCTGTCCTAATTGCCTTTTCACTTTCTTACTTGTGTATTTTGGCTGTCATCAAACTTTTTCCATAAAGGGCCAGATAGAAAATATTTTAGGCTTTGTAGGCCATGTGATCTCTGTTGCAACTACTCAACTTTGCCTTTGTAGCACAAAAGCAGCTGTAGATAGCCATACAATTAAATGAATAAGCATGGCTGCATTCCAATAAAACTTTATTTATGGGCACCAAAATTTTGCATTTCATATACATTTCACATATCATGAAATATTCTTCTTTAGAGTTTTTTCAACCATGTGAAAACATAAAAACCATTTTGAGTTCACAGGCTGTACAAAGACGTGTAGTGGGCTGAATTTAACCTACAGGCCGTAGTTTGGTGACCTCGGATGTACTTCATAAATATAAGTTCTTAATTTTAAAATATTCCAATTTGTATCTCTTCTTTTGTCATTATTGTTTTTTATTCCTGTATAGGAAATCTTTGCCTACCCCACAGTCATGAATAGGTTCTCTTTTGTTCGATTCTAAAAGCTGTACTTTATCATTCATGTTTATATCAATGATCCTTCTGGGATTAAGTTTTATGAATGGTTTAACTCTTTTGTTTCTATGTACTCAAGTTATTACATGTCTTTTCCAGGCTTATTATGCAGCCCTGCCTTATCTGCTTTCTGAAACTTTCCCTGATGGCCCTATGTGGAACTTATAACTCTCTGCTAGCCTTTTATTCAACAACTACTTTTTGACGACTAATTATGTACCATGCTAGGCACAAAGGTTTGGCTTTTGTCTGAAGAGTACAGGCTTTTGAAGAAACCAATTAAGTCTTTATAATAAAATGTGATGAGAGTCAGGATAATATTGCAAGTATTTGATTATGTTTTTCTCCTACTAAAAATGAGTCATTTGAGGAAAGGGACCATAAGCTTTTCATTTGATTATCTCTAGTATCTAGCATGAATTCTAGTGTAGAACAGGTGCTCATGAAAATGTGTGAGTGATTAAAGAATGAATAAACACCCATATATATACAATGAATAAATACACACATAATGTATGTGAATAGGTATACAGAATATGTATACATATGAATTCAGTAAATGCACATAAATGTATATGTATGTGTATACCCACACACAAACACAAAACTGTTCACATCTTCTACCCTTCTTCCCAGATACACACAGCTAAAGTGCCACTTGGGGAAACCACTGATCTTTCCCTTGTGTACCTTAGACAGAGGACAAATTTATTCAGTGTGGATTAATGACTAAAGTCTCAATGGCTCTTGTATCAGACGGCCCAGGTTCAAATCCAGGCTTTACCACTTAGTAACCTCATAATCTTAGACTAGTTTCTTAACTTCCCTGTGCCCCAGTAACCTTATCTGTAAAATGGGAAAACCTTCCTCATAGAGTTGTTTAATGAGTCCATACATATGAAATAATTAGAGACTTAACTATTGGTCCTCAATGAGGACAGTAATTCTTGTCTGCTTTGTTCATTGCCATATCCCCAGCTCCTAAAATTGTTTGGTACATATCAGATACTCAGTATATACCTGTCACATGAATGATAAATACTAGATCAGGAAAATATCAAAAGTTCTGGGCTATTATTATTTCACATATGATATAAAAATTCTGAATTCCCATTACAACCATTCCCCATCCCCCAACTATGACAATTTTCACTTTGGGAGTCCTAGCATTTTTCTACAATGACACAAGGTGGCAGCATCAGTCTCCTTTTGAGTTATCAGCCGTAGCTCCAGTTTTACCCATTCTGGAGACGAACTGCCACATCTTTATTTGCAAGTTCCTCTGTCCATTCTAGATTGCTTTTTTTTTTAAAAATTTAATGAACAGGATTCACTCTTTGAATTATCATAAAGTTAGCTCTTAACTGCTATAATTTCTAGCTAAAGAAAAGATGATTGCTTATAGAAAGGTAAACATATTGACTCGAATTGAGGCTGCTGTACAGTAATACTACTGTTTTGTGTTCTCAAGCTCCCTTTTTGTAACAAATAACTGCTTGACAAACAATGAACCCAATTCTTGCTTTTCAGTGACACAAGGTGCAACAATGTTGTTCCTTTCCAAATCTATAATACAAAACAACATAAAACTTCTCCTCTTTTTAGTACAGACACTAGGCTAATTCTGCAGTCCCTCTAAATTACTCTCTGAAACCATGGTTGAGCAGCAGAAATTTCTGAGCACCTTTGAGGATGTAAAGAAAAGAATTTTAGTTTAGAAATTAAGAGATCTGGAATTCTAGTCCTTCAGGAATCTCCTTACCTCCAATTTTAAGTAAATCTCTTATCTTTCAAAAATTCAGTACCTTCATTTCTAAAACGAAGATAATAATCTCTGCCTTATCTACCTGAAATGAGATCAGTGAATGTAAATGCCTTTATAAACTGTGAAGTGTTCTATTTTACTCCGCATGAGCTAATGTTAGAATCATTTCCATTTTACCTTCGAGGAAAACCATTTCTATCCAGTTAAAGGGGCTTGCCTCAGTTTTGTCATCTATAAAATGGGCCAATGATAGCAACCCGCCCCCCACCTACTTCGGTGAACTGTAAGAATAAAATAATAGGTGTGAAAGTGCCTTTAAAATGAAAGTACTCCCACTTGTACAAGATTATTAGTTTAAGCAAATAGCTTTTCTTGAGTTTCACAAACAATCCTGAAGAAAATAATGTGTAACTAAATTGTCTAAAAGAAATAAGCTTGTTTGATTCAATACCTTCAGAATTCTCAAGAAATTGCACATTTCAAAAAATGATAGATATAGAGATGCTGAAGGTGTTTTTGCTTCTAGGGAAAAATGAATAAAATTAAATGGTACATTCAGAGTTAGTACTGGATAAACACCTTTTAAGATCTCTGCCACATCTTTATTTGCAACCTAGGCAGTCTGATACAAGAACCACCAAGACTTTAATCCTTAATCTATACTGAATAACTTTTAATATCTGTGTTTAAAACAGGTATATTGTAGAAATAAAGTGTTCATTTAAAATATTAACATTCAATTAACATTTGTCAACTACCTATGGTGTACTAGGTATTTTCAAATGTATTATTTCATTATTAATGTTTTAGTCCCCAGAACCAGAGAAAAATGTCAGTCCCATTTGAAAGTTGAGGAAATTCAGGTTCAGAGAGGTTGTTGAGCATATCTCAGATCAAACAGCACATCAAGATGTTCAGACCTCAAAGCTTCTGCTCCTTCCTGCCTTTTCTCCAGAGTGTTACTCTGGAGGCCTCTATTCAGTCCAGTGGGAGCACTCTTGATATTGAATCCAACACTTAGAGCAACAAGCCAACAAGTTTTATTTAGTAAAAACCAGAGATGGGCTTCCCTGGTGGCGCAGTGGTTGAGAGTCCGCCTGCCGATGCCGGGGACACGGGTTCGTGCCCCGGTCCGGGAAGATCCCACATGCCGCGGAGCGGCTGGGCCCGTGAGCCATGGCCGCTGAGCCTGCGCGTCCGGAGCCTGTGCTCTGCAACGGGAGAGGGCACGGTAGTGAGAGGCCCGCGTACCGGAAAAACAAAAACAAAAAAAACCCAGAGATGGAATGTAACACTTTTAAAGAACTTGGAAAAATGGGTACTTGTTAGCCAAAACTTAGGTTTCTTTAAGTGAATTTCAATGGCTTGGGAAATTTGGGCTCTGACCTTTTGACTACACAATTTTATGTAAAGGAACTCAGTCACCTTTCCCTTAAGTATTTCCAGAGCCAATTCATGCCTTTTCAAAAAATAAAAAATGATTAATTATTAAATGTTAGGGGTTAAAAAGAGAGAGAAATAAAATTATGAGGTAACGAGAGATCTTAGAAATGAAGGCCATTTAAATCTCTTGGGAGGTATCAGTTATTTAAAGAATGATGTGCTGTTGTTGCCACACCTAATAAGTTAATCTTAAAAAGGCATTTATCCCCGCTGATGTTATAGTTTTTATACAGACTAGTTTAGTGAACTGGATGTCATTTTCAGGTGTGCATTCTGGTGGGCTATGTTTACCAGGAATTTAAATTATGTAATTACTTTGAAATGACACCATTCTAAACTATCCAGTCTGTTCTGTTGCATTTTGCTTGCTAATTGGACTCTTCAATTTTAGGATTTAAAGCAAAGAGGCCTTCAGATGTATCTGGGGAGGCTGTTTTATTTCCTATTACATAAAGAATCATATTGACACTATATTTATGACGAGTTCAAGTCCATTTTTATGAGTATCTGTAGTGTTCTGTTCCCTTGAAGAGTTATCCAAATGTAATAATTGTTTGCACCCAACTACATGCATCAATTAATACTATGATCTTTTTGTTATGAAAAAAATAGTCCACAGAGCCTTGTAAATGGAAATCTAAAGCTCTTATTTAAACATCCATTTATTTTCCCTTTTATTCGCTCCTGGAATAACAGATCTTTATCTTTCTTAATAAGTAGCTGAATTTAATCCAGGGAACCTTGAAGCCAAAAAGGTTCCTAGTATTCAATCTAGTGCCAGCTGAAGTTTACCATCAATCTTACCCAGTAACTTTAAAGAGCCCAACAGTGACTGCTGAGTTATAATACCATTTAACTACAGTAAAAGTCTGCCTTTTAAAAAATGTCTGTTCTTAAATTAATAAAAGTCATTTCACAGAGAAGGAAAAACAGACAGGAAATGTAAAGGGAGGTGACTATAAAATTCAAATAATAGAACAGAGGATTCTACAGTGGAATATTAGTGGCTGTCAGTGGCACAGATTCCCTAGGACTTTTGAAACTCAAAGGAGGGAAAGATCAGAGTGGGCTGCTGAAGTTTCAGGGGTTTGCTCTTACTTTTCGTTTGGGATTCCAAAGATGTGGCTTGGTGACTTAGAACTTCAAGGATGATTATCATAACAAGGAGCGTTGAGTGGGCAAGGGAAGACACCAGGATCCCAGAATTCCTTTCAGAATGTCAGTAATGGTGAAATCGGTTTTGTATCGTTTCTGCTATTTTAACATGTCAAGAGAAGGTATTTCTCATGGTAAAGCCGTCTAAGGAATTTGTTCTTCTAGTTTCCCTGGCTTTTAGTTGCTGCTATTTGATTGAGAATGCTGTGTCTGATCTGCAGCTAGATACCCAGCTCCAAAACTGTCTCAGAGATTCAATTACTCTTGCTTCCAGAAGACAGTGATTTTGCCTTTCTTTTCCAGCCAAATTGTTGCTGTGCAGTCTGGACTTAAGCTTAATTCTGCAGGCGTCAGACTCTGTGCGAGGTACCTGGGAGATGCTTTGGAGCTGATAATCTGTAGAGCGGACTAGTCTTTACTAAGTATAACGCCAAATCAGACTGTGATGAGTGCCACAAGAGTGTTATAAATAAAGTGTTGAAAGTGAAGTTAATTCTGTCTAGAGATCAAGAAAGGGCTCAGAGAGAAGGTGACATTTCAGAGTACCCTAAAGCAAGAGAAGCATTTTGGTAGTTAGAGAAGGGATGGATGAGCATTACAGGCAGAGGGAAAAGGAGGACGGGGTGTGGAGTGGGAAAGGACTATTGGAGAAAGGTCAAGAGGCTGGTGGTGGCTGGATATAGGGTTACTGAACCCCATAACAAGTCAGGATAATAAAAGGACATGAAAAATATAACATATAAAAAAGCTACAACTATTTCTATTTCTGGATGTACAAAAAGAGACATCTGGAAGTAATGCCTATTTATTGTACTGTGTGCCCAGTTTTCTGCTAGGCACTACAGAAAAGAGAAGGAAAGGTCCTTGCCTTGGAAATGATTGTAGTCTACCTGGAAGAAAAATTAATTCACATAAAATAATTAATTTAAAAGCATAGGACAGCCTCTAAGGCAAAGCATTAGATTGCCCCCAAAACTACCCCCCGTAGTTGTAGAAGCAGGCTGGGGGCCAGCTGAACTAGCAGAGGGTTGTAGGGCTTGGGACTTGTTCACCCTGGAAACAGGAGTAAAAGTCATAGTTTACACCTATGTACCTGGCACTGTTCTAGGCGTTATATGGGTTATAGCTATTTAAGTCTTCACAATTACTCTATTTAGGAGAAACAGTTATTATCTCCAGTTTACATATGGGGAAACCAAGGCACAGAGCCACGGCCAAGATTCCAGTCCACAGGAATCTAGCTCCAGAGTCGTGCAGTCCTTTTCCTGTTCGTAGCCTCAGAATCTACCCCAGTACCCGGTGCTGGGTGTTAAGATCTTCAAAAACAATTTTTTTTTTCCTTTGAGTATTTTCGGGATAATGTGATTCAAGTCAAAATAAAGACTTGAGAGCCCCAAATGTGTCAGGGAGGAGAAATGCTTTTGAGCTGCACAGCCTCAACTTTTGCCTGACCCAAGGCCGGCAAGAAAATGTTTCTTTTTATTCTTTTATTTATTATTTATTTATTTTTCCTTTTGTGACAATTCAGTGTTTCTGAACGCTAGGGGCTCCCGGATTCTCCGGTTTGAGAGTAACTTTTCCTTTTAGGATTTTTTTTTTTTTTTTTTTTTTTTGGAAAGGGGTGGGGGAAAATGTGGCCTTAATTATCCTACGTCTTCGGCTGCTTAAGGAAGGGGCTGTGCTTTCGGAATCTCTTCTGAGCCAAGTAAGGAGGTCCCTCTCTCTTTTTAAAGGACCTCTTGAAATAAAACTGCCGAAAACAAATCCAGGCGATCACAGCGGCAGCTGCGGCGGCGGCGGCGGCAGCAACAGGAGGAGGAGGAGGAGGAGGAGGAGGAGGAGGAAAGCTGGAGCTGCGGCAGCGCTTCGGCGTGGCTGGGCTCCGCGCAGCTGGACTCCGCGCAGCTCCCATTCATTAAGCAACCAGCCGCGGAGGAAGGTGGTCGAGCGCCCGCGCTGCCCGCTCGCTGCTTTGCACACGGACACGGGAGCCCCGCGCGTCCGGGGCAGCGCGGCGCTGCAGAAGTTTCTGCTCGGGAGTTGTCTCTCTCCCCCCTGGACTTCCGAACGATTCGGAATTGAGGCAGGAAAAGCAGAGGAGCCCCAGGGGAGCAGAAAGCACCACCGCCTGCCGTTGGAAGCGGGCAGCGGGGCCGCACTCTCGCGCCGCGCCCCGAGCAGCCTCGGCCGGGAGGCGACCCGGGCGTCTGGGTGTGTGACTGCTGTCGCGGGGCGTCTTGACCAGCGCCATGCAAAACTACAAGTACGACAAGGCGATCGTCGCGGAGAGCAAGAACGGCGGCAGCCCGGCGCTCAACAACAACCCGAGGAAGGGCGGCAGCAAGCGGGTGCTGCTCATCTGCCTGGACCTCTTCTGCCTCTTCATGGGTGAGCCCAGCCCCGCTGTCCCTCCGGCCCTCGGCGCCCGGCGCGCGTCCCAGCCCGACCGGGGCTGCGCGCCGGGCCGCGTCTCCCGGCTGCGCCGCGCAGTCCGCGCCCCGGGGGCCGCCCGCAGGCTTCTCGCGGAGACTTCGCGCCGCTCCCGGCCCCCGGGCCCCCGCCCTCCCCGTTCCCGCCGCCTCCCCGGCCTGTAAAGGAGTGTCGGGAGCGCTGTAGGCTTTCGCGGGCCACTTGGACACCGAATCCTAAAAGCCGATCTCCGGTTGGAAGCCCGGCCAGAATCCCACGAAAGGCGTGGGCTCGGCCTGTTAGCATAGGGGAAATCGGTGGAACCAGGACCCGGAGCCGGCGTAGAGCTGGTTGCCCTCCATCCAAGTAAGATGGATCTCCTGGAGCGCTGGGCTCCCGCCTGGAGAGCGCTGCCTTCCCCCGGGCGAATGTAAACATCCAGCCCTTCCGCCGGGGCTGCCTGGGCCTTTTCACTTGCCGCTATCCTGAACGCCCCCCGGGGGTTGGGAGGGTGCTCTCGAGGGGCGTGATGCGGGGTACCGATCCGGCAGTCACTTTTTAGGTGCCTACTGTGTGCCAGGGAGTACTGCCTCTCCCTGACTCGGTGCAACACGGGCTAGGAGGTCCATCTCACCGATGAGGCAACTGACGCACTGGGAAAGCTAGCCACGGTTCATGCATCGGGACCACAATTAATTGTACTCCCAGAAGGCTGAGGCTGTAGCCCGCTTCTGTTTTCCAAACGAGTTGGAAGCCACAGCTGGAAGAGCAGGAGTAAATGGAATGGAGTGGGAGGGTAAGGAGGATTTATGAACTCGCCCCCGGGGCAGGGGGTGGCTATTGACAAGAATCTACAGGAGTTCCAAGATTGAAGTAAGTGTAGATTTTTTTTTTTTTAAGCGAATCATGGTGTTATGGGAAGCGTGCAGGACACGCTTGTCATCAGGACACCGCCACTCTGCCACTTGCCGGGGGTGCCACCTAACTGCCTCTCTGGCCTCAGTTTCTTCATCAGTTGAGTGAGTGGGTCGAACTAGATGCTCTCTAAGGCTCCTTCCTGCATTAAGAACTCGGATTTGGTCCAGGAGCTGTTCTGCCAACTGTGCTAACTGAAGAAACATCTGTGTTCCCTGTTCAGTTCCCTTAAAATAGAACTCCTGCACGGAAGCTCAAGTCCTCTTTGAAATCGAGTTGTCCATGCAGAGTGTGCAAACCAGAGACTTCTTGGGCTGGAGTCCAATGACCCTGGGTTCATGACTCTGTAGCAGGATCCTTACTGAGGTCCATCTGTCCTTGGCTTGACTGTCCATAGTAAATTTTGAAAGTCAAAGAAAGAAGGGACTCTTGGAGTTTAAATATAAGAATGGCCCCCTTTAGATATGCAGAGACAGCTGAAGATCAAATTGTGCTCTGCGGAAGGGAAGAAAGGTGACTGTAGTTCAGGTGGCAAATCCCATTCCCACCTCTTCGTATCAATTCAGCATTAAGATGTTATGTAAAGGAATTGTCACTGGGGGGCCTATCTTCCTGAAGACCACTGGCTTATTATGCACAGTGGGGAGATGAGGACTTAAAGTCTCCTTGCCAAGCTATTGAATTTTTAAGAGACCTTCCCTGGTCCTGGGGGAGTACCAGGAACAGAAACACATTGAAGCTGTTTGCTGTAAACTTGTCTGGGGCTTCCCAGTGTTCACTGATGTGTTTTGTTCCCTGGTGGTAGGGTGAATCCTTTCTAGACTGTCTGTTCCCTGTACCCTCCTACCTCCTACTTGGTGATTAGGAAAGCAGAGCTAGAACACACTTGACAGCCTTCGGACAGTTTTATTGTACTCCCTTCCTCTTTCCACTCGTCTGATTGCAGAAGGCAGTCCCACGAGATGGTGTATCTTATCAAAGGAAAAAGTGTGAAGGAATTTGCAAAAAGACACCCCTATCAGCTATAGTTTAACGGGGGACACAGAAATCCCAAGATACCGTTGTGCATTGAAAGTGTTAAGTAAGGTGTATGTTTGCACATCTCAGCTCTTCTTCTGCCCCAACTCTCCCTGTGTCCCCTTCAAAGCTAATATTCTATACCTAGCTGTTTGTTAAGTTTACTCACTATTGGCCTTTTCGAGCAAATGATTTTTGTTTACTGAAAAAAAAAAAAGTTAATAAGATACCAGGACCTTGTATTTTACCATAAGGAGCACATAGCTATCCGTTTTAAGGTATGTGCCTTGCCATTAACATAATGTCAACCAAGTCATTTTCAAAGTGTCTCCTCTATGCATAGGCCAAATTACAATATCACTAATTTAATGCCTCTCGACCACCCTTAATAGGAAACACTGTAAGGTAAACATTTACTTGAGAAATTTATGCAGGAGAACTCTATTTGGCTTCTAAAAGAAAATTATTAACACAACATGTGATTTTAATATTCCACACATCACAGTCCTAAAAAATTGTTTCTACTTGGTTCACTTTTTGCCTGGGACTGTCAGTATGATTTAATTTTTATATAGTGTATTGATCATATGGTCTGGATTACAAGGCCCTAATATATGAAAAAGGGAGACATTTTTCTGTTTATTCTCTCACAGGAATATATACCAAGCTTCCTCTCCTTGTGTCTGGAAAAAATAAAAGCTGATGTGCAATATACATGTTATGTAAGTGGAAATATGCAAGCAGTTTAACTTGTTTCACATACCTTTTTGGAATGTTAAATTCTTGGTGAAAAAACAGAAGTCCACTCTCCTTTGAGGACCAAAGGAATCTGGTGTCAGAGAATCACCAATGGGAGTTTATGTCTCAGAAAATAGCTATCTTTGCCGATTATTGCTTTTTTTTTTTTTTTTTTTTGCGGTACGCGGGCCTCTCCCGTTGCGGAGCACAGGCTCCGGACGCACAGGCTCAGCGGCCATGGCTCACGGGCCCAGCCACTCCGCGGCATGTAGGATCTTCCCGGACCGGGGCACGAACCTGTGTCCCCTGCATCGGCAGGCGGACTCTCAACCACTGCGCCACCAGGGAAGCCCCGATTATTGCTTTTATAAACACAGTTATGAATCTTTGCATAGTAGTTTTTCTGAAATCAATGTTGTTTTCCTTTCAGTTGCATAAAAGTATGGCCTTCTGCTCTACAGGTTATAAGAGAGCAGCAGACAACATTCCCAGGCAAGGAGGAAGGAGCATCTACTGTCTTTCTAAGCTCTGTTAGCCTCTTTTTCAGACGAATTAGTTTATGTACTTTTCACTACAACTCTGATGAAGAGATTATCTCCATTTTATAGATGAGAAAACTGAGATTCACACTGAAGTCAATTTGAGTTGATCTCTAATCCTCAGTGAGCATGACTGGAGTCCATCCCCCTTTTCCTCCCTCGTCTGAAGAACCCTGAAACTCAGATCATTAGAAAATTGTAAAGCTCGCTTTGCAGAAAGTCCTGCCTCTCCACATTTTCCAGTTAGTCATTTGCACCAAAGCAGATGGATAAAGGTGGTCCAACTCTTCGGGTCAGTGATACGGTCTCGTCGCCCCAAGGTATCGTTTTGATTTGGGGTCGTTCTAACACTAAGTAATTCCCAAATTTTGAGGGCGCCTTCTTACCCCATGAGACAGTGCTTCCGAAGAAAGCACAAATGGCAGTGCACGGCTGTAGCACAAATGCAGGGATTTGGTAACTCCGTGTGGAGCTTCTCTGCTCTGTCCCCTGTCTCTTCCTTGTCCCCCTCCCCAGAAATTTACTGAGTGCCTCCTTCCAACCCATGCAGTGTCAGCCCTGCTGACTCTTCCGGGATGGTTGAAAACCTTTATTGTCTGGATTGGCTAGTTTCTTTTGTTTTTTGGTTTTTTTCTCCTTAGCTCTTCCATCCCTTTCTCTTATACTTGAGATATACCATAGGGGTATAGCTGCCTTTGTGGGAGACTGTTAAAGCCAGAGTTGGTGGCCTTTTCCACTTTTAGCCCTTTTGACTTCCTGTCAATTTGAGATTCTTTCTTTCCCCCTTCCTGTGCAGTTGTTTCGGCTGGCAAGCCCTGTTCATAGCATGATGCTAATGATACCATAGTTGAGGGCTTCTTCCCCGTGTAGGCGGTTATATTTATGGAGACACCCTGCCCTAGGTGTCATTTCAACCTGGTACACATTATTTGAGGAGTGATAATTTGGGGGATGCCTACTGTGTCAGTACTTCACCAACTCAGCTAATAAGGAGACCCATCTGGTGTGACATGCAGATTCTCAGGCTCCTTCCCAGGAGAGTCAAATTCAGTAGGCCCTGGACCAGGGCCTAGGATTCTGTGTTTTATAAAAGCTTCTGGTGATTCTTATCAGGTCAATTTGAGAATCACTGTGTTGTTTAATAGCTAATGTCCTAAAGGCAGTTGAGGAAGGGCAGTTGGTTTATATAGAGGGATCGCATGTTCTGGCACTTTTTGAATTGTTAGGTTGTCTGTACTTTTTCTTTCTGTTTGCGGCCAGTACACCTGTCTTTTCCAGTAAAGATATTCAAGATACCTAGAGATTATCATACTAAGTGAAGTCAGAAAGAGAAAGACAAGTATTATATGATATCTCTCATATGTGAAATCTAATTTTAAAAAATGATATAAATGAACTTATTTACAAAACAGAAACAGACTTGCAGATATGGAAAACAAACTTATGGTTACCAAAGGGGAAACATGGAGGGGAGGAATAAATCAGGAGCTTGGGATAACCATACACACACTACTGTATATAAGATAGATAACCGACAAGGACATACTGTATAGCATAGGGAACTCAACTCAATATTCTGTGATAACCTATATGAGAAAAGAATATAAAAAAGAATGAATATAGGTATATGTGTAACCGAATCACTTTACACCTGAAACTACACAACATTGTAAATCAACTATACTCCAGTTTAAAAAAAAGATATTTAAGATTGTTAGAATTCTTTCAAAAGGAAAAATTACCTCTGGGTGCTGGCCTGAAGGTCTGATTTTTAGTGCAAGGACTTGCTGGTGTCTCCTAACTGCTAAGAGGCTGGGATTTTTATTTATTTTTAAACTGAGTTCTCTGTAGTGTTGTAGGCCAAGTGACCACTTTGGATAAATGAAGTGTTAACTCTATAAATATTTTCTTTTGAGATATTGAAGTTTGTATATGAGTAAACAGTGAAATGAATGAATTAGACTTCTAAAGAGAGCCTTTAAAAGATCAAAGTTAGCTTGGCAAAGTATTGTAGCAAAAACACTAGCTTCGGATTCACCCAGGTCTGGGTTTGAATCCTGACAGAAAGTCATCTACACATGTGACTTGGGCAAAAATTATTTAACCTTTCAGGCCTCAGTTTCCTCATCTGTAAAATACAAAAGCATACCTGTGACACTCGTACATGGTGGGGCTCAGATGTGATCACAAATCTGAAAGCACTTTGAAGAGTTAACAAGCACTAAATCATTATCGGGTATTCTGTGGCTATTATTATTCATAATAATAGTAGAATTTTCCTTTCCTTCCCAGTGTTCTTACTCCTCAATGGTTCTATGAATTTAACATTTTGGCAGCCAAGTTGCCTGAAATATATTAGGGGAAACAATTGTGAAGAGAATCCCAAGAAAAAAACAAACAGAGGGAACACAAATGTTTTCTATTAGCCAGAGAAAAGCAGTGGCAGGTTTGGGAAAAGTCACAGTACGGGAACCTCAAGAGTCTTTGGTGGTTACCTTCTTCCCCTCTGGAAGGGACATGGCTATATCATCTTAAGGGAAAGACAGATACACCTTTGTCGGGGAGGGAATTTGGACAAATGGCCTATTTTAGGGTCAACTTTTATATGTGTCTTTTGAAAGCCCAGAGGAAGAAAAAATAACTAAAAAGAGCACATGATTGAAAATAAAATGCTTGTCATCCAGGGCACTCTCCATATCTCTTGAGGAAGGGAATAACTGTGGTAGTGAACATATTTATTGTTCAGGCCAACCATGTAATATAGATATTAGATTCCTTTTAGAGAGGAGGAAACTGCAGTTCAGAGAAGTTAAGTAACTTGCACAACGGTGCCCAGATAGTAAGTAGTCACTAAATTTTCCAGAACTCTTGTCAGCTCACCTTGCTGCCCACTTTTCAATGCAGTTAATGCAATGAAGACTCCCTCTTTTTTAGTCCATTCCATTTCATTTATTTCCATTTTTTTTTTGAGTCCAAATATGTACAAATATGTTCTGCAGGGCCCAATATAAATAGTTGCAGAACAGCTTGGAGTGTGCTGACTGAGCCTCTTGGTGGACGTAATAAAGAAAATTCCACCGGAGCAATTCTTTAGTGTCTAGATTCATGGATACTTTAGAATTTGAAAGTACCTTGGGGATTTCATTATCAACAATACCAAGTCATTTTTTATCTCAGTCAGAAAAATAGGCCTCTTTGAACAGGGGACAGATGGGAGGTCCAAGGGGGAAGCACAGGCTTTGGAGACAGATAGGTGGGAGTTTGCTTAGGGTTATTAGCTGTACGTGGGTTAGGCAAGTTGTGACTGTCTCTGAGGCCTCGGTTTTCTCATTTGTAAAATGGGATAATATGTGTTGTGAAGTTGTGAGGCGATGCCTGGTATAGTGTGTGGTGCTGTGCACTCACCAGCTGCTGTTGTCATTGTCACCACGTCCTAGTCAGTGCCCTTGATTCACATAGGAAGACTTGGATGCTTGGCCTGGTTAGTAATTGTCTGGTGATAGTGAAAAGGGCAGGACCGAGAACCAAGGTCTTGCCTTTATACCATTTTGCTTTTCTGGTGTGTACTTGTCAGTTCGAAACTTGATTATTATTTATGAGGTAGTACTCCAGAGAGCCCTATTCTCATTTTTCTCTTTCCTGGGTCAATTAAAAGAGGAACAAGACAAACAGGTTTAACTTTTAACCCAAATCAGAGGATGATAGTTTAGTGAGGGCAGAGACACATGGGGCAAATTTGAAGGACTAGGCAGTTTTTTTGATATATCACTTTTCTTCCAACTGGCCCTTGTTCTAGAAGGTGCTTATTACCAAACATCACTGCTGACTGATTTGAACTTGAACAGGCACCATCTTTTTCAAATGACGTGTCCCACTAGAGAAGAAAGTGAAGCCCACATTTTCGAAGTGTTTGTTTTTGACTGAGGAGGAAACTGAGTCTCAGATGAAATAATTTTCTCAAGGTCATGCATGAGTTGGTGGTCCCAACATTCAAAAGAAGGCTAGGTCAGTTTCTGAAACATCCTTTTGAAACTATTCTTCCTTTAGGTCCAAGTTAAATGATAAATTATTATCTGCATTAAAATTCCCAAATTTAAACCAAACCAAACCAAACAGCACACATAAGATCCAGTTGGCAACTTATGAAAGGAACTTGATGATTTCTGTGTGCTTTGAGAGTATACATTGCAATCAGAGTATTGGTGGGAAGTGTGTTTTTGAGGTTTGTCACAAATTAACAAAATTATATGCTTAGAGAGTTTTGCAGAGAAATGCAAATCAGTGTAAGCGCCTTGTCATAATAAGCAGTATGCTTTGGTTCCTGTTTATGTATCCCTAAAGCACATAATATACATGATTATATTGACACGAAGGAAGCTGTTCTCACTGATGGTTTCTTTATATCTGGCCCCCAAATTAGCATCAATCAGTATAATTTCTAGAGAGCCTATTTAATTAAGTCTATGTTTGTACCTGTCTTTCAGGTATGTCTTGTCTTCTGCAGTTGTTTCTTGAGCATCAACTGTGTGCAACACCCCTTAGTGCCTTCTTCCCCTGGGGTGGGGTTGGTGGGTGGGGTTCCTTGTGCTTTATGAATTCCCACGTTGGGAAAGGGTAACAGACTTTTGCATAATTTTACACACTTAGTGCTGCTGATTTGGACATGGTAAGGGAGGGGCTATAGCGGCACAGTGAAAAGCAATGAGTTTGCCTGAGGGCTTGGAGCTGGGTCTTGGTAGAGAAATAATAGCCTACATTACACGGAATGGGAAAGGGTATTGCAGCAGAGGGAGCAACGGTTGCTGAGACTTAGAAACAAGAACGTTTTTGGGAAGGGTGAGTGGTTGTAGGCTGGAGTGTAAGTGCTGTGTATTTGCATTGAGTTGGCGGGGAAAGAGGATGTTAGGGGTGAGGCTGGAGAGGTAGTTAGGAGCCAGATTAAAAAGGGGAGCTGGGCTTCCCTGGTGGCACAGTGGCTGAGAGTCCGCCTGCCGATGCAGGGGACACGGGTTCGTGCCCCGGTCCGCGAAGATCCCACATGCTGCGGAGTAGCTGGGCCCGTGAGCCACGGCCGCTGAGCCTGTGCGTCCGGAGCCTGTGCTCTGCAACGGGAGAGGCCACAACAGTGAGAGGTCCGCGTACCGCAAAAAAAAAAAAAAAAAAAAAAAAAAAAGAGGGAGCTATAAATGGCAGTCCGCTAAGGGACTTGAACTTTAATTTGGAGGACCAGCGAATGAGGTTGTATTTTTGTTTTCATTTTTCTTTTTATTATGGAAAATTTCATACAGAAACCAAACACAGTATATACCTAGGAGTGGAATTGCTGGGTCATATGGTAACTCCATGTTTAACTTTCTAAGGACCTGCCAAACTGTTTTTCCACAGCAGCTGCACCATTTTAGAAGTACCATAAGGTTAGTTAAAATGTGTAAGGAAAAAAAAATTACAGAAGTTTTACGGGCAACGTTTGGTATTAACATATTCATGAGCAGTTTTTAAGAGGGGATTAATTTAATCTGATTTGTGTTTGAGAGGAGGGAAACTGGAGGCCAAGGAGGGAGATCAGTTGGGAGGCAGATTAGAGATGAACCTGAGGTACTGGGGACAGAGAGGAGAAGGATGGGTGACAAGGAGATTAAAGGAGATTGGGGGGTGAGGGGGATGGTGGGGGGGGCGTTCCTGATCTCCTGGTCGGGAGCCTCTGAGCCATGATCCTGCCTCTCTCTCCACAAACACTTTAAATGCAGTATTTGTAGAAGACTTATGAAGCCTGTATTATAGGATTAGTAAATGCTTCTTTATGTTCATAGCCTTATTAGAAAGATGAGGCTATAAGTTTTTTATATACATAAATTATTTATTTAATTAATATATATTTTGCTCTGGAATTTTTAAATTTCTCAAAGCCCCTGAAAATAAATGGGCCATTGGAACTCCTCTTGGTTTAGAGAAACGGTTTTCCTTGAGTTATAATGGTATTTTTAAAACAGTTTTGCTGAGATCTAATTTATGTACCATAACATTCATTCATTTAAAGTGTTCAATTCACTGGCTTTTAGTATATTCACAGAGTTGAGCAACCATCACTACAATCAATTTTAGAACATTTTTATCACTGCAACAACAAAAAAACTGTACCCATTAACTGTCACTCCACATTTACCCTCCTCCTTCCCCCATCCCATGGCAACTACTGATCCACTTTCTGTTTCTTTGCCTTCCACTCAACATAATATTTTCAAGGTTCATCCATATCGTAGTATGTATGTTCAGCATGTGTGTTCAGCAGGTATTAGTACTTCATCTACTTTTTATTTTTTTAACATCTTTATTGGAGTATAATTGCTTTACAATGGTGTGTTAGTTTCTGCTGTATAACAAAGTGAATCAGCTATACGTATACATATGCCCCCGTATCCCCTGCCTCTTGCGTCTCCCTGCCACCCTCCCTATCCCACCCCTCTAGGTGGTCACAAAGCACCGAGCTGATCTCCCTGTGCTATTGGACATAGATTTTCAATTCTCATGGTTAATTTACCTAGGAGTGGAAATGCAGGATGATATGGTTACTGTGCTTGACTTTTTGAGGAACTGCCAAACTATTTTCCATAGTGCCTACACCATTTTGGAAGTATCTTAAGATTAATTAAAATATGTATGGAAAAAATACAAAAGGTTTACCGAAGACCTTTGGAATTAACATATTCATGAAACTACTCTAGTGCTGCTTTGTTTGTCAGGGAATATTTCACAAAGAAACAAAGTTTTCAGTCAGTTTAGCAGTGTCACTGGGTTTAAGATGAGTGAGCAGAGAACAATAAAGCTGCCTGAGGAATAGATGCTGGGTGGTCAGCTAGACCCCCTCACCCGCTGAGTAACATACTTCCACAAACCAGGGTGTGTGACAAGCAGATTCCTGCTTCAGCAAAATGAAAAGCAGCCTTAGATCTTCAGAGTACCCTGAAAACAGTTAAAAGTACAAATATTAAAAATCTATATTCCTTGGATTAGCTTTACGATATTTTTAAGACCATGAAATAGAACTGTAGTTCCTGATAAGGCTGATTTTTCTTTTTTTTCCATCCCCTTTCCCCCCTGGAGATACGGCTGTATACATGATTATCATCTCAAAAATTAAAATTACTGTGCATCTTTTAGATTCATGTGCTGGATGCTGGGTGATATTAAAGAGTATAAGACACAAGCACAGATCTTTAGAAGCTGGTTGGAGTGTCAAGTTGAAAATTACAGTGAAGATTAAGCTATAAGTGCGTGAAAAATTAAACCACATATAATACAAGAAGGTGAGGAAAAGGCACTCAACCTTTATTATTAGGAGTTTTAGTTGATATCTCACTTAATCTTTCCAATAACAGAATAAGGTAGATGTCAATAACCGGTTTTGCGTGAAAAATTAAACCACATATAATACAAGAAGGTGAGGAAAAGGCACTCAACCTTTAGGAGTTTTAGGTGATATCTCACTTAATCTTTCCAATAACAGAATAAGGTAGATGTCAATAACCGGTTTTGCAACTCAGAGAGGGTAAATGATTTGCTCAGGTTCACACAGCTAATATGTGTTAGGCCTGGGATTTGGACTCAAGCAAGCCTGACTAAATAATGATAATTGCTAACATTTATTGAGTGCAAGTATGTACCTCTCACTGGGCAAAGCGGTGTGCATGCGTTCTCTTATTTAATTCTCCCAATGAGCCTATGAAGCCTTCATTACTATTATCTCCATTGACAGAATTGAGGTTCAGAGACGTTAAAAAATAACTCACCAGAAGTTCCGCAGCAGGTGAGTTTGAGTTGGGGTCAGACCTGAAAAGTCTGTCTTATGAGGCCATTCTTTTTTTTTTTTTTTTTTTTAGCATCTTTATTGGAGTATAATTGCTTTACAATGTTGTGTTAGTTTCTGCTGTATAACAAAGTGAATCAGTTATATGTATACATATATCCCCATACCCCCTCCCCCTTGCTCTGAGGCCATTCTTAACTGCTAGGCTCTCCTGCTTTTGTTCTTCAAGTGTTTCTGAAGCCCAAGCCTTCCCCACTATTCCCTGCCAGCTTTCACATCAGCAACACGTGATGAATTGTCCAAAATGAGTTAGACTCATGATTCTCACCCTGGGTTCTCTGGACCTGCCAAGGTCTGTTAGGGCAATCACAGGGCATCTTGTGCTCTTTTTAGGCCTTCAAAAATACCTAACACATGGGCTTCCCTGGTGGCGCAGTGGTTGCGCGTCCGCCTGCCGATGCAGGGAAACCGGGTTCGCGCCCCGGTCCGGGAGGATCCCACATGCCGCGGAGCGGCTGGGCCCGTGAAGCCATGGCCGCTGGGCCTGCGCGTCCGGAGCCTGTGCTCCGCAACGGGAGAGGCCGCGGCAGAGGGGGGCCCGCATACCACAAAAAAAAAAAAAAAAAACAAATACCTAACATGTACTGTACATTTTTCAATGATTAACTTGCCTAGACTAACTGAGAACATCAGCCTCTGCCTGGACTGGTCAAAGCACTGGCGTTCCGTGCTTGTGATCTGAATGTGGAATGACACTGGCAGATGACTCTGGTCTTGCTGGTTATTTCCACTCATCAGGGTATGTGACTGACACTTCCCACGCTTTGATTAACAGAAGTGGAGAAATGATTTAAATATAGTTTACCTGGTAAATAAAGACATCTTCTAGATGTCACAGAGGGTCAAGAAGGACCTGCAAGGCATCTTTGATGGTGAAAAGGTTGGACATTCTAGAATGGACAAGCAGCTCTGTGGATTTAGGGCAGAGGAAGCCCGCTGGATCCTGGGAAGGCTTCTTAAAGGAAGGAGAGACTTGAACAAGGCCTTCGTCACTCATATCAGGGAGCAGTAATGGGTCTCTCTGTTAGTGACCCTGTTTGTCCCGTGGGCTCTGTCTGCTGTCTTGGTGGTTTGGTGT
Source organism: Physeter macrocephalus (assembly GCF_002837175.3). NCBI lineage: Eukaryota > Metazoa > Chordata > Mammalia > Artiodactyla > Physeteridae > Physeter > Physeter macrocephalus. Next base: position 137,028,502 of record NC_041217.1, read on the forward strand.
AACCTTTGGGTCACACTGAGAAATTGTGAGCTTCTCTGGTTAGTGGCTGTGGATGCGGCGTCTTCATTAAATGCAGTAAATAGAACTTCCCCCAGTAGCCTCTTCCCCACAAATGACCCACATTGTTGTAAAGTTAGCAAACCACTGACAGGAAGTGGCAGGAGTGCTTCCAGCCACACAGTGGATTTCATTAGACACTGGCCCAAAGTAGCTGTTTTGGTCATTTTGGCTTTCGTAGGCTTCTAGGGAGGAATGGCCTAATACATTCTTTCTCATCCTTGCATGTGTCTTGCTGTCATCTTCGCCTTAGTGGATATTTTGATTAAATGCCTAGTGTCTTCTTTTGAAGCAGCCATATGTATCGCAATCAAAGGGAGGAACTTCTGGCAGGCTGAGATTTAAAAATATTTCCAAAGGTGTCACCAACTTACAGTAGTCCCCTCCCTTATCTGCTGTTGCCCTTTCCGTGTTCTCAGTTACCCTCAGTCCAAAAATATTAAATGGAAAATTCCAGAAATAAACAATTCGTAAGTTTTAACCTGCATGCTGTCTGAGCAGCGTGATCAGATCTCTCGCTAGGATCCCCAACTGGTGACGTGGTCAGCTACTGACATCCAACCGTCCACATTGTTATGACTTGACGATCCAGGATCACCCAATGCAGATGGTCCTCCTTCTGACGTATCATCAGAAGGTCAATAGTAGCCTAACGCTTGTGTCACAATACCTATGTCATTACTTCACTTTATCTCATCATGTAGGCATTTTATCATCTTGCATCATCACAAGAAGAAGGGAGACTACAGTACAAGCAGATATTTTGAGAGAGAGAGAGAGACAACATACACATAACTTTTATTACAGTATATCATCGTAATTCTATTTTATTAGTCACTGTTGTTAATCTCGTCCTGTGCCTAATTTAAATTAAACTTTATCATAACGATGTATGTACAGGAAAATTCATGGTACGCGTAGGGTTCGGTACTGCCCACAGTTTCAGGCATCCGCTGGAGCTCTTGTAAGTATCCCCCGAAAATAAGGTGGGGGGCTTATTATACTTGAATCTTTTGTATAGCAGTTTTCTCATTTAAATCTGTTTGAAGAGAGTGGCTCCAATGCCATGGCAGGAGGGATGATGGGTCCCACTCACCCTAGTAAACCTTTGCTTTGGACGGTCTGTACTGTAGGCATTGTGTGAATGCAGAATTCTCTGGGGCTGGCTGGGAAATTAAAGTTTACTTCTTGAGTCAAAGCATTCAAACTACAGGGCTTTCAATCCCAGGGGAAAATAAGCCCTCTTGATTTTAAGGTTTAATTTTCCGAAGGCCACTGACGGAGTTGAAGACCCTTTAATTATAATTTTGCCTTAAATTGGTTGTTTGCGGTTGTGTTGACCTCAGCTGTGAAATCCAAACATTTATTATTAATTAATAATCCCTTTCATTGAACAGTTCTACCAAATGATAGCATATGCATCTGAGAATTTGAACGTAAATATTCTTCTTGCCTCAATTCATTTTTCTCATTCTAGCTCTTTCTTCAGCTCCCCAGCCCTGAAAAGCCCGCAAAACAAAACACCCAAACCACCCTACCCAGGATATCATTCTCCAAATGTCAACAGGAAAAAGTCTGTGAAAGGAACATTTTTGAACCCTTGAACTATAGTCAGGCACATTCACGCATCTCATCAAAGCCTACAACCGTGGAGGGGGAGATATTGCTGTAACTGATTTTACAGATGCGGCAGTTGCCCTTGGGAAAGGTCAAGGAACTTGCTGGGCGTCCTGCATCTGGAAAATGGTGGAATGCCTGGGACAAGAACCAGCCAGCCAACATCTATGTCTCCTCTTTCCTCCCACAGTGAAGACTCACATTGAAATTTGCACTGACTGCTATTTTCAATCATAAGCATATGAAGCAAGGAAGCCAGCCAGAACATTTTAAAATGAAATGACCAGACCTTGTAAAGTGTTCAAGTGTGATTTGGGGGTTAAAGCCTTTTGCCTGTTTCTTTGTAAATTCCTAGAGGATAGAGATTAGAAAACCTCTGGGCTGGAAGGGGGAAGGGCATGAACTTTGCTGTACATCCCTGGGAGGCAGTCATGCAAGGGGCTTGTTAACTGGCTTGAATTTCACAACAACCTATGGAGGAGGAGGGGGTTGGAGTTCATTGCAGTTTTCTCAGAACCTGGTTGGCTCTGCCTGTCTCAACTCTTTTTGGTGGGTGGCATAACACATTGTATTAATAATTCAGCTACTTCATCACTAGCAGAGACTGTTTACTAAGATTCCAGGGGAACTGCTTTGCTAGAATCTATTTGGAGCCGGTAGCTTGGACCATGTATCCACTTTGATTGAAAATATGTCACAGAGCATCCCAACTCCAATTCTGTAGAGCCTGGAAGAAAAGGGCAGAAAACCATGGCAGGGGACTACTTTGCCGATTTCGTACAGAAATGGAATGACTTTGGGGGATAGCAACTTCGGATTGTGTTGTTAATTCTTCCTATTGGTTTTCTCCAAAGGAGTTAAAAAGGCAGGGAAATGCAACAATTTGAGTGAAGCAGCCTACACTTGGGTTAGAGGCTCTGTGTATTTCCCAGGCTATTGCAGGACTCCTATTCAGCTGGGATTTGAATGGGAGTGTGATTTGCATGAGAGCAAGTGTATAAAGTAGGTCTTTTTTTCCCTTTCCTCAAAGAAGTTTTGTGGCATTTCTTTTTCTGACAGAGTTGGCATGAAGCTTCGACAAACACAGACCGATGGAAAAGTTAAACAGGACTGAGAGCAAGCCCATTTTGTCCAGATCCTTCACACTTAGAATGCAGAGCAGCTGGCAGGAGGCAGCTTAGATCACAGGAGTCATGGCAAGCGCTGTTCCTCCACCGTGGACTGGTGATGAATGGGAAATGCTCACAGAAGCAAGGGGAAAATGGATCATTGCCTATTTATCATTCTCTGTGGTCGGGGGAAACTACAGATGAGAACAGTCCTGGGACTCAGCTGTCCATCTTGTCTGTCCTTCGGTATTTATTGAGATAAATACAAAGAGATAACAAAGAAATACTAGAGGCAGATCCTGCCCTTAAAGTGTAGGAGAGAAGATGAGAAGATAGACACACATTCATTCTCGGAGAAAACGTGGCCAGGTGTCTTGAGCTGATCATTAAATGAAATTGTAAAGAGTCTTAGAAAGTCTAAGGCAGCTCCACACTGATCCTGGCCTGTGTTCCCAACTTTGCTGTATTAGCTGGGTGATCCCTGGCATATCACTGCCACTTTAGGAATGGTAAAATGGAGATGATGATTCATTCCCTGCCTACCTCATGGAGCTATTGAGACCAAGGGTATGGTATCACATATATATATAGGAAAATGCTTTGAAACTGTAAAGTCATATTTGTACAATGTACATATATATGTATATATATGTATATATATATATGTATATATATATATGAGTCTTCTGAATCTGCTCTCCTCCATTCTCCCTATTTCTATCCCATTTTAAGTGCATGCTGTCATACACCTAGATCTGAAAACATTCCTTTACAGATCTTATTTTTGGGGGGATAGTGTCCCCCCGTATATTATTTATGCATTAACTATACAGGAATCGTTTCTCAAAACTGTAATTCGGATCACATAGGCCCTTCTCGTCATGATTTTTTTTTTTTTTTTTTTTTTTTTTTTTTTTT
>NC_041217.1:137032331-137049216 GCF_002837175.3 Physeter macrocephalus
CGGAGCACAGGCTCCGGACGCGCAGGCTCAGCGGCCATGGCTCACGGGCCCAGCCGCTCCGCGGCACGTGGGATCCCCCCGGACCGGGGCTCGAACCCGGTTCCCCTGCATCGGCAGGCGGACGCGCAACCACTGCGCCACCAGGGAAGCCCCCGTCATGATTTTTATGACCCCTCGTGGACTACAGAATAAAACTTATTAGTATATTTGAGACCCTTCAGAATCTGGCCCCAACCAACCCTTTCTGCTCCCCATCCCCCCTCTTCCCCCCTTTATGCCCTTGTCCCAGACATCTCCATTCTGGGGCTCTTCCAGGAACTTTCCCACCAAATCATTTCTCTTTGCTTGATACGTGTTACTCACCTCTTATAATCAATTCAAGTGCCACCCCCTCTGTGAAGACTTTTCTGATTTCCTCTGGGCAAAATTAGCCCTTCTTCGGGCTATCAGAGCACTTTGTATTGACCTTTCTTGTGTCAAAATTTTTTGGCTTGTTTTATGGTTTTGTACAGTTCCATCTGAATAGATTATGATTCTCTTGTATATAACAGGCGCTTGAAAATTTTTATTAAAGTCAAGACAGTGAAGAAAATGTCAATAAAATGTTATTTTAGTAAATATAGACAAGAAGCAAAAAGAAAAATAAAATTTTTGTTGCTTATCCTACCATAGTCCTAAGGTAGCCATGGGCACAGTATCTCTTCTTCCTATAAACGGCTGAATTATTATTAAGTATAATTATAAAGCTAAACCCTGGATGCTTAAGTCATACTTCCTGCAAATCAGTGTGATGGAATGGAAAAAAAGCCTTCGCTTTCTAGAGTTTATAACAGCCCATAATAAAGTATTAACTAACCTGAGAGATTGGGAGTATGTAGCTAACTAAAGGCAGCTAGATATTTTAAGTTCAATTTTGCATTCATGCAGTGTTTTGAACTTGGTCAACAGACTGAATTTGTACTAACCATAATAACTTCTATTAAAAAAAAAAAAATTGAACTTACCCTAAAAGCCAGGGCTGTATTTTAGGATGAGTGATTTTTCTCATCCTAGTCGTGCCTTAAGGAGAGGCTCTGAATGAGGACAGCAGACGCCTCCTGTTGGGGAAAGATGCCCAAGCGGAGAGTTATGAAATCTAGGTTTATGTCTTAACTTTCTTATTAACTTACTGGGTCACTTTAGCCAAGTAACTTTCCCTCTCTGTGACTCTGTTGTCTCACCTGTGAAATGGGACAGTTAAATCTTCCAGCATGGAGAATTCTCTTGTTCTTTTGTCCAACTCGGCATTTCCTCTGAAATCTCTATCTCCGTTCCTTAAAATATTATAAAGTTCACATTGAAGGAGGAAGGGAAGGATTTTCTCCTTTCAGATCTTTTCTGTTTGATCATATTGCTGTACTTTTTCTTAATCTCGTCCCTTCAAAAGTATTTGGTTCATAGCTTTTACCACTGGAAAAACTTAAAAACAATCCCCTTGTATACTAGGACACTGCACATTTGTATGTTTACCTTTTTAGGTATTACTCTGGGTTAATCTTGCTTTTCATAATTTTGAGAGGGCTGAGATTGTAGTACCAAAATGTCTGATTCAGAAGAGAAAGGAACTAACAGTACAGAGCACCTAATGTGTTTTATTCGATCCCTGTGATATCCTTGTGGAATGGGTGGATTACTCCAATTTTATGAATGATAAAACTGAGGCATGAAGAGGTTAGTTACTAGGAATTAACCCCAGATCTGTGTATCTTATTTCAAAACTCAGGCTTCCAGACCATTTAATCAATCTTCCCACTTTCACCCACATCTGGGGAAATCCCACTAAACCATCTTTTTTGGTTAGTGTCAAGCCTCTGCTTAATAATTTCAGTGATGGTAAATTTTATAGCAGTTCTAATTGTTCAGAATATTATGTTAATATAAAATCTACCTTTCTATAAATTTAACCCAGCATCGGCTATGTTTGGTACTCTGCTGGTAAGTCGTTATTAACATTAATAGTCATATCAATCAGTTTCATAATTAAAAGCTCCTGAATAAATAGTGGTGATACGTCACTTCAAGCAATATTCATTGAGCACCTTTCATGTACCAAGTACTGTGCTTGCTGTTGGGGTCTAATGATGAATTGGATGTAGTTCTTCTAGGGTCTTCTAGAGGAGACACTGGTCAGATGCAGCTCTAGAAATACAACACAGACACAGTACAGAGGTAACAGGATCGAACTGGGGGGCCTGGGGACAGTCTCGTCACAGTTGTTTGGACGGGCAACCAGGAGAATGCTCTTAGGCACCATTGTCAAAGAAGGCATTGCACTGAAGACCTCTCTTGAGCAGAGTGGTTCCTCTGCCTCAGCTCTAACCATTGGTACAATGACCACCCTTTAGCATAAATGCAGGAGTGGAGGGGCCTAAGCATCAATCGTTTTCCCCTGCCCACTCCCATTGCATAGATGGGAAAACTAGGCTCAGAGAAGCTCAGTCTCTTAGAAAATGAGTAAAATCCAGAGCAAATAAAACCCTTACCTTGTGCAGGTTCAAGTTTAAATCCAATGTATGCCATATTTTAAAGCATCCCTTTATGCTGTGGATTTGGTTATTCTGCAAATCAGATAATGACCCCATGTGTCATAATCTACAAAGCCTTTTAAACCTTAACATAACATCCCAAAGCACAGCAATATACTCTTACAGTAAAAAATATTCCAAAAATATGAGTATGTTAAAAGTGGATAACCCTCTCACCATCCCTCCAAATTCCACTCCCCAGAGGCAGCTACTGTTAACAGTTTGTAGTTCCTGCCAGCCTTGTTTTGAATACGCAGGTCTTCTCATTGGCCTCTACCTTCATCCATATTGGTTGTTTCCTGGACGCACCCCACAGATGTCTGCCTTCTGGCCTTGGATCACGCCTTTGTTCTTCAGAGTGCCCTCCCCTTCTTCTCTGCCTGTGGGAAAGAGTATTCATCTCTAGTCTGGTTTCTGCTTATCCCGTACCCTCACTCCTCCAACCTTGGGGAACTTGCACCTCCTCATTTCAAGTCCTTCCAGCTGTGACACTAGGTAGCGACCTTCAATCACTTACTTTCTGTTGGGTTACCTTTCCTTCCCTAAATAATGGGGCCGTTGAGTTAGATGATCTTTAAGCTCTGCTGAGGTCATCAAATATAAAAGACTCCACACTTAGGACACTGCTTCATGGGTAGATGTCTTGATCCGTGTTGAATTGCTGAATCCTGTACAGGGTTGCGACATAGAGGAGCGATAAAGAGATCCACCCTAAGAAGTTCCCACAGTTTAAGCTCAAGAGTTGGAAAGTTTTAAACTTTCAGAGGCCATATGGCACAATGGAAAGAGGATGTGTCCTGGGGGACAGTTCTGGACTCAAATCTTGGCTCCACCATTTGCTAGCTTACAACCCGAGGGCAGGGTTGTAACCTTTCTGAACTTCAGTTTCCTCATCTGTAAAGTAAGGACAACAGTTCCTATCTGACAGAGTGTCCCAAGATTGGGAGATGCAGACAGTAGGCTCTTCCACATTAATCTCTACCCTACTCCCTAAAACCTTTTTGTTTAGAAACTGTTTTCTGTCACAGTTGGCAAGCTTCACAAGGAATAAGAGAGAGTGCTACCTGGATTGATAGGATGTGCAGTGTACAGAGTATGGATTAGATGCAGTTTACCTGATCTGCCAAAAATAACTTTGGAGTCCTTCCAGGGAAGCGTCGAGCAGCTGTACAGATGTAGCTACCTTTCTGTCTGCGCTTGCTGAAGGAAGGTGTTTTCCAATTTGGAGAGAACGTGTTGGAAATTTGTCTTTAATGCATTCCAGTGTTCTGAGGCAAAAGTTGCCCAAGAGATTGAGCAGAGCCTATGAACCAATATCATTTAAAGTTCATTAAAACTATCATCTTAATTGAATACAATGGAACAAGACGTTCTCAGTCTTCTGGTAGCAATTAAAGACCAAAGAGTCAATCTGCAGTTGTTTTTGCAACTCTTAAAATAATACTTTCTCTGCCCCTCCTCTCATGAAAAGAGTTTTTAGCTCTAGACATACCCTCACATTGAGGATTTTGAAAGCTGTGAGGACCACAGACCTGCTGGCAAAAGCTTCTGCTGCCAAGGCATCAGAGTTCTCAAAAGCAAGAGGGTTCAAGCTCAGGATGCGCTGATTTGGAAATAAGAGTCCAAACAAAGGGCCTTTTGAAGCAGGAAACTGGGCTTTGGCTTCAGCACAGAGCAATGTGGTATTGGAAAAGCGCCCTGGGACTCGCTGAGGAGAAGAGGCAATATGAGATGGATGGGAGGAAGTATAAAGTTTCTCCATACAGTGAGACTTTCTTTCCAAAGCCTCCAAAGTTGGTTTCGGAAGCTGTTATCTTTCCTCTGTCAGCTTCATCGGCATGCCTCTAAAATGTGGACTTAACAACATGGTACGTCTTTGAGCAGAAAAGGAAAATGAGCCTCCAAGGTACATGTGGATGTTCCCATCCTAGCAAGATGCCTGACCTGAAGACCAGTGGTTTTCTTTCAAGACCCAAAGCAACCACATTCATGAATTCATTCATTCACTCACTTAACTGCAATATTTACTGATCACCTGCTACGTGCTAGCTTGATGGAGCTATAAAGTTAAACAGCACAATTCCTGCTCAAGGAGCTCAACATTTAGTTAACCAAAACTTGAAGTACTTCCCACTGTGCTCACGCACACATGACTGTCCTCTCCTCCATCACGCACACAGGATTTTACATTTGACCTTCCCTGAAGTGAAACTTCTAATACTCACCTTTACAGGTATTCTAAACAGCAGCACACTGACCAACCGAAGGAGTCCATTTCAGGTAGAGAAGGGCTGTAAGCATGGGGGAAGGCTCGGTGATGGAGCTTAAGGAAGAGAAAATAATTTAAATTCTGATGGATTCTATTCTTCGTTTTTTTTTTTTTTCTGTTCTTTTTTTCTTTTTCCTGTTCCTTTTTCTTTTTTCTGGCCATGCGGCTTGTGGGATCTTAGTTCCTGACCTGGGATTGAACCTGGGCCCTGGCAGTGAACCGAGTCATAACCACTGGACCACCAGGGAATTCCTTGTTCTTCATTTTGATATATCTAAACTTCACCTATTAAGCACAAACTTCCATGACCAGAAAAGACCCACTTCCTGTCAAATGCTTGGTGAGACGGAGGGAGGGGAGTGGAAACACAAGAGTAGGAACAACAGAAGGAAAAGGGTGGGTTTGGCAGAACCACTGGCAAGAGAACTTACGCTGGAGAGCCTGGGAGCTGGAACCCATCACCGTAGAGGAAGCGCAGTGGCTTTGGGTTGTACATTTGCAAAACTGATTTTTCCAGAACAGAAAGGGCTCAAAGATGTGAGGCAAAAAGGGACAACCTTTCATGTATTAGTGATCTTAAATGTTTGCTCTGTGCCCCAAACGTGAATCGATAGTGTAGTCCATGAGTTCGTGTCTTCCAAGAGTTAAGAATCCAAGCTTACTCAGTCTCTGCCTTGTAGCGTTATTTATGTGCCAGTTTACTATTGATTGTTCCTACACAGTAGTTTTACAGACATAGGCTTGATCAACCAATGCAAACATTCTTGAATTCAGAGGTGCCAGGGCCTTGAATCTGCATACAGGTTCCCCTAATATTAGTTGGATGTTGTCATCAGATGTAGGGATGTCTTGATTCCCACTGAAGGTGGTGTTTTTGATGACAGGACTTAATCAGAGAAGTGACAATGTCTGATTGGTTGATTGAACAACATTTAGAAGAAAACTTTCTGGTGTGTTTACAGATACCAGGCCACACACATAGCTTTTCTCTTGCTCTTTGTTTTTTTTTTTTTCTCTCTTGCTCTTTGAATTAGAGTATTTGTATGGTAGATTAAAATTTGGGGAAAATACTGTATTCCTATGTATATTTGGAGAGGTATAGAGAATAAGTGAGGGTTTATGTGGGACCTTGACAGTGAAATCTGAGGCAAGGACCTTCTTTTTTTACTTCTCTCTTTTAAAAAAAAAAAAATTATTTATTTATTTTATTTTTGACTGCGCTGGGTCTTTGTTGCTGCACGCCGGCTTTTCTCTAGTTGCAGTGAGTGGGGGCTAGTCTTCGTTGCGGTGCGTGGGCTTCTCATAGCGGTGGCTTCTCTTGTGGTGGAGTACAGGCTCTAGGCGTGTGGGCTCAGTAGTTGTGGCACACAGACTCAGTAGTTGTGGCTCGTTGGCTGTAGAGCGCAGGCTCAGAAGTTGTGGTGCACGGGCTTAGTTGCTCTGCGGCATGTGGGAATCTTCCCGGATCAGGGCTCGAACCTGTGTCCCCTGCATTGGCAGGAGGATTCTTAACCACTGCGCCACCAGGGAAGTCCTACATACAATTTTCTATTTTTTTATATTTTATTTATTTATTTATTTATTTATTTTTGGCTGTGTTGGGTCTTCATTGCTGTGTGCGGGCTTTCTCTAGTTGCGGTGAGCGGGGGCTACTCTTCGTTGTTGTGCGCAGGCTTCTCATTGTCGTGGCTTCTCTTGTTGCAGAGCATGGGCTCTAGGCACGCGGGCTTCAGTAGTAGCGGCCCGCAGGCTCAGTAGTTGTGGCTTGCGGGCTCTAGAGCTCAGGCTCAGTAGTTGTGGCGCACGGGCTTAGTTGTTCCGCGGCATGTGGGATCTTCCCGGACCAGGGCTCGAACTCGTGTCCCTGCATTGGCAGGCAGATTCTTAACCACTGTGCCACCAGGGAAGTCCTACATACAATTTTCTATGTTGCTAATAGTCACCATAATGAAAATTATTTTGTCTTTGCTTGACTGTATGACCCTTTATGATCATTCAGAATTAAGCATCACCCTTTAATCACACACAGATTTCTCTTTCACTCCCTTTATCTTCTCTTCACCCTGGGAATAGTACTATTGACCCTGTTTTGCTTGGATGGCTGTGACAGCACCATAGACTGGATAGCTTAAAGAGCAGAAATGTACTGTCTCAGAGCTATGGAGATAGAAGCCTGAAGTCAAGGTGATGCAGGGCGATTCCTCCTGTGGGCTGTGGGGCAAGGATCTGTTCCTGACTGCTCTCTTTGGCTTGTAGATGGCCATCTTCATGTTCTTATGGTATTCTCCCTGTCTGCCCTGTATGCGTGTCTCTCTGTCCAAATATACCCTTTGCAGCAGGTCACCAGTCATATTGGATTAGGACTGACCCTAATGTTGTCACTGTAATTTGATTACTACTGTAAAGACCCCACTTCCAAATAAGGTCATACTCGGAGGTCCTGGGGGTTAGAACTCCAATATATGAAATTTTTGAGGTGGGGCATAATTAAATCCTTAACACCCCCCATTTATATATGAGGAAATTGAGATCCAAGCCAAGTAGCTGGAGATTTTAATTTCGGCCTGAGTGAATCTGGAGTGATGCATTATCATCACATCCTGTTTTCTCCCCATGACTTGAAAATACCATGAACAAAGGGAAAAAAAATTCTTTGATCTGAATTTAATTAACGTGAGACAATGTTTGATGGTTATTAACTGCTAAATTTAACTGAGTTTGACTATTAGAAACCTGTGTAAATCATGTTATTTAAAAATGAAGTTAAGTACAGCACACTATGCTTAGTTAAAATGTTTTATTGCTCTAAAGCATTTGCTAAGCCTGTTGCACACTCTTCCATTCTTATCTGAAAGTACCAGATAAGTACTGGTATTTATAATACAGTGACCTGTAGGCTTTATAGCATCCCATCAATTCCCTGGCAACTGGATCACACTTTATAGCAAAACCAATCAGTATTAGATATTGGTCACCAATTTTTATCTTGTTTGTCTATCTTTTTTGTAGATTCCTTTTAGTTCTTCATTTTCCTTCTCCTGCATTAGTGATTATGGCAAGCCACACACAAACACTTACACGTACACACACACATACTCATACTCCATACACACACACACACACACACACACACACACACACACACACCATTAGGCCCCAGGGAAGGCTAGAACCAGCATAACAATAACCGGCTCATGGATACCTGTACCTGTGTCTCTTTGTCACTGAGTGCACTTGGGCAAGTCACTACTCTTCTTAATTTCCTCACATGAATTAAAAAAAAAAACGATTTGACTTATGATCAGTGCATCTCCCCAGTTGCTCTTACATCTGTGCTTTGTTCATTGTAGGTGCATAATAAATATCTCTTGGACAAAAATGAATGAAAAGAAAGTGAACACATAGTCTCCATAGTGTGACGTGAACTAAGGAAGATCCAAGTGACATTCCATTCAAACCAGCATGAAGTGCTGAGAAAATCCCCATTTATTTTCCTTTAGCTGGAAATAATCAAACATTGAAAAGACATTGGAATTTTAGAAAACTCTACATATACTGATGCCCTTGCCTGGTTTAAAGGAAAGGAAGAACTGCCACGTGGGGACATAGGGCTACCCTAGTCATCTTTCTTCATTCTAATGTATTTTGTGGGGAAATCATGAGCCATAACCATAGCTTCATGAATTGAGTGCACTCTGTATATGGTACTGTACCTCTAAACTTCATAGTAACCCCTCCACTGGCCCCTTGTTATAGATGGCCTGGAGAGGTTAGCAGCTTACCCAATGTCACAGGACTAAAAAGAGGCAGATGCAAACTTCAAAAGCAAATCCATTTAACCCCCAAAGCCCGTGCTTTTCTTGATAGTCTGTATTGTCAGTCACCCACTCCCATCTCATAAAAAACCCAAAGGCTTGGTGACGTTCATGATACATATTCAGTAACTCTTTGTGAAGTACATAGTAGATTTCTTTATTGGCCAAGATAACACTTGTCTCTCTCCTTCTTACAGAAGACACACCACCCCATATTCATGATACCAGTAACACCGATTGAGCATTTCAGTGTGCTAGGCATTGTATGAAACATTTTCTCACATAGTATCTTTCTTATGTCATATCCCTGTGAGAAGTTAACTGGCATGTTTAAGGTGGAGACAGGACCCAGGTGTGTCTGACTCCAGAATACACACACGTGAAGCTATACCATGCTACTCTTTGCCATGTGCTTCAATAGCCAACAGATGGATTGCCACCCCCTTTAGCCTCACACTTCTCATCTACACCTAGTAATGCTTTTGAATAGTGCTGTGCGTTAAGATAACCTGAGAGAGTCTGAGACTAGCAGTGAGTTTCAGAGAGGTGTAGGAAGCAAGGAGGGGAACAGCCCCAGCCTCTCCTGGAGAGCAGGCAGTGTTTATTTGAGTTGTGCTGTCCGGGACCTAGCTTGGCGTCCAGGCTGTGAGAGGCTTTCATACATCTTATTCAGGGTGGATGGGGATGTGTCTAGAGAATGCAGAAGGTTTTTCCTTGGGAAGATGCTTGTCATGTGTCAGTGAGCAGGGAGCTTTAGATGTAAAGTCCTGTTCTCCAGTCCCTCTTGCCCATGGCCGCCAGGGTGCTCTTTCTCAAACACAACCTGGCCATACTGTCTACCCGGCACGTATTCCTTTATTTTGAGTGTCTGCTGTGCACCCAGCAATGTGTAGAGGATGAATAAGAAACACCGTCCCTGCTGGCTAGGAAATCAGTCTTGATGGAAAGCCATACTCTCAAAACATAATTTTGGAGCTGGTTAGAGACCATTTAGGCTAGCTTTTCTTAGCAAGAGCTCTGGAGAACTGTGGTTCTTCTAGGTGGTACATCTCCCTGTTGAAACTCAAAAGTGAGCTCTGATGAAGTCTCCAGGGAGAACAATTCGTGCCAAATATGCTTTGGGATGTAACCGAGTAGTTCAGGCTCCTCTCTTTAACAGATAAGGGGGCTTGACGAGGAAAACAGACTTTCTGAAGTCACTGAAGAATCCAACGTTGGGCTCCAAGACCCAGCCCTGGGCTTATTCTGCTGCACCAGAAGCCCCCTAATGTTACTCCCCACTCTGCTTCTATCTCAGACCAGGCAGTCCTAAACCACATATTTTCTCCTGTATCTTGAAACCATATGTTTCGTAGGTTTTTTTTCTCCCCTTCTAAGATAGGCCTCTGATGTTTGGTGTCTGAAATCTTTCTGTCTCTTTTTCAGAGCTGTTTTGGCAAAGACATTGGAAAGCTAGGTTCACAACGAGGCAGAAGAGAAAGTGAGAGGAGGCTTGCAGGTGTGGAGTCCTAGTAGGAAAGATGGGGTTTCTATGGGAATGTTACCAGCCCCCTAAATAGGGAGCTCTTTGAGGGCAGGAGCCCTGTTTTATTCATCTCAGTATTTCCCAGTCCCAGCACAAAATAGACGCTCAGTAAACCTTTGATATTCAATATGCTTTAAAATTTTGTTTATTTGGTGTATGCATATAAAAATTCCATTGTAAAACCTCCTGAATTCAAACATGAAATGGTCTTTACTTTTTAGAGTAGTGATTCCCAGATCGCTTTGGGATAGAATCATCTCAGGGTCTTATTATAAAAGAATTCTCAGGCCCTCACCGCAGAACTTCTGATTGAGTTATTGAGTGGGTTCTGGGCAGTGCCTGGAATGTGTTTTTTTTTTTTTTTTTTTTTGCGGTACGCGGGCCTCTCACTGCTGTGGCCTCTCCCGTCGCGGAGCACAGGCTCCGGACGCGCAGGCCCAGCGGCCACGGCTCACGGGCCCAGCAGCTCCGCGGCCTGTGGGATCCTCCCGGACCGGGGCACGAACCCGCGTCCCCTGCATCGGCAGGCGGACTCTCAACCACTGCGCCACCAGGGAAGCCCTGGGATGTGTTTTTTAATAAGTGCCCCTGATGGTTTAGATGATTGGCCAAATCTGAGAGTCACTATCCAGAGGATAACATTGTTCGATTCCCCCATGTCACCCTTAAAGACAGACATGAAAATAAGCACTGGCCTTCAGGCCTGGAACCTTAAAACAAACACACACACAAAGAGCTGTGTGCAAAGGAATACAGAAAGGCTATATGCAGGACAATTGGCCAGTATAGCCTGGGTCAGATGGAGAGGGGCGATGGATAGAAATGATTTGCAAGCCTAATTAGACCTGCTCCCCAGTGCTCAAACCTGCAGCTCTAAGCCTCCTGCTAATTGGCAGTCCCTTAATAGATTAGGACCTGGCATCAGGTTTGCATGTTATTATAAACCACACACAGAAAAGCCCAGTGGCTGAGGAACGCCTGCCAAACCCAGGCCTGGGTTTTTGTGAGGCTTTTGAAGTGCACTGCTCTTTCAGTATTTTGTATAGTCAGTGTACTAAAAGGCATCAAACCATTCCTTTGGATGGGATTTGTGAAGGGTGAGTTTGTTGAATAATTAATTCCCCAAGACCCATTCTGTCATCTTGATGGACAGGCTGGAGCCCATATATGCAGCTCTGCTCTCAGCAGTCCTGGGTGCATGATAGGAGAGATGATTTCTCATGGATCCTGTCCTATCCTTAGGAATCTGTCCCCCTCCCCTTTGTGAGCTTGCAGGGGAAGGAAGAAGCGTTAAGGGCGCATCTGCTAGAGCTGGGCTGAGTGACACACCATCTCAGGAAGTCCTCACAGCAGCCCTTCCAAACTGCACGACATGTCTTGCCGATGAGGACATACGTGGAGGTCCTGAGAACTCACTAGTCCAGGGTCACACCACTACACCTGGCGGACAGGGGAGGGACTCGTACCTGGGTCTGCTCGCTCCAAAGTGCCACCAAACCAAACCAAAGCTGGAAGACCCTTTTTGATTCTTCTTGGTGCTCAGTGGATGAATCTGGGCAGCGTAAGAGTGTTTCTGAGACTCACATCCTGCGCGGGAATACTCGTTTGCATCCCTGGGTAATATATGTACTGCAAGTGCCCCCCCTCCCTCCTCGGGTTATATAATAGGATCCCTGCTCAGGGGTGAGGCTGCCGTCACAGAGAGCCATGCTGTGCGGAGGGACCGGGCGGGGCTGCGAGGGTGGCTTTGCAGGAGTGCGAAGGCCTCTGACTGGCTGCCAAAGGTGCAGTCAGGTATGCCTGGGGCCTCTGAGCAATTCCCAGGGGCCTTGCCCTCTGCTCTTCTCTGCCCAGTTAGGTTCCAGTGGGGCCTCCTTCCATTTTTTTCCAAGTCCATTTCCACAAAGGGAGAGCTGTAGTGGCGGCCGAGATTTCCATGAAAACCTTCCATTTTTCAGGCAGACATACCAGGCAGCTCTCATGGCGATACTATGGTGAAGGAGAATAATGTTATTTGGCATTTCGCCCTTTTAAGAAAGTGTACGTGTGTGTCGGGGGTGGTGATGCGGGTGGACAGGCGGGAGAGGATAGGCAGAGAGAACAGTGCGGGCTTTGTAATTTACTGCAATAGAGAGGTCAGGTGGGCAGGATTGTGAAGAGAGGAGGGCTGCAGGGAAGGCCTCAAAGACCCCTCCTTGGGCTTCAATACCTTCTACTCCCCCTTTTCCTGATTCATTCACTTTGAGAGGTTGCAAAGGGGATGTTGAGGCGTTTTTATGTTTTTATTTGGAAGAAGGGCTCTAGACGTTCTGTCCCTCTGAGAGAAGCTGGCTCCTTGCTGCTTTGCAAGGATTAAGGGCCTGGCTTCCAGAACCGTGGCAGAAACATCCCAGGAACTACCCTTTTCTCTCCACAGCTGAAAAATGCATCATGGAGCAGTGGCTTCCTGGAGAGTTCTGGCAAAAGAGCTTCCCTCTGGAACAATAGGGTTCCTATAGCAAGCCACCTAGGAGTTCTTCCCTGCAGCCCGCTCTCCCACATGCATCTGGATGACCACATTTTGTTTCCCTGATACTGGTGGGGAAGGGGCGGGGCTCTCTGCCAGAGCCACCAAGGGCGGCCCCAAAGCACAAAGGTTTCTATCTCGGGAGGGCTGACCCATTTACGAGAAGTACCCCTTCTGAGGTCCAGTCAAAGGCACCTAAACGTAGGAAATGTGATGGCTGCAGGGCACTGTGCAAAGCCAGCCTCATCCGGCGGCGTTTCTGCCCTGCCGCTCTATGACCTCATTTCTTATCTTCCGTTCTGGCCTTTGCAAAATCGAGCTGGTACTGCTTACTGGAAAGGATTATTGGGAGGGATCAATGAGAGCCAGCTCAAAGTGCCTAGAATAGTATCCAGTTTGCAGGAGTAACTGATGCTAATTCCCACCTGCCTCTAACCCACACTGCAGTATTGCTGATAGACACCTACTTCTTTGAGCCAAGGGCTGCCAATCATGAATTTGGTTTGTATCTGAAGGTGTGCAGATTTGGGGATGTTTTCTGGGGCTGTTCTTTATAAATGAGCATCTTTGAACCCTGGAAGGCTTTGCTTGGCCAGGCTACCTTCACAAACTTAAAGTAGCCTGCTCCCCGGTTACCCCAGCTGGGATAGTGGGCAGGAGGTGTTGCCCATCTGCTCTGTAAAGATGCCATGGAAAGAAAGCCTTCAGTTTGTTCAGAAGATGCCCTGCACTCCTTGGATAAAGGTGAAAACTTTGGAAGGTCCATAAGACACCTGGTAAGACCACCTCTTTCACTTTGCACATGAAGAAATAGAGCCCAAGAGAACAGGAGTGCAATGATATAGTTAGTTAAAAGCAGAGTTAATGCTGATGAATACAAGTTTTCATTTTCAGTTACCATTGGTTAGTATTTGTTTTTAAGGTGGCCTTGGCTAGAGAAACTTTAACTAAATTCCCCACACTCACTTGTGCTATCTTATTGCTACCAGGCATTACTTCACTGAATCAAAAACGGAAGAGATCTCAGTTGGCTGAGCGGACCCAGCTCAGACTACTTGAGACGCTTTCTTGCTCAGTAGGTGAAAGGTTGGCTAATTTATTAGAACGGACACAAAGTAGAATGACCCCAATAGATCTATCAGCCTTCAACTTACTATAATTTATAGCGATCCTAGTGATGATTAAGTTAGAAACCTTTTTCCTCCAAGGTAGAAATTTCTTCTGGATTGAATAACCTTTCTACCTCTCCGTTTTTCCTTTTTAGCATCTTTTCAGCATCTGTGTGTTAGAAATTAGATAGGCTCCCTCAAACTACTTTTCTCATTTTGCCTCAAGAGTAAGAGGTGAGTAGGGGATGAGGGTGAAACTCTGAAGCAGTTTTTGGGGGGTGGGGGAGACTTCCCAGTTCTGGATTTTTCTTTTTGGTTTTTTTGTATTGCTTTAAATACATCATTAGCATTCAAATAACAGCAAGGAATCTTTGAAATGCATGTATTGAGCTAGTCTATAAACCGGTATTGCATACCTATTGGCTGCTGAGTCACGTGCTAAAGGGCATCTTCCATGCTCCCTGAATATTTTAGAAATGCCTCCGAGGAAGTTCCCGTCGTGTAGCATCATGGGCAGTTGTCCCCAGAGTATGCCTTCTTCTAGGGCAGGGACCACTTCTTATTAATTTTTGTAGCTCGTAATTCTCTCCTCAGTGAGGAGTTTCCTCCTTCAATGCAGGCTTTTTCTCCTTCACTTTCTTGCCACCCATTGCAATTTGGAGAACTCTGTGGGGCATGCACCAAGCCTCAGATGTCTGGGAGAGAAGTTTGACTTGTACTTTAATCAGGTGTTCTGTAATGCCATTCACTCCAGGGATGTGTCTAAAATGAAAATATAGCCTAGAAGGACAGCACAGAGAGAGGAAATAAACTACAAATTAAAAAGTGATTAGTGAGTGTTTAGGCAGGAGGTCAAAGGGATTATTTTGGACTTCAAACTTTTCAGCTTTCAGGGCTTGTATTCAGTTACAAAATTACATCCCCGAATTATTTGTGCAGGTGGCAGCTGTCAGATTTGAAGAAGGTTTCTGTGTTTTACTAAAGGAACATTGACAGGGCTGGGAGTGGGGAGTATGCTCCTGGGGTGAGGGCTGTCTTCTCCACCACGCACTGGAATCGCTCCAGTCTTGTGTAGCTCGAGTGACAGTCCTTGTCTGAGCTGACACAGCCGTGTCCAGGTTGGTCAGGCGACCTTCTTGAGGAAACCAGTCAAGCCTGTTGATTGGCATGGAAACAGCCGGAGAGTCGATTTTCAGACTGGGAGTGCAGGGAACGAACCTTTGTTAAATACCTACCATATGGTATTTCATCCTCACAGCTCTTCAGAGTGGCTCTTGGCGTCCTCTTTTTACAGTTGGGGCTCAGAGAAGTTAAGCAATTTGCTGAAGATTGCCTACAGGATAAGTGGCAAACCTGGTTTTCAAATCCAGGTCTGTTGCTTTCTTGAAATCTGTGCTCTTCCTCTTACTGGGAACTTTCTTCACAGCAGAGATTCCCAAGAGGATCACAGCAAATGGGTTAGGTCCGGGTGTGCTGAAAATGATCCTTTAGCCCTTGGCCTGCGAGGTAGGGTGGGTGTGGCACTGAATCACAGAGCAGCAGCCTTCTCAGTTTACCCCTTCCAAGTATTTTCTGAGAGTTTCACTACCTAAATGTCTGGGGGGGCTTCCCTGGTGGCGCAGTGGTTGAGAGTCCGCCTGCCGATGCAGGGGACGCGGGTTCGTGCCCCGGTCCGGGAAGATCCCGCGTGTCGCGGAGCGGCTGGGCCCGTGAGCCGTGGCCACGGAGCCTGTGTTCCGCAACGGGAGAGGCCACAACAGTAAGAGGCCCGAGTACCACACACACACACACACACACACACACACACAAATAAATAAATAAATAAATAAATAAATAAATAAATAAATAAATGTCTGGGGAACTCTGAAGATTAAGTGTCTTAAAGATCATCCAGTTCAACCAGTCATCTGAGACTTGAAGCTGGTTGGGTTCTCCATAATTTACTCCTGGTGCAATTGTCTGCTCCTTGTGAGGGTATGTGGTACTGTGTTGCTTTGGGAGATTGTGTTAAAAAAAAACAGGATTTGGGGATATGAGAGAGATTAGATTAAATTCAGAAACAGGGGGAGGTGTTGGGGAGAATCTAAGGGGGTGGTCATAGAGTTTATTGGGGGCGGAGCCATATCCTCGGAATTTTAGTCTGTTTCCTATACAATTATTCAGTACCCATGTGCTGAGCACCCACTAAGTGCCAGGAATTATTCTTTGTGCTGGGGATACAGAGATGAATAAAATATGGACCCTTTTCTGAAGAGACTCTCGGCTAGTGAGGAGACTTACCAGAGAAGAGTCATTACAGTACTAGTGGGTGGTGGGTCTCAGCCTTCCCATCTAGTAAATGGAATAAATGACACCTCAGATCTCCTGTAGTTCCAAAATTTTACCAGCGTATTACTGAAATGTTCCTGACTCCACTAGAGTAAGGTTTGTAATACCAACAATTATCTGGTGGATTTTAATTTGTAAATTCCTTCTCACTTGGCTTTAACTTTTTAGGATGAATGAGCTTCTATCAAAAAGAGGCTTTGTTTTCATTTTAATACTACTGCCTTGAAAAATAGAACACTCGGATACCTTTACTTAGTATCACATAGACGTGTATAAGTTGGGTCCACTTCTTTCTTCTGAAGCATAACCATGTAATTTTTTTTTTTTTCCAGTATGCGGGCCTCTCACTGTTGTGGCCTCTCCCGTTGCAGAGCACAGGCTCCAGACGCACAGGCTCAGTGGCCATGGCTCACGGGCCCAGCCGCTCCGCGGCATGTGGGATCTTCCTGGACCGGGGCACGAACCCGTGTCCCCTGCATCAGCAGGCGGACTCTCAACCACTGCGCCACCAGGGAAGCCCCAAACCATGTAATTTATTAACACGTCCACATTGTTTAACTGGCCAGTAAGGCAGATTCATTCTGGCCCTACCACCAGCCTCATGGAATAAACTTGCTAAGGCCTTTGTAGTTCAACAAGCCTTGGCTTCCAACCCTCATTCATTTTTTTTCTCTTTTTAAACATCTTTATTGGAGTATAATTGCTTTACAATGGTGTGTTAGTTTCTGCTGTATAACAAAGTGAATCAGCTATACATATACATATATCC